>NW_012111020.1:32885-33598 GCF_000951035.1 Colobus angolensis palliatus | reverse complement strand
TATAAAAATGTAATCTACCCTCAACCCCTCCTAAAGGATATTCTCTATTACCTTTTACCCTACTCTTCCTTTTCTTTTTTCATGGCACTTTTTTTCTTTTTTTTTTAAATACACTGTATTAGTTACTTACTTATTGTACTTACGTTGAAGTTTCTGCATTCTCTATGCTAGAGTGGAATCTCTCCAAAGGCAAGAGTCTTTGTTTAAATCACTGTGGTATGCACAGAATTAAACAAACATTTATGGAATTAATAAATAGCTTAGAGATAAACGCTTACAGACACTAAAGTTTAAAACAGTTTGAGTACAGAGTGTGCATCTTCAAAATAAAAAGTTTCTACTCTCTCAAATTAAAGGAGATGGGGATTGAATAAAGAGAAATGGAGAAAATTACATTATGCATATTTTAAATTTTGGAAATAAAATATTTTGCCCTAAAGAAACTCAGATTAGAAATTAAGGGGAAAAAAGGGAAAAATAAAAAAGATGGAGTTTTTTAAGAGCTGTTTCTGTTTTTTGGTGTGAGGAGAGGGCAAATCTCAACTATTGAGCACCTCCACCCACACACCCACTCTACTGTTCATTGGAGGCTTTGCCCTATCTGAAAAACTTTAAGAGGCTAAGAAACATAGTTTGAAACATGCCATATTAAGAATAGAATGATTTAATAAAAACTAGAGGAAAAGTTGAGTGAAGATAATGATAGGATAGTT
>NW_012111020.1:29234-30320 GCF_000951035.1 Colobus angolensis palliatus | reverse complement strand
AAACTCCATCAGTGTGAATATCCTAGGAAAGGTTACAAAAAAATCATGTACATAAATGCAATCTCAACCTGCCAAATAGTGAGATCTCAACATTTCCTCTTTTGGGCATTTCTTTGGAATACACTTCCCAAAGTGAAGAGCTGAATTTTATTCATAATTTAGTAAACTTATCATGTTTTCACTTTGTTTGCACTCTTACCATCCTTGTCAGCTCCTGCCTGAACTGATCATTTTGTTTCTGAAACTTGCTGCTTAGCTTGCCTGAAGTAGTGTTGCATGTTCCACTGTGGTGCTCTCCTGGGAGCTTCCATCTCATTCATCTTTGATGTAAATCTGCAATCCTTGGAACAGCCTTTCTCTCTGTAGTTGCTGAGATTTCACATATCTTCCCTGAGTCTCTCTCAATTTAATACCATCTGAACTGCTCCACACTCCAATTAAGCATTCCTTCTTGATGATAATGTATTTTGCACTTGTAGTCAATGCTTAAGTTGTTTGCTCTGCCAGTAAGTCTATCATTTCTTCTTATGGACATTGAACGCAGACTTGCTCAACAGAGTTTATTCAGTCACTAGTAAAGTATTCTTGGTTTCACTACAGAGAGAGCTCCCTCAGCAGATAGGTGTCCATAATCAGGTAGAATCTTTCTCTCACAGTTTTGCTAAGTCTTCTGATTCATGCAAGAGTTCTCAATATAAGTGATTACTTTTCTTTTATGAAATCTATTATCCCTCTATCCAGTCCTCTTTCCACTGAGGACTTCAGGGTCCATTAGAGTCATCAGTCTTATTTATACATATTTAAGACGCTGAGAAGAGTAGGGTAAGATTCGTTCCCTTTGCCCATGAAAATCAGAATATATGACAAGATTGGTGTTGGTATACTTAAGTCTTAGCTTCAAACCAACCCATAACCATAATACATTGATTTAAACTATTCCAACGTATCATTTGCCAGATGGACACTTTAATCAGACAGCCTTGATTAGTGCTATAATAAACTTACAAGTGATACGTTAAGTGAAATTATTTCCAGCTGTGTGTTAGAGGCAGCAGGAGGAGAAGAGGATGGTGAAGACTCTTGAAA
>NW_012111020.1:22042-23765 GCF_000951035.1 Colobus angolensis palliatus | reverse complement strand
TTCGTTTATCCTCAGCAACCCATCTCCAATCATTTTCAACATAATCATAAAGAACTTAACCAGGAAAATAGATAGGTAAAATGTACTTTCTCTTTCTCAATATGAAAAGAAAATATTTTTGGTAAAGTTTTAATAATGATTCACTTGGTAGAAATAGAAGCCTTCATTTATCTTGATTGCTGAAACCTTGGAATTATATGTGAAGAGTGATGGTATACGCAGCAACAGTACACAGGGACAAATACGCAACGGATTCATTAGTCTTAACCTGTTTTCTGTCTTCTATTTCTGATACACAAAAATGTGGTCTAAACATCTTCTGGTCTTTTTTTGTTGTTTTTGATTATTTTTATCTGTACATCATAATCCTTTACCAAAACTCTGCCCATCATTTTGCGGAGTAGCCCTCCCTGCTCTGTCATAGAAAATGGGATGATAGATAGATCCTACTGTTAGCAGAGTCAGAACCAAAATATTTCATCTGTTTTCTTGGAGTTAGACCTTGCAAATATGGTACATGATTCTATGATTAACTAATGTAAAATAATTATAAGATGTTCTTACTAGATAATATAAAATCGTTGGGTAACTGAGTATAGGACATTTATTGTATTGTATAAAGAAAAATTTGCATTATAAAATTCATTTTTCTTATTCATTAGGTTGCATCTACTACTATAATTACAACTAAATTGTTGCTTGTAAGATGGTGTGATTCATTATATTAATTACTCCATTTTTCCCAATGAGTCTGTGTAAATAATTAAAGAGAATTCTTATGTCAAATCACATTAGTGAAGTAATGTATCAAACATTTCTTATAGGAAATCCACGAACTCATGTATCAACTGTTTATATACACATTACAAAACATTTGATAGCATGTGTTGTTGTAAATAATATTTATGTCTATCACGGCTTACTTTGTGGCAAGCATTTTAAATGTTAATTTATGTGTATCTTATGTGGCCATATATTTAATGCCCCTAATTTTCTAAACATCCCCATAATAAATGTACTTAGATAATTTAACAGTATATATAAACATAATATATATTATTAATAATGCAATGTATATGTATGTGTTATATTGCCTATGATAAATGGTGAGTGGTAAAGCTGGGAACACAGCATAGATTTTGTGAAGGAGGCAGGCATGGTCTTCCATAAGTGAATCTACTATATCAATCTACATTTGCAAAATATATTAATGCTTTACTTTAAAATTATATTCAACATTTTTAATATTAAGCTGGCATATTACTTATTTGTAACAAATTTATCAGAACAAATCATAATATTACCTTGTGTAACTTTTCAAATTTTTTATTTTATATGACTATACAATAGAACCTTCAGGATGCCTATTGTAATTGATGGTACCATGTTAATAATTTGAGCAGGAATCAAATATACCTAAATTTAAAGCAGAATTCCTAAATTTATTAATTGTCTGAATTTGGCAAATGTCATACCCGCTTACGTCTGTGAAATAAAGATAGTGATAATGCATGAGCTTACTAATAATATTAAATGTGATAACAAATCTCAAATAACTGAGAAGTAGTCATTTATCTTTATTTCTATAGATAGCTATATGTTTGAAAACATAAATTGTAATACATGCATGTAACATGGTTCTAAATTTAACCAATGATAATTCTTAATATTTAATAAACTATTCTATGGTTTATGGGGCATTTACTCAATCAAAATTTAAAAA
>NW_012111020.1:20251-20595 GCF_000951035.1 Colobus angolensis palliatus | reverse complement strand
ACCTCGTGATCCGCCCGTCTCGGCCTCCCAAAGTGCTGTGATTACAGGCTTGAGCCACCTCGCCCGGCCACTCATGTGGTCTTAAGACTAACCTTTAGGGTGCATGCTTTCTGCTTGGGGTGGGCAATCAGGTTAATTACCAACAGGTGTGTTGACTCAAAGCCTCTGTCATTAATTTGTGCAGAATAAATGGAGGCAGGGCCAGCTAATAGGGGCATGCTGATGCTACAAGTCTTTCTGTCAGCTGCTGGACCCCTGGCCAACTCCTTCACTGAAATATTGCTGTCTGAGTACGTTATTCATCCATCGTTCAGCTGGGGTCTGTGGGATGGACCCCAACAAAT
>NW_012111020.1:9359-10371 GCF_000951035.1 Colobus angolensis palliatus | reverse complement strand
TTTAATTTGCCAGGACTTTATTTTCCAAGTGGCACACCAAAATGGGAAGCAATTGAAAACAGCCTCACAATCAGCAGAAACATACAACAAAGTTCATTTATCTAAATATTGGCCATTTCTGTGATAATGGCCTGGAGTTCTGCCCAATGAGTGGAGCAACACATCTGTCTGTGATTTCTGTGGCGTAAAAACAGCAGCCTCGGCAGTCCAGTGGACATCATTGGCCTTCAGCTTAATCAAACCATCAGTGAAGTCTCAGGCATTTAGGGAAACTTCTGTGAATCCAGGGTCTCAGTGAGCCCACAGATTTTCTTTAAGCAAAGAACAAGTGATAGTTTTTCTTAAAAGAATGGCTGTGACCTTTTTACATAAAACCAAGATGCTATTGGTGCCAAGTGAGCTAAATTATTGAATATACTATGTGTGTTTTACAAGTGAGGCTTCTTCAACAATCTTCATGTCATTGAGCCTGAGTATACTCACCTGACAAACAGAATGTTGTTTTAACTGGTGTCTCTACTAACTAAGAAAGGAAATCTTATTAAATCTGATGTCACTAGCAGCTGTATGTGGGAGGCAAAGAGGCTTTGCATTTTCTTCCATTTAGAGTGGCTGCAAGCACAGCTGGCACAACTCAACCAAACCCCCAGGTGCCCTGGTAGAAGCACTCTTTGACAGACATGTCAATGACATTAATAATTATCTACAGAGGCATGTAGTTCAAAGCGGTCATTGGAAATGTATGTCCACAAAAGTACTAGAATTTCTACATATTTGGTGTCCCTTATTTGGAGTGTCTTCTCCGGTAATTATGAGCTTTCAGAGTACGGACCTGATAAACATCAATACCCATATGTATGTAACAATGGAAGTCACAGCAATAGTACATTAAATTGATCCAGTACATCTCACTCACAAGACTACTTTAGCTTTCCTTACCCACTGTGATCACTACTCAAATCCTATGTGTTAAATTTAGACATCCATTTCTCCCACAGGATCAGGTAGGATG
>NW_012111020.1:8574-9309 GCF_000951035.1 Colobus angolensis palliatus | reverse complement strand
AAACTTTGGAGAGTATGAGATGGCATATGGCAACTCTGCATTTTCCACTTAATTTTTCTGTAAACCTAAAACTGCACAAAATATAAAGTCTATTATTAATGAAAAAAATAGTGAAAAAATAAACATTGAGTACTCACTGAGTTATTCACTCTTTCCTTCATTACAGGCAAATTCAGAATATTGGAGAATAATGTTAACAGTTATAATGAAATAGAAACTTCTTTGGCTACAAAATATTCTCATAAAAATCCATTTGACTGAAAATTTATTTTTTGGAAAACATACATCATTAGAAATTTCTAAAATTTCTTAAATTTCTGAGGATCTATGCTAATATGGCCACCTAAGAGGCAGATACCTTTCTTGAAGTAATAAACCTTTTTAAAACTGATTAAAATAATAAAAAAAATCAGATGTGTTTCAGTGATGGTTCTGGCTTCATTTCTCTGTAATATCAGCTTTAACCTTGTAATGACTTTCCCATAATGGCAAATAAATACATCAGTTGCACATTCCTCTGTATACCTCAAACTCACCTTCCCAGACCAAAGAGGTGTTTTCTCTCCAAGCTATATAAAAAAGAATACATATAATAAGTTTTCAGCTTCAATTTGATTAGACCAAGTTTCCACCATTGAACATGACTGTGGTAAAATAAATAAGTTGACTTATAACAACTAGCGTATTTCTTTGTAGGGAACGATATTGGTCTCACACAAATCAGGTATTTGCCAA
>NW_012111020.1:0-959 GCF_000951035.1 Colobus angolensis palliatus | reverse complement strand
GATAACTATAAAATAATCACTGGTAGAAAATGGAATTGTGATACGTTTTATAGAATATGTTAATACTAGGATTATAGAGTTATGTTAAACATTAAGAAAACCATAACCACCTAAGATGATACACAGTTATAAACCATGCATAAATAAATGACAGAAAAATCAAAAATACAGAGACATACATACATATTCAACATCACTTGTAAACAAAATAAAAAACTATATAGTTTAAAATAAACATTACTTTTGCATTTAAAATTGGAAAAATAAAGCAAAAATTGTATAAAAATATGGAAAATTAAAATGTTAAAGAAAGATCATTTTATACACTGGAGATTGAAAATTACTACACTTTAAGAAAGAAAAAATGCGTGAAACATAGAATATAGAATAGTATGATCACAAGCTGGAAGGAAACAGATGAAATGGATGTGTTGCATATTCAGAGAAACAAACATTACATAAACATGTATTAACACAAGTGATTATAAATAAGCACTAAGCTTATTGGTAAAGTTTAAGTAATTATTATTTAATTATATACAGTTTATTAGCCATAAAAAGGCATTTTTGGATTTTATATCCAAGTGTGCTAGCAGTAAGATATAGTGTAAGCAAAAATAGCCATAAATTTTAAAACATAAGGTTAGTTTCCATGAAAGAACCTCATCCAAATCAACCTTACCACTTATTCCAGTCTTTGATATATTCAAAGTATTAGGTAAATTATTTCTTGATTGTCTTTCCCTTAATATCTAATATTGCAATGCACATTACATATGAAGAATACAAGTAAAAATAATGAACCAAGAAACATTTGTTAAGGCCACAAAAGCAATTTTGGAGAACAACTGAGTCACATTCAAAGTCAGTGCGAAATGTGAATCCAGCGCAGATAGAACACTTAACAACTGAGTAAGATAAGCCCAAAGGATGATGACAAAATGGGCAATAATAAGACA
>NW_012111019.1:0-1217 GCF_000951035.1 Colobus angolensis palliatus | reverse complement strand
AGGTCAGGAGATCGAGACCATCCTGGCTAACACGGTGAAACCCCGTCTCTACCAAAAAATACAAAAAACTAGCCGGGCAAGGTGGCAGGCGCCTGTAGTCCCAGCTACTCGGGAGGCTGAGGCAGGAGAATGGCATGAACCCGGGAGGCAGAGCTTGCAGTGAGCTGAGATCCGGCCACTGCACTCCAGCCTGGGCGACAGAGCGAGACTCCGTCTCAAAAAAAAAAAAAAAAAGAAAAAAAATTATGCATTTAGATGAGTACAAACCACTGAGATACTAAATTTAGGCAGTTAAAATAACATTTTTGTCTGTACATTCTATACGGATGAATTGTATGGTATGTGAATTGTATGGTACATTAATTACCTCAATAAAGCTGTTCTCAAACAAAACAAAACAAAAAAACACTTTTGTCAAAAGACCACAACAAAATCACAAACTAAACTTAGAAAGGTTAAACAGCCGGGTGTGGTAGCACATGCCTGTAATCCCAGCATTTCGGGAGGCCAAGGCAGGCAGATTGCTTGTGCTCAGGAATTTGAGACCCAGCCTGAACAACATGGTGAAACCTATCTCTACAAAAAATACAAAAATGAGCTGATTATGGTGGCACAATTCTGTGGTTCTAGCTACTTGGGGGAGCTGAGGTAGGAGGACTGCTTGAGCCTGGGAGGTCGAGGCTGCAGTAAGCCATGATCGTGCCTGCACTCCAGCCTGGGTGACAGAATGAGACCCTGTCTCAAAAACAAACAACAGCAACAACAACAACAACAACGAAGTTCGAAATCCAAAAGCTAATGAGTGATAGAAATGGAATCTGAACCATGTTAATATGGCTCCATAATTGCCTTTTCTGTGAAAGAAAACATTCCTCTTCCATCAGGACAAAGCACAGAAGTAGAGAGTCATGTCCACTTACTAAACTGGGGAACAGAATGGGATTATCTGTGTCTTTGCTGGGTCAGGAAGAGGCGAGGTAGGGGCCAGGCTTTCACAGCAGAAGTCTCTTCCTCAGCACCACCCTTTGTCTTGGTCTTGGGCAGATAAAGACATTCACTAAATAACCAGGACATGAGGAGCTAGGAAGCAGCTCAAAATTTGAAAAGAATGCATGTTTAAGAAATTCTAGGCCGGGCGCGGTGGCTCAAGCCTGTAATCCCAGCACTTTGGGAGGCCGAGACGGGCGGATCACGAGGTCAGGAGATCGAGACCATCC
>NW_012111018.1:0-1085 GCF_000951035.1 Colobus angolensis palliatus | reverse complement strand
CAGGCTGGTCTCGAATTCCTGACCTGGTGATCCGCCCACCTCGGCCTCCCAAAGTGCTGGGATTACAGGCATGAGCCACCGTGACCGGACTCATTTGATGTCTATTGATTTTACCTTTTGGCCCAAGGGGCACTTTTCTTTCCTGCCCAGTCTTTGAAGGACCTCAGGACTCTGCCCTCCACTTCCTACTCTTTTTTTTTAGAGACAGGGTCTGCATATGTTGCCCAGGCTGGGGTGCAGTGGCTATTCACAGGCACAATCAAAGGGCATGGATTCAAGCAATCCTCCGGCCTTAGTCTCTCCAGTAGCTAGTACTACAGGCACCTGACGCTGTGTCCAACCTCCCAATCTCTGCAGCAAAGCCTTGCTGTACTGTGATAAAAGTTTGTGCCTTGTTTGAGGGAGCAAAAGGTATGAAAGAAGAGAAAATGCCTGAATTGGTTCTTGATAAATGAGCTTCCAGTGGACAAGGAGAAAAGGACATTCTAGGCAGAGGGAAAAGCATACACAAAACAGGGAAATGAAACCATATCGTGTGTCCAGGAATATGAATTCCTCCAGTGTAGCAGAAACAGATTGGGGTAGACAGTGGAAGGTGCTGAGGTGAAAAAGTGAAGTATTTTGTGACAAGCAAAGGAGATTGATTCTATTTTGAATACAACAGGAATCCTGTGTAGGATTTTTATCCATGGAAATAAAGGAAAATCATCAGGAGGGTTTTCTAGAAAAAAATCACTCTTGGGTTCATGCAAGTGACAGGAGTGGATGGAAGGAACAGAACAGGGTGATCAGTTGCAATTATTGCAGTTGTCAAGGTGAGAAGTGATTAAACATGAACAAAGATGGCAACAGCGAAAATGGGGGAAGAAGTGGGTCCAGAAATATTAGAAAGTGCACTGTGAGAAGCAACCTCTGAGAGCTTCAGTTTGAAGATGGGAGGTCCTCTGGCTCTAAAATTATGACTCTCGGCAGGAAACATTTTCTTTAAGAAAAATGAATTAAGGCCGGGTGCGGTGGCTCAAGCCTGTAATCCCAGCACTTTGGGAGGCCGAGACGGGTGGATCACGAGGTCAGGAGATCGAGAC
>NW_012111017.1:0-1414 GCF_000951035.1 Colobus angolensis palliatus | reverse complement strand
CTGCACTCCAGCCTGGGCGACAGAGCGAGACTCCGTCTCCAAAAAAAAAAAAAAAAAGATTAGCTCTTGGTAATCCCTGAAATTGACCTCTCCTCCTGCTGCAGACCATTGCTCACACACTGTAATTATTTTGGCATCTGTATCCTTGTTAACATACTCTGTTTTTAAGTTGCTTTTCTCACTGACCACTATCTCACTTACATATTTTCAATGTCAACACAGACAAGTGAATTTTTGGCTTGTATTCTGCCTAAAAAATTTTTGGGAAACCATGTACAATGTACTTTAAAGTTTACATCTAACACATTTTTATCAGTGGATCAGAGAATTTCAAAATACAACATTTCCAACATATTGTATATTTGACATTTTAAATAAAACTCACACAATTTTTATAAATTGATTTTTTTTTTTTTTTTTTGTAAAGAAACTGGGTCTCTCTTTGTTGCTCAGACTGGAGTGCAGTAGTGTGAACAGAGCTCACTGCTGCCTTCAGCTGCTGTACTCAAGGGATCCTCCCACCTCAGCCTCCTGAGTAGGTGGGAGTACAGGCGTGAACCATGACGCCCAGCTAACATTTTTGTATTTTGTAGAGATGGTCTCGCTGTCTGGTCCAGGCGGATCTCAAACTCCTGGGCCCAAGGAGTCCTCCTGCCTCAGCCACCCAAAGTGCTGGGGTTACAGATGTGAGTCACCACACTTGGCTATGGGTGGATTTTAAATACTAGAGTGATTTGATATTTGCCTTTATCCATTTAAAAATCACATTAATAAACTCTTTAGGCTGGGTGTGGCGGCTCACGCCTATAATCCCAGCACTTTGGGAGGCCTTGGTGTGCGGATCATGAGGTCAAGAGATGGAGACCATTCTGGCCAACATGGTGAAACCCTGTCTCTACTAAAAATACAAAAGTTAGCTGGGCATGGTGGCACGCACCTGTAGTTCCAGCTACTTGGGAGGCTGAGGTGGGAGAATCGCTTGAACCTGGGAGGTGGAGGTTGCAGTGAGCCGAGATCGCACCACTGCACTCTACCCTGGAGACAGAGTGAGACTCTGTCTCAAAACAAAAACAAAACCCAGCTCTTTAGTAGTGTGAAGATTTCCATTGTTTCTTATTCTTTTTTACTTGTATTTTAATGCCCCATCTCCCCACAGAACCTTATTTAACAGAATATATTTTCATACTTGAAAATCTTTTAGTGGTTACCATTTCATGTTTTCCTGTAATAAATGTTGACTTAAAAAATGTTATGTAACTCTACAGGCTTGGGTGCTATTTTTTCTTTTAGACTGAATTAAGATTACATCGATTAATATATACAGTTATTTTGATTTACAATTTTTTTTTTTGAGACGGAGTCTCGCTCTGTCACCCAGGCTGGAGTGCAGTGGCATGATCTTGGCTCACTGCAA
>NW_012111016.1:0-1086 GCF_000951035.1 Colobus angolensis palliatus | reverse complement strand
CAGGATGGTCTCCATCTCCTGACCTCGTGATCCGCCCGTCTCGGCCTCCCAAAGTGCTGGGATTACAGGCTTGAGCCACCGCGCCCGGCCATATTATACTTTTTCTAGAGGTATAAATATTATAGCTCAAGTTTGTCAGCCATGTACCAATAAAGGAGTGATAGGAATGAGCCTTCTATCTCTTTTACCAGGTGTTTAGAGTGACAATCCTCATGTGAAAGTTCCCCCTCCATAGCCTGGCAGTGTCTACTGGCATCAATTTCTTCAACTACTGTATGCCTGAATAATTGACAGAGCTAAGTGGATGCAGGTTCCTTTTTTTCACCAAGTTCCCCTTGAGTGCTTCAGCAACATGAGGCAATTTATCATGTTTTTTGTGCAACAGTGCATAGACTTTTTAAAGAATGCATTTAGACTTTCTCTTCTTGTTCAGAAAATAATTTTAGTTCTCAGGTTCACAACGTTAAAAGCCCCAATTGGGATAGTTAGACCAGCAGTATCAGCAGGCCCAAGTAACCCAAGTCATAGACCCCCCTATTGCTTTTTTCATTTTGCTTCATTTTCCTTTGAAGAAAGACCCAATTACAAAGGCTTGTAGATTTTTCTAAGGATATTCCCTCCATACAGGTTACATTCAGCTCTTTAGCAAGAAAAATGCCAGAGCAATTAGTGGCTCTGGGGAACCACTAGCCATTTGTGTACTATTTCAGAAGAACCCATTGTGGGCATCAGTAGCCTCTACACAGAGATTCCTTTCAGAATGCAAATGTTTCTTAACCATTTGGAAGATACCTAAAATTGAAATCAACAGTGATATCCTCACAAGGGCACTTCTGTTATATATTCTGCGTTAGAAGATGTCATGGCATGGTTTCTTTTCATCATTCTTCTCTGCTCACCTCCAGCTTGTGAGCTCTCATTTCTCTTTAGCATTCAAGAATATTCTCTCAGCCCGGTGCGGTGGCTCACGCCTGTAATCCCAGCACTTTCGGAGGCAGAGGTGGGTGGATCACTTGAGGTCAGGAGTTTGAGACCAGCCTGACCAACATGGTGAAACCCTGACTCTATGAAAAATACAAAAATTAG
>NW_012111015.1:0-1587 GCF_000951035.1 Colobus angolensis palliatus | reverse complement strand
GACCTCCTGAGTAGCTGGGAATATAGGCATGCACCACCATACCCAGCTAATTTTTGTATTTTTGGTAGAGACAGGGTTTCAGTGTGTTGCCCAGGCTGGTCTCGAACTCCTGGCCTCAAGTGATCTGCCTGCCTTGGCCTCCCAAAGTGCTGGGATTACAGGAGTGAGCCACTGCACCTGGCCTTAAACTAGATTTCAATATGGCGTGTGTTTGGGTTCCCTCCTGCAAGGAAGGCTGCGTGTCTCATATATATAAAGAAAAGGAAAGCTCCATTTGGTTACTCATCACTGTTTTTAGAGAATAAAGGTCGATACTTATACATTCTTAGAAGCATTGGGTCCACCTTTGATTTCCATTGAATGGGGTCATCTGTGTGATGAGAGGTATTATTCTGCCATCCTGGGAAAACCCGTGGGAAGCAGGGCGTGATTTCTTGGATCATCAAAAGCTCAGGCCTGTAGTCAGAAGGAGCTGGCTGCATGTTGGTTTTTCTGAATGCAACATAATATGCAGAACAGATCTGTATAATGGGCAGTTTGCTTTGTGGACTTTCAATTTTTCCTCTTTCCACCTGTTCAAAGCGCTTAGATCAGTGCAAAGGAACATCCTGCTGAAGATTGTGACAGACACGCTATTTCACAGTTTAAAGAAATGGCTCCCAACGAATTGCAATTCGTTTTACTCTGACCCTGGCTAAATCTGACTGACAGGTGCCGCCAAGCATTTAACTGGACCATAAACCAAACTGAGATCAAAGGATTCCCCCAGCTTCCCGCACCGCCCAGTTGAGAGTAATTCAGCAGCTCTGGGTACCTGACAGCTGGCCTTATCCCCTCCCCGCACATAGTAAAGGACAACGGAGGGCAATGTGGTGAAAATGAGTCAAAAAAGCACCAGCGACTGGCTGTGAGTCACGCGGCAAGGGGATCGCACCCTTTGTTTCCTGCTTATAACTCGAACAGTGTTGTACTCATCAGGGCTTCTTTTTCAAAAAGATACAAGGTTCCCCTTTTCACATTTGTGGTGAAATGTGAAAAGGAGATGGGCCGAGGTCAATGGCGAGCTTGCTCCTCAGGAGAGTTTTGGTTGCCCTGATTTTGGTTGCCCGTTGCTTCTTCGCTTGGATTGATGGAGAGCAAACCCACAGGATTTCATACTGGCGGGGCAGCAGCCCAGAGTGGCCCTCAAAGGGGGAAACTGGGTTCCAGCCCTGGCAGTACTAAACCTCAGGGTGCGGCTGGGGAGACAGAAGCCACTTGATATACCGGAGGGTTTCATATTGGATTTGCTGGACTGAAGGGGCTGGGGGAGCAGAGGCCAAGGGCACCCAGCCCTGCCTGCTGGCGATCTCAGCCGCAGTGGGGAATGCTGGAAGCCCCGCAGCCTCATGCTCCCTTAGTATTCTGTCTGCAGAGGTGGGCTGGGCTGGGGAGGCACCTCAGGTCTCATGCCTGCCCGACCCCAGAGTAATGTCCTTGCCATCTCTCTCCCATCCCCAATCTCAGGCAGTGCCACCCATTGGAAGTTTCTGTGCAAACCAGATGCCTGCGGGGAGTCTGGGCCCTGGGCCCAGCTTCTCCATGATT
>NW_012111014.1:0-1335 GCF_000951035.1 Colobus angolensis palliatus | reverse complement strand
TTTGCTGAAGTTGCTTATCAGCTTAAGGAGATTTTGGGCTGAGACGATGGGGTTTTCTAAATATACAATCATGTCATCTGCAAACAGGGACAATGAGATTTTATTTTTTCTATAAAAATGAATATATTTATTGTTACTTTGCAATGTTGTTGCCATGACTTTTATTAGACAATAATCTATGAGAAGGTAACCTAAGGCCCTTAGCAGGTCACCAATGAAATGGGATCCTGTACTGAAATTTTAGAGAGAATTCCATGGTCATAAAGTCAATGGAGTCACATGGAATCAAATACATGTGTGCAACAAAAATTAAGTATACAGAAAATAAACAATTTCAATAATAGGACAATTCTGCCATTATTCCATGTAGTGACCATATCTCCTAGGGTAAACATGATATAGTAAAATTATATCCTGTCAACTAGGAGAAAGAGGCAGTGGGGAGCTGGGAAGTGAGGGTGAGAAGGAGGAAGAAGGAATATCTTAGGAATAATGTTTGAGAGGTACCTGAGGAAGGAAGAACTTAAGAACATTTCAGAAATATGGCAGTGGAGCTGGAGTTGGGGGAGAGGTGGGAGATGATGTTCGAGTGGGGCTTAGTGATCGTTGCGAACTGCTTGGACTCTGTCTTAAGAGCAGTGGCCTAGTTTCCCCAAAACTCAACTTATATTATTCCTATCTTTAATAAGTAGAGCATTGGAAATGGTGCTTTATTATGAATTTATTCTGCATTTTTATTGCTGTTCAAATTTAACATTTTTCTTTATATATTTATCATATGACATTATTATCTTCTCATGTCTGTTACCCATTTATTTATTGGTTCTTTTTGATAGTACTGATTTTTAAATAAAGTCATTATATGTTTTTTTTATCTTCCATATTTGAGCGAAAAAAATCTTCCCAAATATTTTCTTTTAGTTTTTCACCATTCAGTTATTTAAAATGTATAGATCTTCCTATGTTTTGGTATGATAACTCAGTGGCTTATGACAGTAAGCATTTATTTCTCATTCATGTGTCTGTGAGTCAGCTTACGTTCAGCTGATCTAGACTGGTGGGCTTAGTTGGGCTTGATTCCAGCTGTGGATTGTTTACCCCATATGTCTTTTATCCTCCTCAGACCAATAACTTCTTAAATATGGTTTTCTCATGGCAAAAAGCGGAAGTGTGGGAAGACATGGCCAATCATACTAGCAGAATTTAAAGCTCTGCTCCTATTGGCCAGAACATGTCACATACATACCCAAGCTCAAAGTCAAAGGAAGAGAAAGAATACTATGGCCACCATAAGTCCATGACAACAATGTGGATTATCATAATACCACAGTGGCA
>NW_012111013.1:0-1122 GCF_000951035.1 Colobus angolensis palliatus | reverse complement strand
CATTTTTTTCCATTGAAGTCAAGAAAGTAAAATTACAATAAATTATTTTTTGGCATAAATAAAAATTTTGAACTTAAAACAATGTGAGTTTGAATATATCTACTTTCTAATACTTTTCAACCACTTTAATATTCTTGAAAAAAAAATTCATGTACATAGGTGCACACATTTTTTCTTTTGGCACAGGCTACAATATGGTTTGACATGAAATTATAAGACTGTCTTCATTTAAATTTTTGATATTTTGTTTATCATGCATTTTTTTGCATCAATTTTGATTTAAAAATATTTCATTAAAATATTATTTACCTTGATTGCTGAGCTTTTAGACATCTCTCTTCTTTTTTTTACCTGAGAATGTGTCACTTGTCTCACTGTGGTCTCCATCTTGACTATTTTGTATATTTGATAATTTCAAAGGCCCAAAGTCCTTGAAGATCTAATTCTGCTACTTCTCATTTACAATATCATGTTTACATAAGAGTTTTTTAGTTTTAGGTTATGCGTTCATTTTGGTGTGTCTCTGTCAGGTCTTTGCAGTGTCTCTATGAAGTGTATATCATTTGTAATGCTTTATATGAAGGGTATATCCTAGAGCATTTATATTTACTTTTTCTAAGTACCCAAAGAAAGCACCTACTTTGAATTACTTTAATTAATTTTTTTCCTTGGGGTTCCTGGATCACATAAGTAACATAAATATGACACTCAGATCCATGGGAGGTTAGACTGTGGTTGTGAATTCTTAGGAAAAAAGTCTCTACTTTTTTGCCACCTGGATCTTAGATTGAGACTTAGGAGTTCTCTGATTGTTGTTGGTGAAGGAATTTTTCTGTTTCCCCTGTCAATGAGATGTAGCTCTTATAGGGTATTGGTTTTATTGGCAAAAAGGGTCTATGTCCTAAGTCATCACCCTCAGATAGTCTAAGGTAACGTCTTGACGTTGGGAGATTCTCAGTATCCAAGCTGATTTGATTCTGAAACTGTAGCTGTTTCTTAGGCAACCATAGCTTCAACATCAGATTACCATTCTTCTTTCTAGCTCCTTTTCATTTTTGTTTTGTTTTGTTTTGTTTTTTGAGATGGAGTCTCGTTCTGTTGCCCAGGCTGGAGTGCAATGGC
>NW_012111012.1:0-2467 GCF_000951035.1 Colobus angolensis palliatus | reverse complement strand
GGGTTTTTATGGTTTTAGGTCCAACATTTAAGTCTTTAATCCATCTTGAATTAATTTATGTATAAGATGTAAGGAAGGGATCCAGTTTCAGCTTTCTACATATGGCTAGCCAGTTTTCCCACTACCATTTATTAAAAAGGGAATCCTTTCCCCATTTCTTGTTTTTGTCAGGTTTGTCAAAGATCAGATGGTTGTAGATATGTGGTGTCATTTCTGAGGTCTCTATTCTGTTCCATTGGTCTATATCTATATTTTGGTACCAGTACCACGTTGTTTTGGTTACTGCAGCCTTTTAGTATAGTTTGAAGTCAGGTAATGTGATGCCTCCAGGTTTGTTCTTTTGGCTTATGACTGTCTTGGCAATGCAGGCTCTTTTTTGGTTCCATATGAACTTTAAAGTAGCTTTATCCAATTCTATGAAGAAAGTTATTGGTAGCTTAATGGGGATGGCATTGAATCTATAAATTACCTCGGGCAGTATGGCCATTTTCACAATATTGATTCTTGCTATCCATGACCATGGAATATTCTTCCATTTGTTTGTGTCTTATTTCTTTGAGCAGCGGTTTCTAGTTCTCCTTGAAGAGGTCCTTCACATCCCTTGTAAGTTGGATTCCTAGGTATTTTATTCTCTTTGTAGCAATTGTGAATGGGAGTTCACTCATAATTTGGCTGTTTGTCTGTTCTTGGTGTATAGGAATGATTGTGATTCTTGCACATTGATTTTGTATCTGAGACTTTGCTGAAGTTGCTTATCAGCTTAAGGAGATTTTGGGCTGAGATGATGGGGTTTTCTAAATATACAATCATGTCATCTGAAAACAGGGACAATTTGACTTCCTCATTTCCTAATTGAATACCTTTATTTCTTCCTCTTGCCTGATTGCTCTGGCCAGAACTTCCAACACTATGTTGAATAGGAGTGGTGAGAGAGGGCATCCCTGTCTTGTGCTGGTTTGCAAAGGGAATGCTTCCAGTTTTTGCCCATTCAGTATGATATTGGCTGTGGGTTTATCATAAATGCCTCTTATTATTTTGAGATACGTCCCATCAGTAACTAGTTTACTGAGAGTTTTTAGCATGAAGGGCTGTTGAATTTTTTCAAAGGCCTTTTCTGCATCTATTGAGATAATCATGTGGTTTTTATCGCTGATTTTGTTTATGTGATGGATTTTGTTTACTGATTTGCATATGTTGAACCAGCCTTGCATCCCAGGGATGAAGCTGACTTGATTGTGGTGGATAAGCTTTTTGATGTGCTGCTGGATTCGGTTTGCCAGTATTTTATTGAGGATTTTCATATGGATGTTCATCAGGGATATTGGTCTAAAATTCTCTGTTTTTGTTGTGTCTCTGCCAGGCTTTGGTATCAGGATGATGCTGGCCTCATAAAATGAGTTAGGGAGGATTCCCTCTTTTTCTATTGACTGGAATAATTTCAGAAGGAATGTTACCAGCTCTTCTTTGTACCTCTGGTAGAATTCGGCTGTGAATCCATCTGGTTCTGGACTTTTTTTGGTTGGTAGGCTATTAATTATTGCCACAATTTCAGAGCCTATTACTGGTCTAATCAGACATTCAACTTCTTCCTGGTTTAGTTTTGGGAGGGTGTCTGTGTCCAGGAATTGATCCATTTCTTCTAGATTTTCTAGTTTATTTGTGTAGAGGTGTTTATAGTATTCTCTGATGGTAGTTTATATTTCTGTGGGATCAGTGGTGATATCCCCTTTATCATTTTTTATTATATCTATTTGATTCTTCTCTGTTTTGTTCTTTATTAGTTGCTAGTGGTCTGTAAATTTTGTTGATCCTTTCAAAAAACCAGCTTCTAGATTCATTGATTTTTTGAAGGTTTTTTGTGTCTCTATCTCTTTCAGTTCTGCACTGATTTTAGTTATTTTTTGTCTTCTGCTAGCTTTTGAATGTGTTTGCTCTTGCCAGTTCTTTTAATTGTGATGTTAGGGTGTCAATTTTAGATCTTTCCTGCTTTCTCTTGAGGGCATTTAGTGCTATAAATTTCCCTCTACACACTTCTGCCTGTTATTTTAATGTAAACCTTCACAGCTGCCACTGCCACTCTCATAAGTGTTCTGGTTTGGACAAGAAATTATATATCACCCTATTTCCAGAGTTTGATATGGTCACTACTTTCAGAGAAACCTGCCTTCACTAACCAGCTGCTGTTTTTTTCTGAACCCTCATGTGCACATATGAGTGGAGTGCCACACTCTTATAGCCACTACCATCACCACTATTTCTGAGACCTGATCTCAAAAATAATCTCATCATTGCTGTTACTCTTTGGCCCTGCTATCTACTTTATAATTGTCTACTCTTTAAGTTTTGCTTCAAACAATTTTCTATATCTGCCTAGTTGGATCGAGGACTGGGTTTGAATTAATAAGTTTAAATTTGGTCCAAACTGGTAAAAAAAAAAAAAAAGAAAAGAAAAAAGAGGCACAGTATG
>NW_012111011.1:0-1000 GCF_000951035.1 Colobus angolensis palliatus | reverse complement strand
AAGAAAGAAAGAAAGAAAGAAAGGAAGGAAACCCAGAAACATAGAAGAGACTATGGGATTCTACCAGGGGTAGACATGAAGCAATGGAAGAGCCTTTGGACACCCCTTAATCCATCAATGCCCCTTATCTTTGATATGGACAGTTGACATTTTCTACATTTTACATAAAGTGCTAGGCAACTGCAAGACAAATCCTCAGTGTTTCATCTCTCATTCTCCTCCCATATAGAAATATTGGGAGCTGGTACTGTCATGAATTCAAAGCCGAACACTCAACTCTCCACAATTGGCCTAAGACTTGTGATCGTCCATTCTCTACTATTCCTGCCCTCAAAAGAAGATCTACAATATGAGGTAAATTAAGGCCAACTTTCTAGCTTCAGGCTAACAAAGTCAATTCAGGATGCAAGAATTTACATAGAGCAAAACATTTTTATAGTAGAAATCTTTGAGACTTGTTTGGCTGCCTTCATAAAACTAAGAATCTAAGTTTAACAAGGCTTTCAGTAAGAGACCACAGATAAGCTTAATAAACAGTTCACCTCAATTAGGAGGAAAAGCACAGAATAACTTAAGAACAATAATACCCAATAGAAGAGCTATCATCTGGCTGGGCGCGGTGGCTCATGCCTGTAATCCCAGCACTTTGAGAGACTGAGGTGGGTGGATCACCTGAGGCTGGGAGTTCAAGACCAGCCTGGCCAACATGGTGAAACCCCATCTGTAGTAAAAATACAAAAATTAGCAGGGTGTGGTGGTATACGTCTGTAATCCCAGCTACTCAGGAGGCTGAGGCAGGAGAATTTGTTTGAACCCGGGAAGCGGAGGTTGCAGTGAGCTGAGATCGCGCCACTGCACTCCAGTCTGGGTGACAGTGAGAGACTCTGTCTCAAAAAAAAAAAAAGAAAAGAAAAGAAAAGCTACCATCACTGTTCTTTGGTTCTGGCCTACTGATGCATGGTGACTTCCATTGTCTCTGGTTTGTGTGCATGTTATAACA
>NW_012111010.1:0-1799 GCF_000951035.1 Colobus angolensis palliatus | reverse complement strand
TGCAGTGAGCCGAGATTGTGCTACTGCACTCTAGCCTGGGTGACAGAGCAAGACTCTGTCTTAAAAAAAAAAAAAGAAGAAGACACTATTGGCCGGGTATGGTGGCTCATGCCTGTAATCCCAACACTTTGGGAGGCCGAGGCGGGCAGATCACGAGGTCAAGAGATTGAGATTATTCTGGCCAACATGGTGAAACCCTGACTCTACTAAAAATACAAAAATTAGCTGGGCATGGTGGCATGTACGTGTAGTCCCAGCTACTCAGGAGGCTGAGGCAGGAGAATCACTTGAACCCGGGAGGTGGAGGTTGCAGTGAGCTGAGATTGCATCACTGCACTCCAGCCTGGCGACAGAGTGAGACTGCCTCAAAATAAATAAATAAATAAAAATAAATAAGACAATATTGTTGAAGCCCCTTAAATGGCCTTCCCCAATCCTTTTTTCTCTGCAGAGTTGACCATTATTATGAATTAAAGGCTTATCATCCCTAATGGGACAGTTGTGTTTTCACAGGAAGAACGTGAAAAGACGAATGTCTGTTGCTATTACCCAGAGACACTTTCACAGCTAAATACAGACATACAAACTCATACTGACTCACCGTCTCTTACTCAGCCGCAGAGCGAACTGAAGTGTTGGCACACAAATACCTCAACACACTGCTGTCCTTCTAAAATATTGACAAGCTCCGTTACTTACATACATGGAATGACACATGGTCTTATCCATTGAAACTGTGATATGTAGACACAATTATGCTCACATCTAGCAATTTTCTTTTTTTTTTAATTGCCATGTTTTTATTGCTAGTGAAACTAATCAGTTTTGCAAATTCTTTTTTTTTTTTATTTAAGTTCTAGGGTACATGTGCACAACGTGCAGGTTTGTTACATATGTATACTTGTGCCATGTTGGTGTGCTGCACCCATCAACTCGTCATTTACATTGGTTATATCTCCTAATGCTATCCCTCTCCCACTCCCCACAACAGGACCTGGTGTGTGATGATCCTCTTCCTGTGTCCAAGTGATCTCATTGTTCAATTTCCCACCTATGAGTGAGAACATGCGGTATTTGGTTTTCTGTTCTTGCGATACTTTGCTGAGAATGATGGTTTCCAGGTGCATCCATGTCCCTACAAATGACACGAACTCATCCTTTTAAAAATTACATGATATATGAATATGGAGAAAGCAAAACAATAGCAACAGAGAACAGATCAGTGGTTACTGGGAGTTAGAGGATGGAGGAAACCTGTGACTTCAAGGAAACAGCACAAGTGAACTTTGGAAGTGATAAAATTATTCTGTATTCTATTTCTGGTTGTGGTTATATGAATCTATACATGCACTAAAACCTGTAGAACTTTATATACTACAAAAAACCTCAATGTACATTATTATAATCGTATGCATAAATTTAATTTTTATTTTTAAATTGACAAAAAATCAGACAAATTTGTAGTATGCAATACATTTTGATACATGTATATACATTGTGGAAAGAGCTAAATTAAGATAAGTAACTTCAAAATGTATTTATTTACAATAAATGTATATTTGGTCTAACACCCAGACTTTTAAGCTTTTTAAAAAGGAGACTAAAGAAAAAGAGTTTAAAAACAAAAATTTACAAAAGTAATAGAGATCCAGAAGTAATATATGAAAAACAAAAATCATTTTGATGAACTTTCATAAAGTTCTTCATTAAAGGAAATATAAATGCTCCAATTGGAGAATATCAGTAATTAACTCTATAATGGGAGAGTATTTATGCTTTTTTTTTTTTTTTTTTTTTTT
>NW_012111009.1:53518-65977 GCF_000951035.1 Colobus angolensis palliatus | reverse complement strand
CATGATATGAATGATGAATTGATGGGTGCTGACGAGTTGATGGTTGCAGCACACCAAGATGGCAGAAGTATACATATGTCACAAACCTGCATGTTATGCACATGTACCCTAGAACTTAAAGTATAATAACATATAAATAAATAAATAAATAAAGTAGTAGGTAAACTCAATAATTTTGATAATTTATTGATCATTTCTATTGTCTCCACTATTGGTTGGTGTTTTATACTATCTGCACGGTTTTCTTTTTAGATGTTTTTTGCTTATTGATTTTTAGTAGTCATTTTAAAACTGCACAATTTTCATGTTTTGTACTTCTACAATGTGGCAAATATTTTTGAGGTTGTTGTTTGCATTTTACATATGTTTATGTTTTTTAAAATCTCTATTGAATAGCAAAGACATGGAATCAACCCAAATGCCCATCAGTGATAGACTGGATAAAGAAAATGTCATACATATATACCATGGAATTCTATGCAGCCATAAAAAGGAATGAGATCATGTCCTTTGCAGGAACATAAATGAAGCTGAAAGCCATTATCCTCAGCAAACTAACACAGGAACAAAAAAACCAAACACCACATGTTCTCACTCATAAGTGAGAGCTGAACAATGAGAACACATGGACACAGGGAGGGGAACAACACACACTGGGGCCTGTCAAGGGGGCGAGGGGAGGGAGAGCATCAGGATAAATAGCTAATGCATGCAGGGCTTAATACCTAGGTGATGGGTTAATAGATGCAGCAAACCACCATGGCACACATTTACCTATGTGACAAATCTGCACGTCCTGCACATGTATCCTGGAACTTAAAATAAAAATTTAAAAAACTCGGTTGAAATGTACATATACAGATAGGTGTATATGTCATATGTGTACAGGTCAATATATATTTTCATAATTTCAGTATACTTGTACAATCAGCATGCAGAGGAAATAACAACATGGTCACCATCCCAGGATTTCCTCCCTTGTCCATTTTAAATTATTACCCTGTCCCTATCCTGACATATTTTTTCCACATTCCAATACATTTATTCTGCAAAAATAATACATTTATTTCTTTTTTTTACAGTAAAATTTTATACTGCAAACCTCGTATACTTACTTGAAAGATGTTCCAAGGATAAACAGAAAAAGATTAATAAAACCCAAATTGACTAAATGTGTTCTCACAATATAGGCTGGCATAAAAATAAATTTATGTATTATCGGCCAGGTGTGGTGGCTCATGCCTGTAATCCCAGCACTTTGGGAGGCTGAGGCAGGTGGATCACAAGGTCAGGAGATCAATACCATCCTGGCTAACATGGTGAAACCCCGTCCCTACTAAAAATACAAAAATTAGCCGGGTGTAGTGGCATGCACCTGTAGTCCCAGCTGCTCGGGAAGCTGAGGCAGGAGAATTGCTTGAACCTGGGAGGCAGAGGTTGCAGTGAGCCAGGATCACGTCACTGCACTCCAGCCTGGGTGACAGAGTGAGACTCCATCACACACACACACACACAAAAACCAAAAAACAAAAACAAAAAACCCAAAAACCAAAAAACAAGACAAAACAACAACAACAACAACAACAAAAATCTATTATCACAGTAGCAACAATAATGCACACATAATAGTGACTTATGGATCAATGTTAACTATTTTAATTCTACTTTCCAAAGAAAACAGCAGTTCATTTTAAAAGTCTATTTACATGTCAATGTTTTTGTCTGCTTTTCCAGAGGGCTGCTGCTAATTCTAGCTTTAAAATGTAAAGTATCCTCTTTGAGTGATTTGCTCAAATTGTGTTGGCATTGGGAAAAAATAAATCATTGCTGTTATTTTGAAATAACAGAGAAAGACTCACTAACTTCACATATAGAAACTGAGTCTGTGTTGTACATAACAACATGAGTTTGGGTAGTAAAGCTCTCCGCTAGCTATTTCTAATACTGAATAGATATTTTACAACATAAACTTTACACATGGCCTCAAAACTTTATTCCTGGGTTGTTTTCTATTTCCCACAATCCTTCATTAAATCCTTTCTATTTGTTTGACTTTCTAAATTGTCTTTGTATTTCATATATGGGAAAAGGTCTTTGGAAACTAGAAATGCAGTCATGGGTACAAAAAACAAACAAACAAAGAAACAAAAACAAACAAACAAAAACTTCGACTTTACCTTAAGATAATTTAGGAAAAGTTCATTGTTTTTAATCTGTGGATATAAGTGACGTTGGCTGATGTGGAGTGGACTGCAGGATTCCAGTATCAGTGTATTAATATGGACAGCTGGGCCTCTGAAAGAGACAGCAGGTGTGGGATGAGTATGAGTAGAGACACCTCGATCATTTGGCAGTCGAGAGGAAGTTGGGGGGCATATCCTTAGCTCTTCAAGCTCTTTCCTCAAAATTTACCCACAAGTCCCCTCCTTTCAATAACTCTATTTTCCACAGAGAAGATATTAGTAGCAATATCCTTCTTCTACATTTTCCCTGAGGCCCTGTGGTCCTGAGGTTGGGAGAGTGGTGGGAGAGAAAGGATAAGAGAGGAATGGGAGAGAACATGGAAGCCCTGAAGTCCAGGTCAGTAGAAGAGGTAGGAGTCTTTTAGGCCAAAGAAAAGAGGACCCAAATATTTCCTTGAACTTTGTAGCAGCTAAGGATTAACGACAGAAATGGAGAATCTTGAGGCAAGCCAGATACTTGCAGAGAGCCCATCTGAGGGACAAATTTGGGGCCTACTAGCTTTGAGGCTTATCTTAGAGAGTTGAATTTCTAGAAAGTCCCTTAGGATGGGATAAGGGCCACAGAGTGGGCAATTGTGGGAGGGTTCCTGGTGGAGGTTGGGGATTGGAGTGGTGGCTGGGGGTGATTTAAAGTAAGAACACAATGTTGGACTGAAGGAGATGGGGAAGGGTTCCAGCAAGAAAGCCTACCTTCAGAGTGCAATGTGGAGGCAGTGGCTGCAGTGCCCGAGAGCCTGGGTTTTGGAATACCTGCCACTATGGATTCTAGAGGTAGTGCCAGATTTCTTCCCTGTAGTAGTGAATTTCTTCCCTGCCCTCATTTATTTCAATAGGGTGGAGGCAGGAGAGCAAGAAAAGATGGAGCCTTTTGCCTATGAATAATAATAAGACCCATATAGTCTAGAAACAGAGAGAGGCAGGATGAGGTACAAAGAAAGATACCTGTTCTGCTGAAGATTCTTAGTCTCTGGATCTCTTGTCAAGATAACCTTATATTTATTCGCACATGGATGAGTTGACTAGTTAGTACCAAATTGATGCAGAGAGGAAGGAAGGCAAAGGGGTAGGAGCATACATAGGTGGGATTAATCTTACTTAACTTCACCAACAGACTGTTCATTTCTGGTGGGGGATGGCTGTAGTGGTAGAGAAATAGACTGTGGTGGGAAAGGGGAGAGGGGATAAGGAATAACATTTTCTAGCCTTCCCTCCCCCATTTTGTGTTTTTCCTTTTCTCTCCTCTCATGACCAGAAGTCTAGACAGGAAGCAGAGGTCGGTTACCAGGGAAACTGAAGCTGAGTATGCTTGATTCACGAACTTGTGAGATAAAAGCAAAATTGCTACTCAAAATGCAAGACTGTATGGAGGATGGGTATTAACCAAACAAGCAAAGATCTATTCATCCTTACAATTATTTTACATACACATATAAATCCACAAAGATGAATAGCTTTTCCTAAATGTTTAGTTGAGAATCAGTCTATGGAATGGCCTTGAATCCTGCCCCTGCCACCTTCCATTGTCTCTGCTGGCCCCATGCTGCCAGTCTCCTGACATGCCTCATGTCTGAGTATGATGGAGTCCTAATGATAGTGCCTCTGTACATGGCTCTGTCAGTTACAGGGAAAGAAACTAAGGGAAAAAGGGCATCAACTCACTTAGCAACAGAGAGATAAACCTCAACCATCAAAATCTTTCCTTAGAATTCCACCTAAAAATCCCAGAAAATCTAACCAAAGTACTGGTCTTTCAATGTCTATTTAATATGTATTTGTTCTGGGTCCAGTATCAAAGAGTTCTATGGAAATGCAATTAGAATACATCACCACCATTCCTTATATGCTGCTGCCCCTAGTGTAACAAGTGTAGATTGCACTCTCTTGACAGTTGTAGCCAAGTCAGAGCACATTTTTTCTATTTCACTGCTGTATGATGGGTTTTAGACTTGTATCTGTATTTTTCAAGATATGCAATTGAATATTTCTGTTAATCTTTTTAATTATAAGGAAATTAAACAGATAGCCTACCACTGGCCATAATATTTTTCTGATAGGAAAATACATTCTGCTCTGTGGCAACTGCTTTCTGAGGCAGTCTCCATTGTTGCATTTTAGTAAAAACCATCCTTTGCTTGTATACTCCCAAATGATTTCAGAACATTCATGCTGATGTCAACTGGGTTGTAATAATGTGATCTCCACTGAGACCTTAGAGGTTAATGTGAACCTGCATTTAAAGTTTAAGGAGGGAGTAAAAAGGGTCGGGGGTGTTCATATCTGTCTGCACTCTCTTCTAAGACTGGAAAACTTTCCCTAAAAACAAAAAACTTGTATTTGAGTAGGATGTGTGTATGTGTGCATGCGTGTGTGTGTGTGTGTGTAGATGGGGCATAAAGATCGAGTGATAAGAATTGACAAGCACCAATATTTATTGAGCACTACTAGGTATGATATAATTTGCATTATTTTATCCAAGTATTACAAACATGCAATAAGTTGGGTTTTGGTGCAATCACTGAACCTTTCACAGGCCATTTTTTAAATTGCATGAGGCTAATTGCTTGTGTATAGCAGGGTGAACAGAAATGCTATTGGTACTGAGATCTTTCTGTCACTTTTAGTTGCCATAGCCCTTTGTAGTTTAGAGAAACTTCTGTTAAGGAAATTAATTATCACAGGCTAGGCTTGCTTTCCATGCAATACTTTGTTTAACCCTTCCTACAAACTCTTTGATGTAGCTACTATTACTATCTTCAATTTACAGATGAGGTACTTGGAGATGAGAAGGGCCCAAACCCCAGTCTTACTGTTTTTGAAGACTGTGCTTTTCTGCCTCCCTTATGCAGTAAAACCGGAGAACCGTCCGGAGTGTTAGTCTTTGAAAATTTTATTGATGTTATGCACAAGCATTTCCTGAAACACCAGAGATACCCTGACATATCTCAATTCTTCCTCAGAAAGGACCATTATATATATAAATTAACTGCCCTCCACCCACTAATCGAGCACTCATTTCTCCATTCAGCCCTCTCTTCACACACACAAAAAGGAGAAATATTGAATGCCTTCAGGATTGAGAAGCTACAGCTGATGAAATTAGCATGGGACATTAGCATGGTATATTAGTTTGCTAGAGCTGCAATAACAAAATCTCACAGAATGGGTGGCTTAAACAACAGACATTCATTTTCTCACAGTTCTGGAGGCTGAAAGTACAAAATCGAGCTGTATATAGGCTTAGTTTCTTCTGAGGTCTCTCTCTCTGGCTTTCAGATAGTCACCTTCTCACTATGTCCTTACATAGTCTTTCTTTTATACCTATGCACCCCTGCTGTTTCTCTGTGCATACAAATTTCCGCTTCTTATAAAAGCATGTTAGATTGGATTAGGGCCACCTAAAGGTCTCGTTTTTACTTAATCACATCTTTATAGGCCTGATATCCAATTACAGTCATATTCTGGAGTAATAGAAGTTAGAACTTCTCAAGTAGCACTTCAATTACTTAACTAGCTAATTAATTTTTAATTGAAAAATACAAATTATATACATATGAGGTGTAACATGATGTTTTGACATATGTGTACAATGTGGAGTGATTAAATCAAACTAATGAACGTATCCATTGCCTCATATAATATCTATTGCAGTAAGAACATTTAAAATCTACTTCTTCAGCACTTTCAAGTATATGACAAATTATAATTTACTATAATCAGTCACTATACCGTACAATAGAGCTCTAGAACTTATTTCTCCTTCCTAACTGAAACTTTGAACACTTTGACCAACATTTCCCCATTTCCTACATCCTGCTGCCAGCCCCTGGTAACCACCATTCCACTCTCAGTTTCTATCAATTAGATTGTTTTAGAGTCCACATATAAATGAGATTATGCAGCATTTGCCTTTCTGTGTCTGGTTTATTTCACTTAGCATAATGTCCTGTAGGTGTATTTGGATTGTTGCAAATGAAAGGATTTTCTTCCTTCTTAAAGCTGAATAGTATTCCACTGTGTGTGCCCGTCTGTGTGTGTGTGTACTCCGCATTTTTCCTATCCATTCATTCATTGATGGACACATGGACACTTAGGCTGATTCCATATCTTGGCTATTGTGAATAATACTGCAATGAACATGGAAGTGTACGTATGTCTTTGACACAGTGACTTTACTTCCTTTGGGTATATAGCTAAAAGTGCAATGGCTGAATCATACAATAACTCTATTTTTAATTTTTTGAGGAATCTCCATACTGTTTTTCATAATAGCTGGTTTACATTCCCAGTAACAGTGTACAAGAGTTCCCTTTGCTCAATACTCCCCGAACACTTGTTATCTTTTGTTTTTTAATGATAGTAGATATTCTAATGGGTATGAGGTGATATCCTATTGTGGCTTTAATTTGCATTTCCCTGATGATTAGTGATGTTGAGCATGTTTTTATATAACTGTGGGCAATTTGGATGTCTCCTTTGGAAAAATATCTATTCAGGTCCTTTGCCCATTTTTAAATCAGGTTATTTATTTTCTTGCTATTGAGTTGTCTGATTTTCTTATATATTTTGGATATTAACCCATTATCAGATATGTAGTTTGCAAATATTTTCTCTCATTGCACAGGTTGCATCTTCACTTGATTGTTTCTTTTTCCATGCAAAAGCTTTTTAGCTCGATGCAATCCATTTGTCTATTTTTGCTTTTGTTACCTATGCTTTTGGGGTAATATCCCAAAAATCTTTGCCAGGAAAAATACTAATAAGCTTTTCTCTATGTTTTCTTCCAGTACTTTTACAGTTTCAGGTCTTCTATTTAAGTCATTAATCTGTTTTGAGTTGATTTCTGTTTTTTTTTGTGTGTGTATTTTTTGTTTTAGTAAACTATATTTTCAGTAAGTTTTCAATAACCAAATTGAAAAGTGTGGCTATTTATTCCTGACTAGGCTAAGACATGTAGAAATATATCGCTACTGCTCAACTATTGGGAGTAGGGAGGCAATGAACACAAGGAAACTCACACAAAGAAATGTAAATTAGCATCTCAAAATATTATGTTATTACTTTAAAATTATTTAGTAAATCACATGGTCTTCTTATTTGAAAGAGAACTATGGGATAGTAAGGGTGTACAGAGGGTAGCTGCTAGTGAAAGTCCAGTTGGCTCCAATTATTCTATAAAATCACAATATAATGTATAAGAGAAAGAAGAATAAAGGAATTAGCTACTTTAATTTCCTATGGTTTCTTTTAAAATAGTGATTTGTAACACCTGTTTCTCTTTTCGTATTGTTTCCAAATTCTACTTCAGGTTCAAGGGGTACATTTGTAGGTTTGTTACATGGGTAAGTTATGTGTCGTGGGGGTTGGCGTACAGATAATTTTGTCACCCAGGTAATCGGCATAGTACCTGATAGGTAGTTTTCCAATCCTCACCCTCCTCCTGCTGTCCACTCTCAAATAGACCCTAGTGTCCATTGTTCTCTTCTTTTTAAATATTTTTTATTTTGTGAGTATATATAGGTATACTATATATTTTATTTTGTGAGTATATAGTAGGTATATGTATTTATGGGTTACATGAGTTATTTCGTTACAGGCATGCAATGTGTAATAATTACATTGGGGTAAATGGGGTATCCATCACTTCCAGCATTTATCCTTTGTGTTGCAAACAATAGGATTATACTCTTTTAGTTATTTTAAGATGTATGATTAAATTATTATTGACTATAGTCACCCTGTTGTGCTAGCAAATACTAGGTCTTATTCATTCTTTCTGACTATATTTTTGTACCCATTAACCATCCCCAGTTCCCTGCCACTTCACCACTACACTTCTCAGCCTCTGGTTACCACTCTTCTGCTCTATCTCCATGAGTTAAATTATTTTAATTTTTAGCTGTCACAAATAAGTGAGAACATGTGAAGTTTGTCTTTCTGTAACTGGCTTATTTCACTTAACCTAACGACCTCCAGTTCCATCCATGTTGTTGCAAATGACTGGATCCCATTCGTTTTATGGCTGAATAGTACTCCATTGTGTATAAGTACCATGTTTTCCATATCCATTCATCTGTTGATGGACACTTAGCTTGCTTCCAAATCTTGGATATTGAGAATAGTGCTGCTGTAAACATGGGAATGTGCATATCTCTTCATTATCCTGATTTTCTTTCTTTTGGGTATATACCTGGGAATAGGATTGCTGGATCGTATGGTAGCTCTATTTTTAGTTTTCTTGAGGAACCTCCAAACTATTCTCCATAATGGTTGTACTAATTTACATAGCCACCAACAGTGTAGGGGAGTTTCCTTTTCTCCACATCCTCACTAGCATTTATCATTGCCTGATTTTCAGATAAAAGCCATTTCAACTGTGTTGAGAAGATATCTCATTGTAGTTTTAATTTGCATTTCTCTGATGATCAATTTTATTGAGCATCTTTTCATATACCTGTTTGCTTTGCCATTTGTATGTCTTCTTTTTAGAAATGTCCATTCAGGTCTTTTGCCCATTTTGAAATGAGACTATTAGATTTTTTTCCTATAGAGTTCTTTGAGCTCCTTATATATTCTGATTATTAATTCCTTGTCAGATGGATAATTTGAAAATGTTTTGTCCCATTATGTGTGTTGCCACTTCACTTTGTTGATTGTTTCCTTTGCTGTGCAGAAGCTTTTAAATTTGATGTAATTCAATTTGTCCATTTTTGCTTTGGTTGCCTGGGCTTGTGGGGTATTGCTCACGAAATCTTTGTGCAGTCCAGTGTCCTAGAGATTTTCCCCAATGTTTTCCTTTCGTGGTTTCATAGTCTGAGGTCTTATGATTTAAGTCTTTAATACATTTTGATTTGATTTTTGTATATGGTGAGAGATAGGGGTATAGTTTCATTCTTTTGCATGTGGATATCTGGTTTTCACAGCACCGTATATTAAAGAGACTGTCCTTTCCCTAGTGTATGTTCTTGAGAACTTAGTCAAAAGTGAGTTTGCTGTAGATGTGTGATTTATCTCTGGGTTCTCTATACTGTTCCATTAGTCTGTGTGTCTGTTTTTATGCCAGTACTGTGCTGTTTTGGTTACTATAGCTCTGTAGTATAACTTCAAGTCAGGTAGTATGATTCTTCCAGGTTTGTTCTTTTTGCTCGGGATAGCTTTGGCTATTCTGTGTCTTTGTTGTTCCACATAAATGTTAGAGTTTTTTTTCTATTTATGTGAAGAGTATCATTGGTATTTTCAAAGGGATTGCATCAAATCTGTAGATTGTTTTGGGTAGTATGGACATTTAAAAATATTGATTTTCCCAATCCATTAACATTAATTTCTTGCATCAATGTTTTATAGTCTTTATTGTGGAGATCTTTTACTTCTTTGGTTAAGCAAATTACTAATATTGTATTTTATTTGTGTCTGTTGTAAATGGGATTACTTTTTAAAATTTATTTTTCTGATTGTTCGCTGTTAGCGTATAGAAATGCTAGTGATTTTTATATGTTGATTTTGTATACTGAAACTTTCCTGAATTTGTTTATCAGTTTATTAGTTTTCTTGTGGAGTCTTTAAGTTTTTCCAAATGTAAAATCATATCTCTGCAAACAAGGATGATTTGACTCCTTCTTTCCCCTTTTAGATGCTCTTTGTTTCTCTCTTGTCTGATTGCTCTAGCTAGGACTTCCAGTACTATGTTGAATAACAGTGGTGAAAATGAGCATCCTTGTTCCAGTTCTTAGAGGAAAGGATTTCAGTTTTTCCCCATTCAATATGATAATAGCTATGGACCTGTTGTATATAGTTGTATTATCTTGTGGTATGTTCCTTCTATATCCAGTGTTTTGAGGGTTTTTTTTTTTTAATCATGAAGGGATGTTGAATTTTACCAAATGTTTTTTCAGCATCAATTGAAATGATCATATGGTTCATTCTGTTGATATGATTTATCACATTAATTGATTTGTATATGTTGAACCATCCTTGCGTCCCTGGGTTAAATCCCAGTAGGTCATGATGAATGACTTTTTTTAAAATGTGTTGTTGAATTCGGTTTTCTAGTATTTTGTTGAGGATTTTATATCAATATTCATCAGTGATATTGGCCTATAGTTTCCTTTTTGTGATGTGTCTTTGGTTTTGGTATCAGGGTAATACTGTCCTTGTAGAATGAGTTTAGAAGTATTCTCTCCTCCTCTTTTTTTGGAATAGTTTGGGTAGGATTGGTGTTAGTTCTTTAAAGGCTCGGTAGATTTCAGCAGTACAGCCATTGGATCCTGAGTTTCCTTTGCTGGGAGACTTTTTATTATGGATCTCCTTCCTTGTTATTGGTTTGTTCAGGTTTTGGATTTCTTCATGGTTCAATCTTGGCAGAATGGATGTGTCTAGGAATTTGTCCATTTCTTCTAGATTTTCCAAAATATTGGCATATAGTTGCTCATAGTAGTCGCTAATGATCCTTTGAATTTCTGTAGTATCAGTTGTAGTATCTCCCTTTTCATCTCTGATTTTACTTATTTGGGTCTTGTCTCTTTTTAGTTAGTCTGGCTAAAGGTTTGTCAATTTTGTTTATCTCTTCAAAAACTAACTTTTTGTTTCATTGATCTTTTGTATATTTTCCTCATTTTAAATGTATTTATTTCTACTCTAATCTTTATTATTTATTTTCTTCTAATTTTTGGTTAGGTTTACTCTTGCTTTTTTAGTACTTTTGGATGCAATGTTGGTTTTTTTATTCAATGTATTTGTTGTTTTGTGAGGCATTTATAAACTTCCCTCTTAGTACTTCTTTTGCTGTATGCCATAGGTTTTGGTCTGTTGTGTTTCCATTATCATTTGTTTCAAGACATTTATCAATTTACTTCTTAATTTCTTCATTGACCCACTGGTCATGCAAAGGCATATTGTTTGATTTCCATGTACTTCTACAGTTTCCAAAGTTCCTCTTGCTATTGATTTCTAGCTTTATTCCATTTTGGTCCGAGAAGATGGTTGATATTATTTCAATTTTTTGCATGTTTGAAGACTTCTTTTGTGGCCTAACATATGATCTATCCTTGAGAATGATCCATGTGCTAAGGAAAAAAATGTGTATTCTGCAGCTGTTGGATAAAATGTTCTGTAAGCATCTATTAGGTCCACTTGGTCTATAGTGCAGATTAAAGTTGATGTATCTTTGTTGATTTTCTGTCCAGGAGATCTGTCCAATGCTGAAAATAGGGTGTTGAAGTTTCCAGCTATTACTGTATTGGGGTCTATCTCTTTCTTTAGGTCTAACAGTATTTGCTTTATATATCTGGGTGCTCCTGTGTTGGGTGCATGTATATTTATAGTTGCTCTATCCCATTGCTTAATTGACTCCTTTAGCATTACATGGTGACCTTCTTTGTCTCTTCTTACACTCTTTGTTTTGAAATTTATTTTGTATGATATTAGGATAGCTACTCCTGCTCTTTTTTGGTTTCCATTGGCATAGAATACCTTTTCCCGTCCCATTATTTTCACTCTATGTGTGTCTTTATAGGTGAAGTGGGCGCCAGATCATTGGGTCTTGTTTTTTCATTCTTTCAACCACTCTGTGTCTTTTGATTAGAAAGTTTGGTTCATTTATATTCAATGTTATTATTGATAAGTAAGGTCTTACTCCTGCCATTTTGTTTTTGGTTTTCTGGTTGTTTTGTCTGTCTTCTCTTTCTTCTTTTGTACCTTCCTGTCTTCCTCTTAGTGAAGGTGATTTTCTGTGGTGGTATGCTTTAATTTTTTGCTTTTTATTTTTTGTGTGTCCGTTATATGTTTTTCAATTTGAGGCTATCATGAGGTTTGCAAATACTATCTTAAAACACATTATTTTAAACTGTTGACAACTTAACACTGATTGCATAAAAAACCCAACAAACAAACATGTACAAGGAAAACTAATAAAACCTGTACACTTTAACTTCATCCCATCACTTTGTAACTCTTTGTAGTTTATGTTTTATTTTACTGTTTCTGTCTTGAAAAGTTGGTGCAGTTATTATTGTGATTGGTTTATCATTTATTCTTTCTACTGAAGATAAGAGTAGTTTACACACCACAACTACAGTGTTACATTTTGTGTTTTTCTGTATGCTTATTACCAGTGAGTTTTGTACCTTCAGATCTTTCTTTCTTTCTTTTCTTTCTTTCTTTCTTTCTTTCTTTCTTTCTTTCTTTCTTTCTTTCTTTCTTTCTTTCTTTCTTTCTTTCTTTC
>NW_012111009.1:51527-53468 GCF_000951035.1 Colobus angolensis palliatus | reverse complement strand
TTTCTTTCTTTCTTTCTTTCTTTCTTTCTTTCTTTCTTTCTTTCTTTCTTCTTTCTTTCTTTCCTTCTTTCTTTCTTTCTTTCCTTCATTCTTTCTTTTTGTTTTTCTAGACAGAGTTTCACTCTTGTTGCCCAGGCTGGAGTGCAATGGCGTGATCTCGGCTCACTGCAACCTCTACCTCCCACGTTTAAGCAATTGCCCTGCCTCAGCCTCCCAAGTATCTGGGATTACAGGCATGCACCACCACGCATAGCTAATTTTTGTATTTTTAGTAGAGACGGGGTTTCGCCATGTTGGTCAGGCTGATCTCAAACTCCTGACCTCAGGTGATCCACCCACCTCGGCCTCCCAAAGTGCTGGGATTACAGGTGTGAACCACTGCGCCTGGCCTCAGATGATTTCTTATTGCTCATTAACATCCTTTTCTTTCATATTGAATAATGCCCTTAAGGATTTCTTGTAGGACAGGTCTGGAGTTGATGAAATCCCTCAGCATTTGTTTGTCTAGGAAGGTCTTTCTCATTCATGCTTGAATAATATTTTTACCAGATATACTCTTCTAGGGTAAAAATTTTTTTCCTTCAGTACTTTAAATATATCATGCCCCTCTCTCCTGGCCTGTAAGGTTTCCTCTGAAAAGTCTGCTGCCAGATGTATTTGAACTCCATTGTGTGTTATTTGTTTCTTTTCTCTGGCTGCTTTTAAGACTTGTTATTTTTCCTTGACCTTTGGAAGTTTGATGATTAAAAGCCTTGAGGTACTCTTCTTTGGGTTAAATCTGCTTGGTGTTCTATAACCTTCTTGTACTTGAATGTTTATATCTTTCTTTAGGTTTGGGAAGTTTTTTGATATTATCCCTTTTAATATGCTTTTTATATTTATCACTTTCTTTACCTCCTCTTTAAGGCCAATAACTCTTAGATTTGCTCTTTTGAGACAATTGTCTAAATCTTTTAGGCATGCTTAAAATCTTTTTTTTGCCTCCTCTGATGGTATATTTTCAGATAACCTATTTTCAAGCTGACTAATTCTTTCTTTCTTTTCTTTTTTTCTTGGGTTCTATTATGCTTTCTTTTTATTATACTTTAAGTTCTGGGGTATGTGTGCAGAATGTGCATGTTTGTTACATAGGTATACACGTGCCATGGTGGTTTGCTGCACCCATCAACCTGTCATCTACATTAGGTATTTCTCCTAATGCTATCCCTCCCCTAGCCCCCCACCTCTGACAGGCCCTGCCCTGGTGTGTGATGTTCCCCTCCCTGTGTCCATGTGTTCTCATTGTTCAACTCGCACTTATGTGTGAGAACATGCAGTGTTTGTTTTTCTGTCCTTGCATTAGTTTGCTGAGAATGATGGTTTCCAGCGTCATCCATGTCCCTGGAAAGGACATGAATTCATCCATTTTTATGGCTGCATAGTATTCCACAGTGTATATGTGCCACATTTTCTTTATCCAGTCTATCACTGATGGACATTTGGGTTAGTTCCAAGTCTTTGCTATAGTGAACAGTGCTGCAATAAACATACGTGTGCATCTGTCTTTATAGTAGAATGTTTTATAATCCTTTGGGTATATATATATATATATCTGTTTGGTACCAGTACCATACTGTTTTTGTTACTGTACCTTGTAGTATAGTTTGAAGTCAGGTAGTGTGATGTCTCCAGCTTTGTTCTTAGGATTGTCTTGGCTATGAGGGCTCTTTTTTGGTTCCACATGAAATTTAAAGTAGTTTTTTCCAATTCTGTGAAGAAAGTCAATGGTAGCTTGATTGGGATAGCATTAAATCTATAAATCACTTTGGGCAGTATTGATTCTTCCTATTCATGAGCATAGAATGTTTTTCCATTTGTTTGTGTCCTCTCTTATTTCATTGAGCAGTGGTTTGTAGTTCTCCTTGATGAGGTCCTTCACATCCCTTGTAAGTTGTATTCCTT
>NW_012111009.1:49340-49902 GCF_000951035.1 Colobus angolensis palliatus | reverse complement strand
TTCTTCTCTCTTTTCTTCTTTATTAGTCTTGCTAGCGGTCTATCAATTTTGTTGATCTTTTCAAAAAACCAACTCCTGGATTCATTGATTTTTTAAAGGGTTTTCCTGTCTGTGTCACCTTCAGTTCTGCTCTGATCTTAGTTATTTCTGTCTTCTGCTAGCTTTTGAATTTGTTTGCTCTTGTTTCTCTATTTCTTTTAATTGTGATGTTAGGGTGTTGATTTTAGATCTTTCCTGCTTTCTCTTGTGGGCATTTAGTGCTAAAAATTTCCCTCCACACACTGCTTTAAATGTGTCCCAGAGATTCTGGTATGTTGTATCTTTGTTCTCATTGGTTTCAAAGAACATCTTTGCTTCTGCCTTCATTTCGTTATTTACCTGGTAGTCATTCAGGAGCAGGTTGTTCTGTTTCCATGTAGTTGTGAGGTTTTGAGTGAGTTTCTTAATCCTGAGTTCTAATTTGATTGCACTGTGGTCTAAGAGACTGTTTGTTACTTCCATTCTTTTGCATTTGCTGAGGAGTGTTTTACTTCCAATCATGTGGTCAATTTTAGAATAAGTG
>NW_012111009.1:48162-49290 GCF_000951035.1 Colobus angolensis palliatus | reverse complement strand
AGGAGTGTTTTACTTCCAATCATGTGGTCAATTTTAGAATAAGTGCGATGTGGTGCTGAGAAGAATGTATACTCTGTTGATTTGGGGTAGAGAGTTCTGTAGATGTCTATCAGGTCTGCTTGGTCCAGAGCTGAGTTCGAGTCCTGGATATCCTTGTTAATTTTCTATCTCATTGATCTGTCTAATATAGACTGTGGAGTGTTAAAATCTCCCACTATTATTGTGTGGGAGTCTAAGTCTCTTTATAGGTCTCTAAGAACTTGCTTTATGGATCTGGGTGCTTCTGTATTGGATGCATATGTATTTAGGATAGTTAACTCTTCTTGTTACATTGATCCCATTATGTAATGGCCTTCTTTGTCTCTTTTGATCTTTGTTGGTTTAAAGTCTGTTTTATCAGAGACTAGGATTGAACCCCTGCTTTTTTTTGCTTTCCATTTTCTTGGTAAATATTCCTCCATCCCTTTATTTGGAGCCTATGTGTGTCTCTGCATGTGAGATGGGTCTCCTGAACACAGCACACTGATGGGTCTTGACTCTTTATCCAATTTGCCAGTCTGTATCTTTTAATTGGGGCATAAAACCATTTACATTTAAGGTTAATATTGTTATATGTGAATTTGATCCTGCCATTATTATGCTAGCTGGTTATTTTGCTCATTAGTTTATGCAGTTTCTTCATAGCGTCGATGGCCTTTACAATTAGTTGTTTGTTTGTTTGTTTTGCAGTGGCTGGTACTGGTTGTTCCTTTCCATGTTTAGGGCTTCCTTCAGGAGCTCTTGTAGGGCAGGCCTGGTGGTGACAAAATCTCTCAACATTTCCTTGTCTGTAAAGGATTTTGTTTCTCCTTCTCTTATGAGGCTTCGTTTGGCTGGATATAAAATTCTGGCTTGAAAATTCTTTTCTTTAAGTATGTTGAATATTGCCCCCCACTCTCTTCTAGCTTATAGGGTTTCTGCTGAGAGATCCACTCTTAGTCTGATGGGCTTCCCTTTGTGGGTAACCTGACCTTTCTCTCTGGCTGCCCTTAACATTTTTTCCTTCATTTCAACCTTGGTGAATCTGACAATTATGTGTCTTGGAGTTACTCTTCTTGAGGAGTATCTTTGTGGTGTTCTGTGTATTTC
>NW_012111009.1:46035-47507 GCF_000951035.1 Colobus angolensis palliatus | reverse complement strand
TTTCCTTCATTTCAACCTTGGTGAATCTGACAATTATGTGTCTTGGAGTTACTCTTCTTGAGGAGTATCTTTGTGGTGTTCTGTGTATTTCCTGAATTTGAATGTTGGCCTGCCTTGCTAGGTTGGGGAGGAGTATCTTTGTGGTATTCTCTGTCTTTCATGAATTTGAATGTTGGCCTGCCTTGCTAGGTTGGGGAAGTTTTCCTGGATATTATCTTAAAGAGCATTTTCCAACATGGTTCCATTCTCCCCGTTACTTTTAGGTACACCAATCAAACATAGATTTGGTCTTTTCACATAGTCTTATACTTCTTGGAGGCTTTGTTCATTTTTTTTACTCTTTTTTCTCTAATCTTCTTTTCTTGCTTTATTTCATTGATTTGATCTTCAATCTCTGATACACTTTCTTCTGCTTGATCAATTCGGCTATTGATACTTGTGTATGCTTCACGAAGTTCTCCTGCTGTGTTTTTCTGCTCCATCAGGTCATTTATGTTCCTCTCCAAACTGGTTATTCTGGCTAGCAATTCGTCTAACCTTTTTTCAGGGTTCTTAGCTTCCTTGTACTGGGTTAGGACATGCTCCTTTAGCTTGCAGGAGTTTGTTATTACCCACCTTCTGAAGCCTATTTCTGTCAATTCGTCAAACTCATTCTCAATCCAGTTTTGTTCCCTTGCTGGTAAGGAGTTGTGATCCTTTGAAGGAGAAAAGGCATTCTGGTGTTTGGAATTTTCAGCCTTTTTGTGTTGGTTTCTTCCCATATTTGTGGATTTATCTACCTTTGGTCTTTGAAGTTGGTGACCTTCGGATGGGATCTCTGAGTGGACTTCCTTTTTGTTGATGTTGATACTATTCCTTTCTGTTTGTTAGTTTTCCTTCTTACAGTCAGGCCCCTCTGCTGCAGGTCTGCTGGAGTTTGCTGGAGGTTCGCTTCTGATCCTGTTTGCCTGCGTGTCACCAGTGGAGGCTGCAGACCAGCAAAGATTGCTGCCTCTTTTATACTCTGGAAGCTTCATCCCAGAGGGGCACCTGCCACATGCCAGCTAGAGCTATCCTGTATGAGGTGTCTATTGGCCCCTACTGGGAGGTGTCTCCTAGTCAGGATACATGGGGTCAGGGACCCACTTGAGGAGGCAGTCTGTCCCTTATCAGAGCTCAAACACTGTGCTGCAAGATCTGATGCTCTCTTCAGAGTTGCTTGGTAGGGATATTTAAGTCTGCTGAAGCCCCTTGCACAACCACTCCTTTTCCCAGGTGCTCTGTCCCAGGGAGGTGGGGGTTTTATTGATAAGTCTCTCACTGGGGCTGCTGCGTTTTTTTTGTGTTTTTTTTTCCAAATTTTTTTTCTATATTTTTTATTTTATTTTATTTATTTTATTTTATTATTATACTTTAAATTCTAGGGTACATGTGAACAACGTGCAGGTTTGTTACATATGTATACATGTGCCATGTTGGTGTGCTGCACCCAT
>NW_012111009.1:32546-45435 GCF_000951035.1 Colobus angolensis palliatus | reverse complement strand
TACAGTCCCACCAACAGTGTAAAAGTATTCCTATTTCTCCACATCCTCTCCAGCACCTGTTGTTTCCTGACTTTTTAATGATTACCATTCTAACTGGTGTGAGATGGTATCTCTTTGTGGTTTTGATTTGCAAATCTCTTCTGCGTTTTTTTCAGAGATGCCCTGATCAGAGAAGAAAGTCTGGCGGCAGCGGCCTTGCTGAGCTGGGGTAGGCTCTGCCCAGTTGGAACTTCTAGGCAGCTTTGTTTACACTGTGAGGGTGACACTGCCTTCTTAAGCCTCAGCAATGGCGGATGCCCCTCCCCCCACCAAGCTCGACCATCCCAGGTGGAGCTCAGACTGTTGCTGTGCTGGCAGTGAGAATTTCAAGCTAGTGGATCTTAGCTTGCTGGACTCTGTGAGAGTGGGACCCACTGAGCCAGACTACTTGGCTCCCTGATTTCAGCCCCCTTTGCAGGGGAGTGAATGGTTCTGTCCTGCTGGCATTCCAGGCACCACTGGGGTATGAAAAAAAACTCCCAGCCACCCAGTTTTGTGCTGGAAACCCAGGGCCCTGGTGGTGTAGGCACCAGAGGGAATCTCCTGGTCTGTGGGTTTTGAAGACCATGGGGAAAACTATCTGGGCCGGAGTGCAACGGTACAGTCGATAATGGCTTCCTTTGGCTGGGAGAGGTTGTTCCTTGACCCCTTGTGCTTCCCAGGTGAGGCGACGCCCCACCCTGCTTTGGCTCGCCCTCCTTGAGCTGTACCCACTGTCCAGCCAGTCTCAATGAGATGAACTGGGTACCTCAGTTGGAAATGCAGAAATCACCCACCTTCTCCATCGATCTCACTGGTAGTTGCAGATTGGAGCTGTTCCTATTCGGTCAGCTTAACAGCAACCTAATTCTTTCTTTTACTTGCTCAGTTCTGCTATTAAGTGATTGCTGCATTCTGTCAATTGCATTGTTTCTCTGGAATTTCTGCTTGATTCTTTTTAATTATTTTAATCTCATGGTTAAATTTATCTGATAGAATTCTGAATTCCTTTTCTGCTTTATCTTGAATTACTTTTAATCTCTTTCAAACAACTATTTTGAATTCTCTATCTGAAAGATCACGTGTCTCTGTTTCTCTAGGATTGGTCCCTGGTGCCTTATTCCTTTTTTTGAGGTTATGTTTTCCTGGGTGATCTTGATAATTGTAGATGTTTGTTGGTGTCTGGGCATTGAAGAGTTAGATATTTGTTGTAATCTTTACAGCCTGGGCTTGTTTACGCTCATTCTTCTTGAGAAGACTTTCTAGGTATTTGATGAGACTTGGGCCCAAAACCCAATATTTCTGTTTTTTTTTTTTTTTTTTTTTTTTTTTTTTTTTTAGATTCATAGAGGTACCACCTTGGTGGCCTTGAATAAGATCCGAAAGAATTCTCTGGATTATCATGCAGAGACTTTTATTCTTTTCTGGTACTTTCTCCCAAACAAATGGGGTCTCTCTGTCTGGAACTGGCAGTCTTTCACCTGGAACTGGCAGTGTGGTGATGCAGGCACCCCTGTGGCCACTGGGACTGCTCTGGGTAAGACCCGAAGCCTGCACACCACTGGGTCTTGGTCAAGGCCTGCTGTAACTACTAACTGGCCACCACCTATCTTTACTCAAGGCCCTAGGGCTCTACAATGAGCAGGTGTTGAAGATAGCCAGGATTGTGTCTTCATGGCAGTAAGATATCCCAGGCCCTGGGTATGTCCAGAGGTGCTGTCCAGGAGCCAGGGACTAGAGTCAAAACCTGAGAAGTCTACTTGGTGTTCTATTGTACTATGGCTGAGCTGGCACTCAAACCATAAGATGCAGTCATTCCCAGTCTTCCCTCCCTCTTCCACATGCAGAAGAGCCCATGTGGAGTACTGCCTGGCTACTGCTGATGTTCCCTTAAAGCCCAAGGGCTTTTCAGTCAGCTTGTGGTGAAAGCTGCCTGGCCTGGGACTCAACCTTCAGGGCAATGGGCTCCCCTCTAGCCCAAGGCAGGTTCAAAAATGCTGCCCATAAGCCTAGTCCTGGACATGGGAGCCCCAAGAGCCTACCTGTTGCTGTATCCCACTGTGGCTGAGCTGGTACCTAAGGTGCAAGACAAAGTCCCCTTTACATTTCCATCTGCTTTTCTCAAATGGAAGGTATCTTTCACCATAGCTACCAAAGCTGGGAATGTGATGGGTCACATCTGTAGTCAGCACATCTCAGAGCCCAAGGCCCATGGCATACTCCCTGGGTATCACTTCTGGTTATTCAGGGACCAAGGGCTCTTTGGTCATCAGGTGATGAATCCTGCCAGGACTGGGTTCTACTTTCAAGGTAGTTTGTTCTCTTTTGGTCCAGGGTGTGTCTAGAACTGTTTTTTGGGAGCTAGGGCCTGGTATAGGGGACTCATTACTCTGCCTAGTGCCCTATCTTACTGTGTCTGAGCTGGTATCCAAGATGCAAGACAAAGCCCTCTTGACTCTTTGCTCTCCTCCCCTGAAGCAGAAGAAAGAAGTCACTTGTGTCACTGCAAGCTGCACTGCCTGGGGTTTGGGGAGAGATGGCCCAAGCACTCCTTTAACTACTCCAGCTGGTGTCTCCCTAGGTCACCTGCCATCCTGGTTCTCTGACTCTGAGCTCAGTCCAGCACTAGTAGTTGCCTAGGAATTGCTGTCCTTGTGTCCTAGACTGCCATTCAGGTTTACTAGGACCCCAGAGCATTTTGGCCCTCAGTGGTGAGGTTTGCCGAGAAACTTGACTTCCAGCCTCTGGGATGCATGATTCCTCTCTGGCTAGGGCTGACCTAACTGCTTCCTCTGTGGGCGAGTGTCACCTGAGTTCAAACTGGTTTTGCTTTCTGCTGTGGCAGGCAGCACTGAGCTCAATGCAGTGTCTCACATTTGCTACACTCTCTGTCCCCCAAGTGCACAGATTTTCTGTGTCACATGGCTGCTGCCAGGGGATAGGGGTGTTGCTGGCATCAGTGATTCAACACTGATTCCTACCCTCTTCCAGTGCCTCTTTTGGTCATGTAAAGTAAAAACCAGGTATTGTGAGTGCTCACCTGATTTTCTGTTTCTTATGAAGGTGCTTTTTTTGTGTAGATAGTGGTTACATTAGTGTCCTTTTTGGGGGGACAATTGGTGGAGTCTTCCATTTAGCCATCCTGCTCCACCTCCTCCTATTTTTCTCTTTTTTGTGTCTATGTGACCTCAGGGTTTGGCTCCTATTTATAAGTGAGAATATGCAGTATTTGGTTTTCTATTCCTGCCTTTATTTGCTTAAGATAATAGCCTCCAGTTCCATTCAGGTTGCTGCAAAGGCCATGATCTCATTTCTTATAGTTGTGTAGTATTTCATGGTATATATGTACCACGTTTTCTTTATCCAGTCTACCACTTATGGCCATCTGGGTTGATTCAATGTCTTTTGTTATGATTAGTGCTCCAATGAAGATGCCTGTGCATGTACCTTAAAGTAGGATGATTTATTTTCTGTTGGGTATGTACCCAATAATGGGATTGCTCAGTTGAATGGTAGTTCTATTTCAAATTCTTTTAGAGATCTCCAGACTAATTTCCACAGTGGCTGAACTAACTTACATTCCCACCAGCAGTATATAAGCATTCTCTTTTCTGTGCAACCTTACCAGCATCTGTTGTTTTTTGACTTTTTAGTAATAGCCATTCTGACTAGTGTGAGATGGTATCTCATTGTGGTTTTGATTTGCATTTCTTTAATGATGAGTGATATTGAGCATTTTTTTTTTCATATGCTAGTTGGCAGTATAAATGTCTTTTTTGAGAAGTGTCTTTTCATGTCCTTTGCTCATTTAAAAAAATTAGATTGTTTGGGGCTTGTTAATCTATTTGTGTTCCTTATAGGTACTGAATATTACACATTTGTTGGATGCATAGTTTGCAAATATTTTCTCCCATTCTGTAAGTTGTCTGTTTACTCTGTTGATAGTTTCTTTAGCTGTTCAGAAGCTCATTCATTTAATTAGGTCCCACTTGTCAGTTTTTGTTCTTGTTGTGATTACTTTTGGAGTCTTTGTCATGAAGTCTTTGCCTGAGCTGATGTCCAGAGTGGTATTTCCTAGATTTTCTTCTAGGTTTTTTTTCAATTTTAGGTTTTACATTTAAGTCTGTAATTCATTTTGAGTTGATTTTTCTATATGGTGAAAGATTGGGGGTCCAGCTTCAATGTTCTGCATATGGCTATCCAGTTATCCCAGCACCATTTATTGTATAGAGAGTATTTTACCCATTGTTTTTTTTCCCTCAACTTTGTCAAAGGTTAAGCAGTCTTCTCCTAAGTGACTTTGTGGTAAGGAATAAAATTAAGGCTGAAATCAAGAAATTATTTAAAACTACTGATAATGATACAACATAGCATAATCTTGGGACACAGCTAAAGCAATGTTATGAATAAAGTTTGTAGTGCCAAATGCCCACATCAGCAAGTTATAAAGATCTCAAATTAACAATCTAATATCACATCTAGAGGAAATTGAAAAACAAGAGAAAACCAATCCTAGAAGTAACAGAAGAAAAGAAATAACCAAAATCAGAGCTGAACTGAATGAAATGGAGATGATAAAAATCATACAAAAGATAAATGAAACCAAATAATGGAGTTTTGAAAGAATAAATAAGACTGATAGATCAGCATCTAGACTAATAAAGAATGAAGGAGAAGATCCGAATAAACACAGTCGGAAATCACAAAGGGGACATTACACCAACTCTACAGAAATACAAACAAACAAACCTCAGAGGCTATTATGAGCACCTCTGTGTACACAAACTAGAAAACTTAGAAGAAATGGATAAGTTCCTGGGAAGATACAACCTCCCAAGATTGAACCAGGAAGAAATTAAAACCTTGAACAGACCAATAATGAGTTCTGAAATTGAATCAATTATTTTTTAAAAAAATCTACCAACCAGAAAAATCCCTGAACCAGATGGATTCACAGCTGAATTTTACTAGTTATATAAAAAAAGAGCTGGTACTAATCCTACTGAAACTATTCCAAAAAATTGAGGACAGACTCAACCCTAACTCATTCTATGAGGCCAGCATCATTCTGATACCAAAACCTGGCAGAGATGCAATGAAGAAAGAAAACTTCAGACAAATATCCTTGATTAACATAGATGCAAAAATGATTAATGGAATACTAGCAAACTGAAACCAGCAGCCATGAAAAACCTAATTCACTATGATCAAGTAGGCTTTATTCCTGCAATGCAAAGTTGGTTCAACATGCATACATCAATAAATGTGCCTCATCACATCAACAGAACTAAAAACAAAAACCACATGATCATCTCAATTGATGCATAAAAGACTTTTGGTAAAATTCAACATCCCTTCATGTTAAAAACTCTTAGCAAATTATTCATGGAAGGTGCCTACCTGAAAATAATAAGAGCCATCTATGACAAACCCATAGCCAACATCATTCTGAACAGCCAAAAGGTGGAAACATTCCCCTAGAGAATCAGGACAAGACAAGGATGCTCACTGTTACCACTTCTATGAAACATAGTACTGGAAGTTCTAGCCAGAGCAATCAGGCAAGAGAAAGAAATAAAAGACATCTAAATAGGAAGAAAGGAAGTCACAGATGATATGACACTATACGTAGAAAACCCCATAGTCTCTGCCCAAAGTCTTTTAGATCTGGTAAACAACTTCAGCAAAGTTTCAGCATACAAAATCAGTGTACTAAAATCAGTAACATTTCTTTGCACTGGTAAATTCAAGTTGAGAGTGAAATCAAGAATATAATCCCATTCACAGTAGCCACAAAAAGAATAAAATACCTAGGAATATAGCTAACCAAGGAAGTAAAAGATCTTTATAACAAGAATTACAAAACACTGCTGAAAGAAATCAGAGATGACACAAATGGAAAAACATTCCATACTCATGTATAGGAAGAGTCAATACTGCTGAAATAATGATACTGACCAAAGCAATTTACAGATTCAACCCTATTCCTATCAAACTACCAACATCATTTTACATAGAATTAGAAAACCACCATTTTAAATTCATTTGGAACCAGAGAAGAGCCTTAATAGTTAAAGCAATCCTAAGCAAAAAGAGCAAAGCTAGAGACATCACACTACTTGACTTCAAACTATACCACAAGTATAGTGGTATTTATCTTATCTATCTTATTTAATATTTTATCATCTTATTTATGATTTATGATTTTAAAACAGCATGGTACTGGTACAAACACAGACAGACCAATGGAATAGGCTGGAGACCCAGAGTCGATATTTGTAGATGGTGTAATATACGTGTCTAATTTCATTATTTTGCATGTTTTCCCAGCACCATTTATTGAAGAGACTTTCCCTTTCCCCATTATATGTTCTTGGCATCTTTGTTCAATATCAGTAGAATGAAGATATCTGGATTTATTTCTGGGATCCCTAGTCTCTTTGATTTGCCTATGTGTCAGTTTCTATGCCAGTACTATGCTGGTTTGATTGCTATATCTTTGTAGAAAAGTTTGAAATCAAGCAACACAATTCTTCTACTTTATCTCTTTTTGCTCAGAATTGCTTTGGCTCTTTGGGGGTATTTTCTAGTTCCATATGAATTTTAAGATAGATTTTTCTATTTCTGTGAAAAATGCCATTGGAATTTTGATAGGAATTGCATGGAATTTATAGATCATTTTGGGTAGGATAGATATTTTAGCAACCCTAATTTTTTAAATTTATGAATCAGAACTAGATACTTATGATATCTTTTCATTTATTTATATCTTCAATTTTTTCATCAATATTGTGTAGTTTTCAGTGTACAGATTTTTCACCTCCTTGGTTACACTGAATTATTTAATTTTTATAGATACTGTAAATGGGATTGTTTTCTTGATTTATTTCTTGGATAATTTGTGGTTAGTGTACAGAAATGCTGCTAATTTTTATATGTTAATTTAATGTCTGTCAACTTTCCTGAATTCATTTATTGGTTCTAATAACTTTTTGGTGTATTCTGGAAGGTTTTTCCTAGATAAGATCACGTCATCATCAAAGAGACTCAATGTAACTTATTATTTTCCAATTTGGATGGTTTTTAATTTTATCTCTTGACTAATTGCTCTAGCTAGGACTACCAGTACTATGTTGAATAGAAGTGAGGAGAGTATGCATCCCTTTTTTATTCATGGTCCTAGAGGAAAAGCCTTTAACTTTCACCATTGAGTATATTAGGTATGGGCTTGTCATATAAGGCTTTTACTGTTTTGAGGTGCATTTGTTCTATACCTAATTTGTTGAAAGTTTTTTTTTTTAATCACTAAAGGGTGTAGAATTTTGTTAAATTCCTTTGCCACATCTATTAAGATGCTCATTAGGAATATTGGCCTGTAATTTTCTTTTCTTGTAGTGTCCTTGTCTCGCTTTGGTATCAAAGTAATGCTGGCCTCATAAAATGAGTTTGGAAGTATTCTCTTCAAGTTTTTGGAAGAGTTTGAGAAGGATTGGTACTAGCTCTTCTTTAAATGTTTGGTAAAATTCAGAAGTGAAACCGTCAGGTCTGGGGCTTTTCTTTGATGGGAGAAGTTTTATTTACCAATTCAATTTCCTGACTCATTATTAGCCTGTTCTGATTTTCTATTTCTTCATAATTTAATTTTGGTAGGTTGTCTGTGTTTAGGAATTCATGAAATTCTCCTAAATTATCTAATTTGTTGGTGCAAAATTGTTCATAGTAGTCTCTTATGATCCTTTGTATTTCTGTGGTATCAGTTGTAATGTTTCTGCTCTTATTTATGATTTTATTTATTTGAGTCTTTTCTCTATGTTAGTCTAGCTAAAAGTTTGTCAATTTGTTTATATTTTCAAATAACCAACTATTAGTTTCATTAGTATTTATATTGTTTTCTCTTGTTATTTCTGCTCTTTTATTTTTTCAATCCTTCTATTAACTTTGGGCTAATTTTGTTCTTTTTCTAGTTACTTGAGGTGTAACATTAGATTATTTGTTTGAGAACTTTCTTTTTTATAAATTAAATGCTTTTTGTTTTATCTTATTTTCATAGTTTTTGGGGACAGGTGGTTTTTGGTTACATGGATCAGTTCTTTAGTGGTGATTTCTGAGATTTAGGTGCACCCATCAACCAAGCGGTATACACTGTACCCAATGTGTAGTCTTTTAGGTGTAGGTGAAGGGGAAACAATCGCTTCTTACCATGGCAAAGCAGGAGAGAGAAAGAGAGAGCAAAGCGGGAAGTGCCACACTTTTATACCATCAGATATTATGAGAAATCACTCACTGTCTTGAAAACAGCAAGGGGGAAATTTCTCCCCATGATTCAATCACCTCCCACCAGGTCCCTCTCCTGACACATGTAGATTACACTTTGACATGAGATTTGAGTGGGGACACAGAGCCAAACCATATCATTCTGCCCCTGGCCCTTTCCAAATCTCATGTCCTCACATTTCATCATGACTTCCCGAGTCTCCCAAAGTCTTCATGCATGTCAGCATTGACTCAAAAGTCCACATTCAAAGTCTCACCTGAGACAAGGCAAGTTCCTTCTGCCTATGAGCCTGTAAAATAAAAGACAAGTTAGTTACTTTCAAGATACAATGGGGATACAGGCATTGGGTAAATACACTCTTTCCAATGGGAGAAATTGGCCAAAAGAAAGGGGCTGCAGGCCCCATATAAGTCCAGAGCCCATCATGGTAGCCATTAAATCTTTTTTTTTTTTTGGAAACAGTCTCACTCTGTTGCTCAGGCTGGAGTGAGGTGACATGATTTCAGCTCACTGCAACCTTTGTCTCCCAGGTTCAAGTGTTTCTTCTGCTTAGCCTTCTAAGTAGCTGGGATTACAGGCGCTCATCACCATGCCTGGCTAATTGTTATATCGTTATATTTTTAGTAGAGATGGGGTTTCACCATATTGGCCAGGGTGTTCTCAAATTCCTGACCATAAGTGATCTGCCTGCCTCAGCTTCCCAAAGTACTGTGATTACAGGTGTGAGCCACCATGCCTGGATGGTAGCTATTTTATCTTTAAACTCCAGAATCTCCTTTGGCTCCATGTCTCACATCCAGGCCACACTGATGCAAGGGGTGGGCTCCTAAGGCCTTGAGCAGCTCTGTCCCGGTGGCTCTGCAGGGTACAGTCTTCATGGCTGCTTTTTCAGACTGGCGTTGAGTGCCTGTGACTTTTCCAGGTCCACAGTGCAAGCTGTCATTGCATCTACCATTCTGGGGTCTGGAGGACAGTGGCCCTCTTCTCACAGCTTCACTAGGCAGTGCCCCAGTAGGGACTTTGTATGGGTGTTCCAACCCCACATTTCCCCTCAACGCTGCCCTAGTAGAGGCTCTCCCTTAGGGCTCTGCCCCTGCAGCAGACTTCTGCCTGACATCCAGGCATTTCCATACATCCACTGAAATCTAGCCAGAGGTTATCAAACCTCAACTCTTGCCTTCTGTTTAACACCACATGGAAACCACCAAGGCTTGGGGCTTGTACCCTCTGAAGCAATGGCACGAGCTGTACCTTGGCTCCTTTTAGCCTCTGCTGGAGCTGGAGCAGCTGGGACAGAGGGCAATATGTCCTGAGGCTGCACAGAGCAGTTGACTCTAGTCCTGGCCCATGAAACCATTTTTTTTCCTTCTAGGCTTCCAGTCCTGTGATGGGAGGGGTTGCCACAGAGATTTCTGAAATGCCCTGGAGACATTTTCCCCATTGTCTTGGTGATTAACATTTGGCTCCTCATTACTTATGTAAAATTTTGCAGCCAGCTTTAATTTCTCACCAGAAAATGGATTTTTTCTTTTCTACCACATGGTCAGGCTGTATATTTTCCAAACCTTTATGTTCTGCTTCCCTTTTAAACATAAGTTCCAATTTCAGACCATGTCTTTGTGAATGCATATGACCTTATGCTTTTAGAAACAGCCAGATCACATCTTGAATGTTTTGCTGCTTAGAAATTTTTTTCTGCTAGATACCCTAAATTATCTCTCTCAAGTTAAATGTTCCATAGATCTCTAGGGCAGGGGCAAAATACTGCCAGTCTGCCTTTGCTAAAACATAGCAAGAGTGAACTTTACTCCAGTTCCCAATAAGCTCTTCATCTCCATCTGAGACCACCTCAGACTAGACTTCATTGTCCATATCACTCTCAGTATTTTGGTCAGCATTTGTTTGTCTAAAATAGACTTTTTCTCTCCTTCATTTATGAAGCTTAGTATTGCTGGATACAAAATTCTTGGCTGACAATTATTTTGCTTAAGGAGGCTAAAGATAGGACCCCAATCCCTTCTGGCGTGTAAGATTTCTGCTGAGAAATCTGGGTTAGTCTGATAGGTTTTCCTTTATAGGTTACTTGGTGCTTTTATCTCACAGCTCTTAAGATTCTTTCCTTTATCTTGACTTTAGATAACCTGATGACTCTGTGCCTAGGTAATGATCTTTTTGTGATGAATTTTCCAGGAGTTCTTTGACCTTCTTGTATTTGGATGTATGGATCTCTGCCAAGGTCAGGGAAGTTTTCCTTGATTATTCCCTCAAATAAGTTTTCCAAACTTTTAGATTTACCTTCTTCCTCAAGAACACCAATTATTCTTAGGTTTGGCCATTTAACATAATTCCAAATTTCTTGGATGGTTTGTTTATTTTTAAATTTTTTTCTTTGTCTTTCTCAGATTGGGTTAATTTGAAAGCCTTGTCTTTGAGTTCTGAAGTTCTTTCTCATACTTGTTCTAGTCTACTTTTGAAACTTTCCAGTGTGTTTTATATTTCTCTAAGTGTGTCTTTCATTTTGAGAACTTGTAGTTTTTTTATATATCTATTTCTATGTAGAATTTTTTAATCTATATCCTATATTGTTTTTTAAAATTTCTTTAAGTTAGTTATCACCTTTCTCTGGTATCTCCTTCAGTAGCTTAATAATCAACCTTCCAGATTATTTATCTGGCAATTCAGAGATTTCTTCTTGGTTTGGATCCACTCCTGGGGAGCTAGTATGATAATTTAGGGGTGTTATAGAATCCTATTTTGTCATATTACCATAATTATTTTTCTGGTTCCTTCTCATTTGGGTAGGTTACGCTTTTTAAATTGTTTTGATTTTATTTCTGGTGTGACTGTGATTTTTTTGTTTTGTTGCTATTTTTCCCTTTTAAGGATCAGACTTTAATGTTTTACATTAAACATTAATGTTGTAATTAATGTTTTAATTTTACATTTTAGACTAATTTGATTCTTGGTACTTGTAGGTGTGAAGACTCTGTATGACAGCTTTAGTTATAGAGAGTCTTTGCATGCTGGCTTTCCTTGATGCTGGTAGTAGTAGTTATATTCTTGGTGTGTGGGTGAATTCACTGTCTTCTATGGAGTTGGCATGCCAGGGATCTCTTGAAGCTTGTATTTTTCTCTTATAGTGTACACTTTATTTATTTACTTGTTTATTTTCTGGTGTTTTATTTACTGAGTTGATGATTCAGGCTTCAGGCCAATCAAGGAGGTAACCCTGGGTAGGCCCCAGTTATGGCTAAGGCAGGTGGGTAATACTTGATGGTGGGCTGAGGTCCTAGCCTTGATGAGGGTGGCTGGGGGAGCTCTCAATTAGATGTGCTGAGGTTTTATCAGGGTGAAGAATGGGAGCTACCTCAGCTCCTCTGCCATGTCAGCAGGAAAGCTGTTCACCTCATAGCCCCACTCCTGTTCTAGTGTTTCAGTTATTCAGATCAGAAAGGCACCTCTTTTCGTCTATAGGGATGTTGATGTTCCAAGTAGGGAGGAATTGCGACTCTGTCTCTCATACAGGCCTGAATATGGAGTGTGGTCCTCCTGTGGGGCTGCACTCACCCTGGATTGTTCTAGAAAGCTGTAGGTGCCTCTGCACTGTGTTCTTGTGGGGGAAGCCCCAGCTACATCTGTGGTGGAGTGCCAGAGGGAAATAAGGACTCCTTATTTAAGGCCCTTCATGATCACAGAGGCTGCCTTCCTGTTGTGATATAGGTGTAGACTTTCCCTACTGCACCCAGCACAGCAATTGTGTCCCTGATGTTACAAACAAACCACCAGTAGAAAGATCTAAAACTCAAGTCCTGCTGTTCAGATTATTTTGTCCTACAGGGGGTCCCTTGATGTGATGCTGTCTCCCTTCCTATAGGCATGGGGCTTCCTGAGATCCAGACTGCAGTGATTGTTACTGCTCTTCGGGGTCTAGCCCCAGTGGAGCTAACAGTCTCCAGGCTGGTGCTGGGAATATCTGTGGAGAAACCTTTGATATGATTCATCTTCAGGTCTCCCACCTGTGAATACCGTCACCTCCTCTGGTGGAGGTGACAGGGGAGTGAAGTAGACTCTGTGAGAATCCTTGATTGTAGATATGTTTAGTGCGCTGGTTTTCTTCAATGCTGGTTATGCTAGCAGTGAAGTTGTCACATGGACAGACTCGGGGCTTCTGGTTAGCCAGAATGTTGGAGGCAATGGTAACAACTGTTATTTTATCATTCCTGGGAGCAGGGTTTTTCTGTCATGAGTTTCTGTAATGACATGAGTTCATTGGCCTCCAGCAAGTAGGTGGCACCTTGCAAGAGAGCACCATCTGCAGTATTAGCAGTGGGATATAAGCTTGCCCTAAGTTGGTCAGGGAGGATATTCTGGTTACTCAGGTGACAGGAGGGGCCTTAAAGCTCCCAAGAGTGTTTGTCTTGTGTTCGGCTACCAGGGCAGGTAGAGAAATACCATCGGGTGGGGGCAGGGTTAGGCAGGTCTGAATTCAGAATCTCCTTGGTTCTCTCAGGTTTGTCAAAGATCAGATGGCTGTAGATGTGTGGTATTATTTCTGAGGACTCTGTTCTGTTCCATTGGTCTATATCTCTGTTTTGG
>NW_012111009.1:18256-31336 GCF_000951035.1 Colobus angolensis palliatus | reverse complement strand
AAAGCACAGAATCTCCTTGGGCAGGGCTTGCCATGGCCACTGTAGGGAATGGGGAGTGGTTCTTAGGCCAATGGAGTTATGTTCCAGAAGAGAGTATGGATGCCTCGGATGCCTCTGCCTAGAAATATTATTTGCCAGAGAAATGGGGGATAGCTGGTAGTGAAAGGCCTCACACCCACTCTTGCACAGTTGTTGAGGCCAGTCTCACTCCCACAGTGCCCCACTAACAGCACCAAGTTTAGATCCAGGCAGCCTGTGGGCAAGGAACTCAGACCTTGCCGCAGGACATAAGCTAACCTGCTGAGCAAGCAAGTTTGGCTTTCAGGCGTCACCCCTCCTTGTCTTCCCACAATGTTCGCTGTGACTCCTGCCCTTGTTTCTGCAGCTGGAAACTATTCTTTTTTGATATTTTTTAGGTATTGATTGCTATAAACTTCCGTCTTAAAACTGCTTTTGCTGAATCTGGCAACTTTTAGTATGTTGTGTTTCCATTTTCATTTGTTTCAATATTATTAATTTCCCTTCTATTCTTTGATCCATTGGTTGTTTGAGAACATTTTAAATTTCTACATATTTGTGAATTTTAAAAAATTTCTCCTATTATAGATTGATAGTTTCATACTTGATATGATTCCAATTTTCTTAAAATTTAAGACTTGTTTTGTGGTCTTACATGTGATTGATCTATCCTGGAGAATGTTCTATGTATGCTTGACAAGAATGTTTATTTTATTGCTATTGGATGGAATGTTCTATATATGTCTGTTAGGTACATTTGGTCTAAAGCATAGTTTAAGTTCAATGTTTCTTTATTGATTTCTGTCTGAATGATCTGTGTATTGTTGAAAGTGAAGTATTGGAGTCCCCAGATATTATTGTATTGCAGTCTATATATTCAGATCTATTAATATTTGTCATATATATTTAGGTGCTCCAATTTGTGGTGCTTATATGTTTATAATTTGATAAATATTTTTTATCTTCTTGATTAATTGATCCCTTAATCACTATATAATAACCCTTTTGCCTAGTTTTACAGTTATTTATTTATCAATATTTTATCTGATAAAAGTATAGCTGTTGTGGGATCTTTAAGGAATTAGAGACCGATGGGGTTCAGGAGGATATGATATTTATTAATTATTTACGTGCACTGGCCCAGTCAGATTAACATCCAAAGAACTGAGCCCCGAACAAAGAGTTAAGTTACCTTTTAAGCATTTCGTAGGGGGAGGGGAGATCTGTGCAAGGGGAAGCATACTACAGACGCAAGAAACAAAGGCAGTTATTCAATTGAGACATGTATTACATCATTTCTTACTTCTCAAGGAAAAACATGTTTTGTGACTGGAGTTTATATGTCTAGTGACCTTGCAGCTGCACAGCTGAGGAAACAGGGTCTTCACAATGCCTGGGAAGGGAGGAGAGATAAGGCTCACTAGCCACAGAAAAATAGGCAGTAATTTTTTAAAGGACTCCAGCTCTTTCTCTTTCTCAGGGGAATGATTTTGAACGTACGACAATGCAACCAAAAACTATGAATGTCTTATCGTATTGGAGTGAGTAACACCACTGCAAGCATGACCGCAAACTCGTGAAGGAGGCAAGAAATTGATTTCTGGAAGTGTATGTAAAACAGGTGTTAAAATATTTACGATTTATTTCTGTGATGGTGAATCTTTCTGATACACATTATTAGAGTAACCTGGGGCTCCTATTCTCCAAAGCCACTGGAAGGGAAAGAAAAGTTGGGCGGAGGAAAAAGAAAAGTGCTTTGCAAGTTCATTTTCGATGTCATGAGCGCTGGTGATTTAGGTTCTCCACAGAGGCAGGAAAACTTCAGTCAGGAGGCGAATGCCACCCTCAATGCGCATGCTGCACAGACCTGTTGCTGCGCATGTCTGTTGCTATGCGTGGCTGTTGTTGCGCATGCGCCTTGCTGCACCTCCTGTCCAGGCAGAGTTCTGCAGGGAGAGGTTGTGTCTTCGTTCTTTCCGCCATCTTGATTCTTTCTCACTGACTGAGACTCAGCCGGTAGGTCCACAGAGCGGTCTTCCTGGGAATTTAGTTGTGAGTGAATGTGTGGAGGAGCCAGCTGGCTTTGAACAGGTCCTGCAGCACAGTCCCTGGCTTCTGAGGGAAAAGGGCCTCGTCCGGCTCCACCCAGGTCGTGATGCCACCATGGGACTCCTCATTGCGGCTGGGCTGGGACGAGGGAGGAAGGTGGGCCGCAGAGGGGAGGGATCTCGTGAAGATGGGGCGAGTGCTGCGGGTGCTGTTAGAGGTGTCTGAGTCCCGGAAACTCCTGGAACCCTCTGAGACAGGACAGTTTCTAGACTCCGACTCCTCGGTAGGGGCGCGGGAAGGGACAGCGTGTTCGGTAAGGAAGGGGCCTGGGAACTGGGAACGCTGTGGGCTGGTGACTGCGGCCCTGAGGTCTGTAGAGTGCCTGGCAGAGGTGTCCCGTGAGGAGCATAACGTTCACTCTGTTTCACAATTTCTCACCTCCGCCGTGAACGTCATGGGAAGGAATGGGTGAGGCTGTGCTTTCCAGCAAGACTCGATTTTGGGAGGGGTGAAATGGGCCTAGCAAATCAGAGTGGGACGAAAGCAGTCGTCATTTCAGTTTCAATTCTCTGCCCGTTTTTTCCTAAATGTCTTCGTGATGGAGAGTCTGATTGTGAAACCAAAACTCAGAAATGTCTTCTGTCTTTTGCTGTGGCGTTAAGATGATTTCTGTGCCTCTTCAACTGTGATACAAACAAATCTGTCCTTAGTTTGATTGGAAAGCGTGAGTACTTATCAGTGCTCTGTGAATTATTTTGAAAATATTTTCAAAATGAAGATAAATTCAAAATTTTAAAAGTACAGATCACCATTTTGCCGTGGAATGTTCATATATATAGCTAAGTTCTTACACACGTTTTCCAAATAACAATATTCTGTTTTCAGTGGGAAATATGAGTGAGCATGTAAGAACAAGATCCCAATCCTCAGAAAGAGGAAATGACCAAGAGTCTTCCCAGCCGGTTGAATCTGTGATTGTGAGTCCTTTAACATTTGATGTTTTCTATTAAGACAATTTATTTTACAAAATATATTTGAGCTAGTGTACATGCACTGGTCCAGGGGTTCCATGCTGATAAAAAATGATGATGGCATCTCATGAAGGAAAGATTGGTTCAGGAATATTATATTCTGGTGTTACCTGTATGGATATGGATATTTCTCTCTCCCTCCATATATCTCTCTTTCTGAGTGTGTGTGTATATATGTGTGTATATATATATGTGTCTGTATGTATACATGTATATATGTGTGTATGTATAGATGTGTATATGTGTATATATGTGTGTATGTGTATATGTGTGTATATATATGTGTGTGTATAATATATATGTGTGTGTATATATATGTGTGTTGGAAGCATATCTTTAGATTTATGATTCGATGCACATATGCAGCATTTGTGTATTTATATTATTGAGTTTTTATTCACACACACACTTAACACTCTTAGGTGCAGCAGCCCGCTGAGGAAAAACGTCAAGAAAAGGAAGCACCAACTGAAAATCAGGGTATTGCACCTAGTGAGGAGATCGAAAATGAAGGAGCACCTGCTGTTCAAGGTGAAAGGAGAGTGGAGAATAATGCTTGTGGGTGGTGGAGGTATATTTATGCATTATATTTTCTGGCATGCCAGTAACAGGAGGCCAGAAAACATGAGGATGGAATCTTAAACATTTCCTGCTGCTGCTGTGGGGAGGAGTGGGGCAAGGACACATAAAAAGCCACAAAACTTTCCTACCATTTTGACAGAGGCTTTTTACTGATTGGGTACTTGCATGGTTGTCGTAAGCCTGTGAGTGTTTTCCAGAGCTCCTGTATGGTTTGTTCAGCCATTTTCTGTTTTTTGTTTTGTTTTGTTTTTTATGTTTCTGTGGAAGAATGGCTCCTTGTAGCTTCCTAGTCTGCCATCTGCGGACATCTCATGTATTTTTTAAGAAACTTTTTAATACACATTTATTAATGCTTCCTCATGCCATGTGATTTACTAAGTGCTAGAAATGTCAGTGCCAAACTGTTGCCTAAAGCTCATACTCTAGTCAGACTGACTCAAACAAATCACTGATTTAATGTGATAAGAGTAAGAACAAATGAGTACAAAAGGGACAAGTAAGTTGTCTAGGTCCAGCCTTGGGAAAGGAAAGGGCGATGTTTGAACATCTCTGCTTTCCTGTTTTCCTGGCAACAGACTCTTGAAATAATTAGCGTACAGGTTTGATTTCATAATGATGAGGGAACACACATTATCATTTCCTCGTTCATAGTTCATGTTTTAATTTGTGAACTGATGACCTTTTTATCTTTTAAGGGCCTGACGTGGAAGCTTTTCAACAGGAGCTGGCTCTGCTTAAGATAGAGGATGAGCCTGGAGATGGTCCTGATGTCAGGGAGGGGACTCTGCCCACTTTTGATCCCACTAAAGTGCTGGAAGCAGGTATGCTGTTCAATTAAGATGCAAACAATAGGGTGTCTGTTTCCACAATATTATATTTTTTGTGACACAGAGGTAAAATTACTGCTACTTTAATATCTTACTTCACATCTAAAGATTCTTTGAAGGTAGTTCAGACCCCAGATGGCTGCCTTACACACTATCAGAGATAGAGGGCCATGTGTGCTTGCTCATGCTTTTAATTCCAGCACTTTGGGAGGCCGAGGCAGAAGGATCACTTGAGGCCAGGACTTTAGGAGATGGAGAAAAATTGGGTCAAAATTAGTTAGATTATGATATGAAAGATATGAAACATGCTAAGAGAGTAGATATCGAGTGTCTTCACAGCTATTTGAAGTAATGCAGATATTAATTAGCTTGATGTAGCCATTTCACAATGTGTATATATATTTTAAAGCATCATGTTATACGTGATAAATATATACGATTTTATGTGTCATTTTAAGATTTGAAAATACGTTCTGACCTTTGTATGTAAGTGATTTAACCAACAGCCAATAATTTTCAGATATTTTTATAGAGGCCTGTTTTTAACAAATACACAACATGTTTATAATAAGCATCAGTGTATTTTGTGATGTTAACTGTGATGGTAATGGCTTACAGCTAGCGTGGGTATTCAGTTTACTGTATAAAATGAACTGCCTTTAGGCATGTAAAGAGGCAGGAGTACCGGTGAAAATAGTGACGAATGTTCGCCCTACTTAAAGCAACTGCATAACGGCTAAACTAGTCCAAAGTAACGTTTTTACACTTTTTCACAAGAGACACAAAACAAATGTAGTACTGACTTTTCTATTTCCTTCTCTTAGGCAGTGCTAAACATATTCTGTATTCAAGGGTTATTTTATATCAAAATATTTAAATGATACTTTAAAAATATCTGTTTCCCTTGGGGTTTTGTTTTGTTGAATTTTCATTGAAAGTATATGCGTTTTTTTTGTTTGTTTTTTGCTTTCCACTTATACATACAAATAGATTCACTGGATTGAATTCATTCTGAAGTTGAACAGTCTCTTTGTTTCCTTATTCTACTCGAAAAAATGGCATGAATTAAAAATATTGTTAATATGCCTGGAAGTCTACCTTCAGAGGTTATTCAGAGGCTATGTGGATGTAGGCTACAGGGTCACCCTCAGGGTTCTGATATTGGTTCATGAACACGGTAGTTGTGTACCTCTAGTGTCATATGAATAAAAATCTGGTAACGGGGCCTAATTTTATATTTATGTTATAGGTGATGCGCAACCGTAGGTTCACACCAAGGCAGATGAAGACTGAAACGAAGAATGTTATTGTTATGCTGGAAATTTGACTGATAACATTCTCTTAATAAAGTTTTACAGTTTTCTGCAAAGAATCCTTGCACATTTTTGTTAAATTTGTTTCTGGATCTTTAATACTCTTGAGAATTGTATCTTTTTTGAATGTTTAAATCCTACGTTTGAGATGGTACATGGAGATAAAATGTTGGTACATTGATTTTCTATCATAGATAGATAGGAAGCTGGAAGCTTTCCTAGGGGGATGCCAACAGCTGCACAGATAGAAAAGGCTACGTGGGGCCAGACATGTCCACCATGGGCTTTCCATCTCCCCTTTTTTAGCACATGCACAGTAAGAACGAAATGAGCAACATGGAGTAGCCGAGGCTGAGGACCTCCCTGCATAATAAAAGATTAGGGTGGGGGCTGCCAGAGATTCACACCCTATGCAGATGGTACACCTGGTCCTAACCGGTTGTTTGTACCCTATGTAGGTGATCAGATACTGCCTCCCCACTAGCTCATCTATAAAACCCCCTGCATTTCATTGCAGGATGGCAACTGTTTTTTTCTGGGACCCCTCTCTGCAGTAGAAAGCTGTTCTCTTTGTTTCTCCTTTCTGCTATTAACTTTCTGCTCTAAACCTCACTCTTGGTGTGCCCATGTCCTTGATTTCCTTGACTGTGAGTCCAGGAACTCTGGGTGTTACCCCAGGCAATGAGGCATTTCAATACTAGCTGTGGGTCTGTGGTATATGGCTTTATTACATTGAAGTATCTTCCTTCTTTCCCTGGTGTTTTGAGGTTTTGTATCATGATGACACACTGAGATTTATTAAATGCTTTTCAGCATCGATGGAAATGATTATATGGTTTTTATCTATCATTCCATTGATATGATTTATCGCATATATGAATTTGCATATGTTAAACCATCCTTCCATCCCAGGGATATATCTCACTTGGTCATGATGATGGTTCCTTCTAACGTATTGTTGAATTTGATTTGCTGGTATTGTGTTGAGGATTTCTGCATCAATATTCATCAGCGGTTTTGCCCTGTAGTTTTCTTTTTTTCATGTGTCTTTGTCTGGTTTTGGTGTCAGGGTAATACTGGCCTCATAGAATGAGTTTGGAACTATTCCCTCCTCCTCTAGTTTTCAAAGTAGTTTGAGTAGGATTGGTATTAGTCCTTCTTTAAAGGTTGGGTAGAATTCAGTAGTGAAGCCATGAGGTCCAGGCGTTTCTTTACTGGAAGACTTTTATTACGGTTTTGATCTTGTTGCTTTTTATTGGTCTGTTCCGGTTATGGATTTCTTCCTGGTTCAGTCTTGGGAGGTTGTATGTATCTAGGAATTAGTGTATTTTTTTCTAGATTTTCCAATTTATAGGCATGGAGTTTCTCGTAGGAGCCAGTTATGATCCTGTGAATTTTTGCAGCGTGAGTTTTGTAGCGTCTTGTTTTTCATTTCTGTTTTTTTTTTTTTTTTTTTTCGTTTCTCTTTTTCTTTTTTTTTTTTTTTTTTTTTTTTTCTGGAGACAGAGTCTCCTTTTGTCCTCATGCTGGAGTGTAATAGCAGAGTCTCAGCTCACTAGAACCTCCACCTCCAGGGTTCAAGCAATTCTCTTGCCTCAGCCACCCTAGTAGGTGGGATTACAGGTGCCTACCACCATACCTGGTTAATTATTTTTATTTTTAGTAGAGATGGAGTTTGCCATATTGGCCGGGTTGGTCTTGAGGTCCCGGCCTCATGTGATCTACCTGCCTCAATCTCCCCAATCCTTTTTGATTTCTGGTTTTATTTATTTGGGTTTCTCTCTTTTTTTCTTAGCTTGGCTAATGGTTTGTCAATTTGGGTTAACTTATTAAAAAACCAACTTTTTGTGTTATTGACCTTTTGTGGGTTTTTTTTTCATTTCAATTTCGTTTATTTCTGCCGGGATCTTCATTATTTCTTTTGTTCTAATTTTTGGATTGGTTTGCTCTTTCATTGCAGCTCTTTAAGATGCATCGTTAGATTGTTTATTTGATGTTTTCACCTCTTTCGTTGTAGGCACTTATGGCTATAAACCTCTTTTTGAGTACTGCTCTTGCTCCATTCCATCGGTTTTGGTATGTTGTGTTTCCATCATCATTTGTTTCAATACATTTTTAAATTTCCTTCTTAGCTTCTTCATTGACCCGTTATTCATTGAGGATCAGATTATTCAGTTTTCATGTATTTGTAGAGTTTCCAAAATTCCTCCTGTTATTAATTTCTAGTTTTATGCCACTGTGGTCTGACAAGATCCATGATACTATTTCAGATTTTTTTTTAATGTTTGGAGACCTACCATATGGTCTTGTCCTTGAGAATGATCCATGTGCTGGGGAAAAGAATGTGTATTCTGTAGCCTTTGAATGAAATGCTCTGTAAATATCTATTAGATCCATGTGTCTGTAGTGCAGATTAACTTTTTGTTTTTGTTTTGGTGCTGGTGGTGGTGGTTGTTGAGTTTCTATTTGGCAGATCTGTCCAATACTGAATGTGGGGTGCTGAAGTCTCCATCTATTATTTTATTGGGGCCTATCTCTCTCTTTAGCTCTGATTGCATTTGCTTTATATATCTGGGAGCTGAAGTGTTGGGTGCGTATATATTTAAAATTGTTAAAATCCTCTTGAGGAATTGACCCCTTTATTATTATATAGTGATCTTTTAGTCTCTTCTCAAAGTTTTTGTTTTGAAATCTATTTTTTCCTATTCTTTTTGTATCTTTTAAGTTCAGGCATACATGTGGTGCAGGTTTGTTATGCAGGTGAACTTGTGTCATGGGGGTTTGTTGTTAAGATTATTTTGTCACCCAGTCATTAAGCCTGGTACTCATGAGCTGTTTTTCCTGATTCTCTCCCTTCTCCCATCCTCCAGTCTTGGGTAGGCCCCAGTGTCTGTTGTTCTCCTCTGTGTGTTGATTTTTTCTCATTTTTAGCTCCCACTTATAAGTGAAAACATACAGTATTTAGTTTTCCGTTCGTGCTTTGCTTTGCTAAGTAGAATGACCTCCAGCTCCATCCTTATTCCAGCAACGGAGATAGTGTCATTCGTTTTTATGGCTGCATACTATTCCGTGGTATATATGTACTACATTTTCTTTATCCAGTCTACCATTGATGGGCTTTTTGGTTGATTCCATGTCTTTGGTATTGTGAATAGTGCTGCAGTGAACATATGTGTGCATGCGTCTTTATAACAGAACAGTTTATATCCCTTTGACTGTATACCCAGTAATGGGATTGCTTGGATCAAATGGTAGTTCTGTTTTTAGGTCTCTGGGGAATGAGCACACTGTTTCCCACAATGGTTGAACTAATGTACACTTCCCCCAACAGTGATCGAGTGTTTCTTTTTCTCCACAACGTCACCAGCACCTGTTACTTTTTAAATTTAATTTTATTTTTTACCTTTTAATAATAGCCATTCTGATTGGTGGCAGATGATACGTCATTGTGGCTTGAATTGCACTTCTCTAATGATCAGTGGTTTTGAGCTTTATTTCATGTGCTTGTTGGCCGCATGCATGTCTTCTTTTGAAAGTGTTTGTTCCTGTCCTTGGGCCACTTTTTAATGGTAATATTTTTTGTTTTGTTTTGTTTTCTGAGATAGAGTCTCAGTCTGTTGCCCAGGCTGGAGTGCAGTCGCACGGTCTCCACTCACTGCAACCTCTGCCTCCCTGTTTGAAGTGATTCTCCTGCCTCAGCCACCCTAGTAGCTGGGATTACAGGCGTGCACCACCATGCCAAGCTAATTTTGTATTTTGTTGGTTTAAAGTCTGTTTTATCAGAGACTGGGATTGCAACCCCTGCTTTTTTTTTGCTTTCCATTTTCTTGGTCTATATTCCTCCATCCCTTTGTTTTGAGCCTGTGTGTCCTTTGCACGTGAGTTGGGTCTTCTGTATCTATCACACCGATGGGTCTTGACATTTTATCCAATGTGCCACTCTCTGTGTTTTAATGGGGGCATTTAGCCTATTTACATTTACGGTTACTATTGTTGTGTGTGAATTTGATCCTGTCATCATGATGCTAGCTGGTTATTCTGCACATTAGTCGATGCAGTGTCTTCATAGTGTCATTGTCTTTATATTTCCGTTTGTTTTTCAGTGGCTGGTACTGGTGTTTCCTTTTCATATTTAGTACTTCCTTCAAGAGCTCTTGTAAGGCGGGTCTGACGGTGACAAAATCCCTCAGCATTTGCTGTCCTGGAAAGGATTTTGTTTCTCCTTCCCTTATGAAGTTTAGTTTTGCTGGATATGAAATTCCGGGTTGAGAATTCTTTTCTTTATGAATGTTGAATATCGGCCCCCACTCTCTTCTGGCTTGTAGGGTTTCTGTGGAGAGGTCCGCCGTTAGTCTGATGGGCTCTCCTTCGTAGGTAACCTGATCTTTCTCTGTGGCTGCCCTTAACGTTTTTCCTTTTGTTTCAACCTTGTAGAATATGACGATTATTGTCTTGAGGTTGCTCTTCCCGAGGAGTACCAGAGTAGTGTTCTCTGTATTTTGTGAATTTGCATGTTGTCCTGTCTTGCTAGATTGGGGAAGTTCTCCTGGATAATATCCTAGGTCTTTGGGAAATCAGCACACTGTTTGCCACGATGGTTGAACTAATTTACACTTCCACCAACAGTGAATAAGTGTTTCTTTTTCTCTACAATGTCACCAGCATCTGTTATTTTATTTTATTTTTTTACTTTTTAATAATAGCCATTCTGCCTGGTATGAGATGATATCTCATTGTGGTTTGAATTGTATTTCTCCAATGGTCAGTGACTTTGAGCTTTATTTCATATGCTGTGGCCTCATGCATGTCTTCCGTTGAAATGTGTCTGTTCATGTCCTTGGCCCACTTTTTACTGGTATGGGTTGTTTTGTTTTGTTTATTGAGACGCAGTCTCGGTCTGTTGACCAGGCTGGAGAGCAGTGGCACGATCTCCACTCACTGCAACCTCCACTTCCCTGGGTGCAAGCTATTCTGCTGCCTCAGCCGTGCTAGTATCTGGGATTACAGGCACGCACCACCTCACCCAGCTAATGTTTGTATTTCATGGTAGAGCCAGGGTTTTTCATGTTTGCCGGGCTGGTTTCGAAATCCTGGCCTCCAGTGATCTGCCCATCTTGGCCTTTCAAAGTGCTGGGATTACAGGTGTGAGGCACCGCACATGGCGTGTCTTTTTATTTTTTTGTTTTTATTTTTTGTAAATTTCTTTAAGTTCTTTATAGATTGTGGATACGAGACCTTAGACAGATGCATAGTTTTCTCCCATTCTCTGTGTTGTGTGTTGTCTCTGTGGATAGTTGTTTTTTGTTTTGTTTTGATGTTTTGCTGTGCAGGAGCTCTTTAGTTTCATTAGATTCCATTTGTCAATGTTTGCTTTTGTTGCAATTACTTTTGGCATCTTCATTATGAAATCTTTACCATCTCCTACGTCCAGAATGAGAATGCCTGGGTCTTCCAGGATTTTTATGAATTTGGGTTTTACATTTAGTTTCTTAATCCACCTTTAGTTAATGTTTCTTAATAAGAGGTGGTCCTGTTTCAATCTTTTACATACAGCACCGTTGATTGGATAGAGTGTCCCGTCTACATTGCTTGTTTTTGTCAACTTTGTTGAAGATCAGATGGTAATAGGTGTGAGGTGTGCAGCATTATTTCTGGGCTGTGTATTCTATTTCACTGGTCTTTGTGACTGTTTTGCTACCGGTACCATGCTGTTTCGTTTACCGTGGCCTTGTATTATACTCTGAAGTCAGGTAATATGATGCTTTGGCCTCATTCTTTTTGTTTAAGATTGCCTTGGCTGTTTGGGCTCTTTTTTGGCTCCATATGAATTTTAAAGTAGTTTTTTTTTCCTAATTCCGGGAGGAATGTCATTGGTAGTTTAATAGGAATATCACTGAATGTATGAATTGCTTTGGTCAGATTGGCCATTTTGACAATATTCTTCCTGTTCACGAGTATGGAATGTTTTTCCATTTGTTTGTGTCATCTCTGATTTCCTTGAGCAGTGTTTTGTAGTTCTCATAGTAGAGATGGTTCTCCTCCCTGGTTAGCTGTATTCGTAGGTATTTTATTCTTTTTGTGGCAATTGTGAATGGGATTGTGTTTCTGATTTGGCTCTGAGCTTCAAGGTAGTTGGTGTACAGAAACGCTCCTGTTTTTGTATGTTAATTTTGTATCTTGAAACTTTCCTGAAGTTGTTTATAAGATCAAGTGGATTTTGGGCAGAGAGTCTGGGATTTTCTAGGTATGAAATCATATAGTTTGCAAACAGAGATTGTTTGACTTGTGTGAAAAACATAGTGGAGTAAAAGCAAACACGTGTCAGCAATGGAATGGAAAAATAAAAATGCCCATGAATAAATTTAATTTGAATGTGAAGTACTTATATGAAGCAAATAACACAGTCATTGTGTGGGATATGTTAAAAGACTTGAGGAATTGAGGAGTGGCTTTTTTTTTTTTTTTTTGTTGGAGAGATTCTATAATAGAAAGATGGCTATTGTCCCAGAGTTAACATGTGATATACAAATGGTAACTAGTATCTCAACAGGAATATTTTAGCACCTGATCAAATGATTCTGCAGTTCATCTGAAAGACCAACGTGTCAGAATTGATAGAAAAGGAGAAATCAGTGAGGGAGGGCAAGCATTACTTCACATTTCAAACATCATTAAGCTACAGCAATTAAAATAGTGTAGTAGTGGTACAGGTATAAGCAACTCAATGGAAAAAAATTAAAAGAAGAGAGTTACATACAAAATTGAGTGGGGATGTCGGTGATGATAAAAGAGCCATTTCAAAACAGTGAGTGAAACAGGGAATCAACTAAGGTTGAGTTCCTACCACTTTAATGTTGTCCAGCTGGATCAATGGAATGTACGACAATGCAACCAAAAACTATGAATGTCTTATCGTATTGGAGTGAGTAACACCACTGCAAGCATGACCGCAAACTCGTGAAGGAGGCAAGAAAACGATTTCTGGAAGCGTATCTAAAACAGGTGTTAAAATATTTAAGATTTATTTCTGTGATGGTGAATCTTTCTGATACACATAATTAGAGTAACCTGGGGCTCCTATTCTCCAAAGCCACTGGAAGGGAAAGAAAAGTTGGGCGGAGGAAGAAGAAAAGTGCTTTGCAAGTTCATTTTCGATGTCATGAGTGCTGGTGATTTAGGTTCTCCACAGAGGCAGGAAAACTTCAGTCAGGAGGCGAATGCCACCCTCAATGCGCATGCTGCACAGACCTGTTGCTGCGC
>NW_012111009.1:14346-17006 GCF_000951035.1 Colobus angolensis palliatus | reverse complement strand
ATGGCATCTCATGAAGGAAAGATTGGTTCAGGAATATTATATTCTGGTGTTACCTGTATGGATATGGATATTTCTCTCTCTCTCTCTCTCTCTCTGTGTGTGCGTGTGTGTGTGTGTGTGTGTGTATGTCGGAAGAATATCTTTAGATTTATGATTCGATGCACATATGCGTTTGTGTGTTTATATTATTGAGGTTTTATTCGCACACACACTTACACCCTTAGGTCCAGCAGCTCGCTGAGGAAAAACGTCAAGAAGAGGAAGCACCAACTGAAAATGAGGGTATTCCACCCAGTGGGGAGATCAAAAATGAAGGAGCACCTGCTGTTCAAGGTGAAGGGAGAGTGGAGAATAATGCTTGTGGGTGGTGGAGGTATATTTATGCATTATATTTTGTGACATACCAGTTACAGGATGCCAGAAAACATTAAGAACGAATCTTAAACATTTCCTGCTGCTGCTGTGGGGAGGGGTGGGACAAGGACACATAAAAAGCCACAAAACTTTCGTAAGATTTTAACAGAGGCTTTTTATTGATTGGGTACTTCCATGGTTGTCGTAAGCCAGTGAGTGTTTTCCAGAGCTCCTGTATGGTTTGTTCAGCCATTCTCTGTTTTTTGTTTTGTTTTGTTTTGTTTTGATTTGATTTTTATGTTTCTGTGGAAAAATGGCTCCTTGTAGCTTCCTAGTCTGCCATCTGCGGGCGTCTCATGTATTTTTTAAGAAACTTTTTAATACACATTTATTAGTTCTTCCTCATGCCATGTGATTTACTACGTGCTGGAAACATCAGTGCCAAACTGTAGCCTAAAGCTCATTCCCTAGTCAGACGGACTCAAACAAATCACTGATTTAATGTGATAAGAATAAGAACAAACGAGTACAAAAGGGACAAGTAAGTTGTCTAGGTCCAGCCTTGGGAAAGGAAAGGGTGATGTTTGAACATCTCTGCTTTTCCTGTTTTCCTGGCAACAGACTCCTGAAATAATTAGCCTACAGGTTTTATTTCATAATGATGAGGGAACACACATTATCATTTCCTCGTTCATAGTTCATGTTTTAATTTGTAAACTGATGACCTTTTTATCTTTGAAGGGCTTGACGTGGAAGTTTTTCAACAGGAACTGGTTCTGCTTAAGATAGAGGATGAGCCTGGAGATGGTCCTGATGTCAGGGAGGGGACTCTGCCCACTTTTGATCCCACTAAAGTGCTGGAAGCAGGTATGTTGTTTTATTAATATGCAAACTATAGGGTGTCTGTTTTCACAATATTATATTTTTTGTGACACAGAGGTAAAATTACTGCTACTTTAATATCTTACTTCACATCTAAAGATTCTTTGAAGGTAGTTCAGACCCCAGATGGCTGCCTTACACGCTATCAGAGATAGAGGGCCATGTGTGCTTGCTCATGCTTTTAATTCTAGCACTTTGGGAGGCCGAGGCAGAAGGATCACTTGAGGCTAGGACTTCAAAAGAGGGAGAAAGATTGGGTCAAAGTTAATTGGATTATGATATGAAAGATATGAAGCATGCTAAGAGAATAGATATCGAGTGTATTCACAGCTGTTTCAGGTAATGCAGATATTAATTAGCTTGACGTAGCCATTTCACAGTGTGTATATATATTTTAAAGGATGTTATGCATGATAAATATATATAATTTTATGTGTCATTTAAAAAAAGATATGAAAGCGTGAATTTTGAATGTAAGTCTTTTAACCAACAGCCAATAATTTTCAGATATTTTTATAGAGGCCTGTTTTTAACAAATACGTGACATGTTTATAATAAGCATCAGTTTATTTTGTGATGTTAACTGTGATGGTAATGGCTTACAGCTAGCGTAGGTATTCAGTTTACTGTAACAACTGAACTGCTTTGAGTCATGTAAAGAGGCAGGAGTACCGGTGAAAATAGTGACAAATGTTCACCCTACTTAAAGCAGCTGCATAATGCCTAAACTAGACCAAATTAACTTTTTTACACTTTTTCACAATAGACACAAATGTAATACTGACTTTTCTATTTCCTTCACTTAGGGAGTTCTAAACATATTCTGTGTTTAGAGTTTATTTCATATCAAAATGTTTAAATGATACTTTAAAAATATCTTTTTCCCTTAGGATTTCGTTTCGTTGAATTTTCATTGAATGTATATGCGTTTTTTGTTTGTCTGTTTTTTGCTTTCCACTTATACATACAAATAGATTCACTTGATTGAATTCATTCTGAAGTTGAACAGTCTCTTTGTTTCCTTATTCTACTCGAAAAAGTGGCATGAATTAAAAATATTGTTAATATGCCTGGAAGTCTACCTTCAGAGTTTATTCCGAGGCTATGTGGATGTAGGCTAAAGGGTCACCCTCAGGGTTCTGATATTAGTTCATCAACACGGTAGTTGTGTACCTCTAGTGTCATATGAATAAAAATCTGGTAACGGGGCCTAATTTTATATTTATGTTATAGGTGATGTGCAATCGTAGGTTTACGCCAAGACAAATGAAAACTGAAACGAAGAATGTTATTGTTATGCTGGAAATTTGACTGATAACATTCTCTTAATAAAGTTTTACAGTTTTCTGCAAAGAATCCTTGCACATTTTTGTTAAATTTGTTTCTGGATCTTTAATACTCTTGAGAATTGTATCTTTTTTGAA
>NW_012111009.1:10818-12486 GCF_000951035.1 Colobus angolensis palliatus | reverse complement strand
TGTTTCAATAAATTTTTAAATTTCCTTCTTAGCTTCTGCATTGATCCATGATTCATTCACGATCCGATTATTCAGTTTTCATGTATTTGTATAGTTTCCAAAATTCTTGTTATTAATTTCTAGTTTTATGCCACTGTGGTCTGACAAGATCCATGATATTATTTCAGGTTTTTTTTTTAATGTTTTGAGACCTAACATATGGTCTTGTCCTTGAGAATGATCCATGTGCTGGGGAAAAGAATGTGTATTCTGTCGTTGTTGGATGAAATATTCTGTAAATATCTATTAGATCCATGTGTCTGTAGTGCAGATTAACTCTGTGGTTTTGTTTGTTTGTTTTTGTTGTTGTTGTTGTTGTTGAGTTTCTGTTTGGCAAATCTGTCCAGTACTGAATGTGGGGTGCTGAAGTCTCCATCTATTATTTTATTGGGGCCTCTCTCTCTCTTTAGCTCTAAATGCATTTGTTTTATATATCTGGGTGCTCAAGTGTTGCGTGCATATGTAGTTAAAATTGTTAATATCCTCTTGATGAATTGACCCCTTTATTATTATATAGTGACCTTTTAGTCTCTTCTCAAAGTTTCTGTTTTGAAATCTATTTTTTCTTACTCTTTTTGTATCTTTTAAGTTCAGGCATACATGTGGTGCAGGTCTGTTATGCAGGTGAACTTGTATCATGGGGGGTTGCTGTACAGATTACTTTGTCACCCAGGTATTAAGCCTGGTACGCATGAGCTATTTTTCCTGATCCTCTCCCTCCTCCCATCCTCCAGTCTTTGGTAGGCCTCAGTGTCTGTTGTTCTCCTCTGTGTGTTGATTTTTTCTCATTTTTAGCTCCCACTTATAAGTGAAAAGATGCAGTATTTAGTTTTCTGTTCGTGCTTTACTTTGCTAAGTATACGTACCTCCAGCACCATCCTTATTCCAGCAATGGAGATAGTGTCATTCGTTTTTATGGCTGCATACTATTCCGTGGTATATATGTACTACATTTTCTTTATCCAGTCTACCATTGATGGGCTTTTTGGTTGATTCCATGTCTTTGGTATTGTGAATAGTGCTGCAGTGAACATATGTGTGCATGTGTCTTTATAACAGAATAAGTTTATATCCCTTTGCCTGTATACCCAGTAATGGGATTGCTTGGATCGAATGGTAGTTCTGTTTTTAGGTCTCTGGGGAATGAGCACACTGTTTCCACAATGGTTGAACTAATGTACACTTCCACCAATAGTGATTATTGGTGTTATTTTTTTAATTTAATTTTATTTTTTACTTTTTAATAGCCATTCTGATTGGTGGGAGATGATATGTCATTGTGGTTTGAATGGCACTTCTCTAATGATCAGTGGTTTTGAGCTTTATTTCATATGCTTGTTGGCCACATGCATGTCTTCTTTTGAAAGTGTTTGTTCCTGTCCTTGGGCCACTTTTTAATGGTAATATTTTTTGTTTTGTTTTATTTTCTGAGATAGAGTCTCAGTCTGTTGCCCAGGCTGGAATGCAGTCGCATGGTCTCCACTCACTGCAACCTCTGCCTCCCTATTTGAAGTAATTCTCCTGCCTCAGCCACCCTAGTAGCTGGGATTACAGGCGTGCACCACCATGCCAAGCTAATTTTGTATTTTGTTGGTTTAAAGTCTGTTTTATCAGAGACTGGGATTGCAA
>NW_012111009.1:0-9153 GCF_000951035.1 Colobus angolensis palliatus | reverse complement strand
CTCCTGACCTCGTGATCCGCCCGTCTCGGCCTCCCAAAGTGCTGGGATTACAGGCTTGAGCCACCACGCCCGGCCCTGTTTCAATCTTTTACATACAGCACCATTTATTGGTTGAGAGTCCTGTCTACATTGCTTTTATTTGTCAACTTTGTTGAAGATCAGATGGTAATAGGTGTGAGGTGTGCAGCATTATTTCCGGGCTGTGTATTCTATTTCACTGGTCTTTGTGACTGTTTTGGTACCGGTACCGTGCTGTTTCGTTTACTGTGGCCTTGTATTTTACTCTGAAGTCAGGTAATATGATGCTTTGGCTTCATTCTTTTGTTTAAGATTGCCTTGGCTATTTGGGCTCTTTTTTTGGCTCCATATGAATTTTAAAGTAGTTTTTTTTTCCTAATTCCGGGAGGAATGTCATTGGTAGTTTAATAGGAATATTACTGAATGTATGAATTGCTTTGGTCAGATTGGCCATTTTGACAATATTCTTCCTGTTCATGAGTATGGAATGTTTTTCCATTTGTTTGTGTCATCTGTGATTTCTTTGAGCAGTGTTTTGTAGTTCTCATGGTAGAGATGGTTCTCCTCCCTGGTTAGCTGTATTCCTAGGTATTTTTTTCTTTTTGTGGCTATTGTGAATGGGATTGTGTTTCTGATTTGGCTGTGAGCTTCAAGGTAGTTGGTGTACAGAAACGCTCCTGTTTTTGTATGTTAATTTTGTATCTTGAAACTTTCCTGAAGTTGTTTATAAGATCAAGTGGATTTTGGGCAGAGAGTCTGGGATTTTCTAATTATGGAATCATATTGTTTGCAAACAGAGATTGTTTGACTTGTGTGAAAAACATAGTGAAGTTAAAGCAAACGTGTGTCAGCAATGGAGTAGAAAAATAAAAATGCCCATGAATAAATTTAATTTGAATGTGAAGAACTAATATGAAGCAAATAACACAGTCATTGTGTGCGATATGTTAAAAGACTTGAGGAATTGAGGAGTGGCTTTTTTTTTTGATTGAGAGATTCTAAAATAGAAAGATGCCTCTTGTCCCAGAGTTAACATGTGATATGAAAGTAGTAACTAGTGTCTCAACAGGAATATTTTAGCACATGATCAAATGATTCTGCAGTTCATCTGAAAGACCAACGTGTCAGAATTAATAGAAAAGGAGAAATCAGGGAGGGCAAGCATTATTTCACATTTCAAATATCATTAAGCTACAGCAATTAAAATAGTGTAGTAGTGATACAGATGTAAACAACTCAATGGAAGAAAATTAAAAGAAGAGAGTTACATACAAAATTGAGTGGGGATGTAGGTGATGATAAAAGAGCCATTTCAAAACAGTGTATTAAACAGGGATTCAAAAACTAAGGTTGAGTTCCTACCACTTTAATGTTATCCAGCTGGATCAATGATTTTGAATGTACAATAATGAAACCAAGAACTATGTATGTCTTATTAGAGTGGGTAACACCACTGCAAGTATTACAGCAAACTCGTGAAGCAGGCAAGAAAATGATTTCTGGAAGCGTATATAAAACAGGTATTAAAATATTTAAGATTTATTTCTGTGATGGTGAATTTTTCTGAAACACATTATTAGAGTAACCTGGGGATCATATTCTTCAAAGCTACTGGAAGGGAAAGGTTGAGCAGGGGAAAAAGAAAAGTGCTTTGCAAGTTCATTTTCGATGTCAGGAGCGCTGATGGTTTAGGTTTTCCACAGAGGCAGGAAAACTTCAGTCACGAGGCGAATGCCCCCCCTCGGTGCGCATGCTGCACAGACCTGTTTCTGCGCATGTGTGTTGCTAGGCGTGTCTGTTGCGCATGCGCCTTGCTGCCCACCTTCTGTCCAGGCAGAGCTCTGCAGGGAGAGGTTGTGTCTTCGTTCTTTCCACCATCTTGATTCTTTCTCATTGACTGAGATGCGGCTGGTAGGTTTGCAGAGGGGTCTTCCTGGGAATTTAGTTGTGAGTGAATGTGTAGAGGAGCCATCTGGCTTTGGACAGGTCCTGCAGCACAGTCCGTGGCTTTTGAGGGAAAAGGGCCTTGCAGTCATCGTACGGCTCCTCCTAGGTCGCCGTATCACCATGGGACTTGTCTTTGTGGCTGGCCTGGGAGGAGGGAGGAAGGTGGGCCGCAGAGGGGAGGGTTCTCGTGAAGATGGGGCGAGTGCTGGGGGTGCTGTTAGAGGTAGTCTGAGTCCCGAAAACTCCTGAAATCCTCTGAGACAGGAGAGTTTCTAGACTTCTCGTTAGGGGCGCGGGAAGGGACAGCGTGGTCAGTAAGGAAATGGTCTGAGAATTGGGAACACTGTGGCCTGTGACTGCGGCCCTGAGGTCTCTAGAGTGCCTGGCAGAGGAGGTGTCCCGTGAGGAGCATGGCGTTCACTCTGTTTCACAATTTCTCACCTCCGCCATGAACATCATGGGAAGGAATGGGTGAGGCTGTGCTTTCCTGCAATACTCGATTTTGGAAGGAGTGTGGGCGTGAAATGGGCCTAGCAAATCAGAGTGGGACGAAAGCAGTAGTCATTTCAGTTTCAATTCTCTGCCCATTTTTTCCTAAATGCCTTCATGATGGAGAGTGTAATTGTTAAACCAAAACTCAGAAACGTCCTCTGTCTTTTGCTATGGCGTTAAGGTGATTTCTATGCCTCTTGGACTATGATACAAACAAATCTGTCCTTAGTTTGATTGGAAAGTATGCGTACTTATCATTGCTCTATGAATTTTGAAAATATTTTCAAAATTAAAAAAGTACAAATCACGATTTTGTCATGGAATTTGCATATATGTAGCTAAGTTCTTACACATTTTTTCCAAATAACAATATTCTATTTTCAGTGGGAAATATGAGTGAGCTTGTAAGAACAAGATCCCAATCCTCAGAAAGAGGAAATGACGAAGAGTCTTCCCAGCCAGTTGGATCTGTGATTGTGAGTTCTTTAACATTTGATGTTTTCTATTTACATAGTTTATTTTAAAAAATGTTTTTGAACTAGTGTACATGCAGTGGTCCAGGTGTTCCATGCTGATAAAAAGTGATGATGGCATGTAATGAAGGAAACTTTGGTTCAGGAATATTATATTCTGGTGTTCACTGTATGGATTTGGATATTTCTCTCTCTCTCTCTCTCTCTTTCTCTCTTCCTCTTTATCTCCTCTCTATATATCTGTTGGAAATATGTCTTTAGATTTACAATTCGATGCACATATGCATTTGTGTAGTTATATTATTGAGTTTTTATTCGCACACACACTTACACCCTTAGGTCCAGCAGCTCGCTGAGGAAAATCATCAAGAAGAAGAAGCACCAACTGAAAATCAGGATATTGCCCCTAGTGGGGAGATCGAAAATGAAGGAGCACCTGCTGTTCAAGGTGAAGGGAGAGTGGAGACTAATGGTTATGGGTGGTGGAGGTATATTTATGCATTATATTTTATGACATACCAGTAACAAGAAGACAGAAAATATTAGGAAGGGATCTTAAACATTTCCTGCTGCTGCTGTGGGCAGGGGTGGGACAAGGACACATAAAAAGCCACAAAACTTTCCTACCATTTTGACAGAGGCGTTTTATTGATAGGGTATTTGCATGGTTGTTGTACACCTTTGAGTGTTTTCCAGAGCTCCTGTATGGTTTGCTTGGCCATTTTCTGTTTTTTGTTTTGTTTTGTTTTGTTTTTACATTTCTGTGGAAGAATGGCAGTTTGCAGCTTCCTTGTCTGCCATCTGTGGATATCTCATGTATTTTTTAAGAAACTTTTTAATACACATTTATTAATGCTTCCTCATACCATGTAATATGCTAAGTGCTGGAAATGTCAGTGCCAATTTTTGGCCTAAAGCTCATAGTCTAGTCAGACTGACTCAAACAAATCACTGATTTAATGTGATAAGAATAAGAACAAATGAGTACAAAAGGGACAAGTAAGTTGTCTAGGGCCAGCCTTGGGAAAGGAAAGGGCGATGTTTGGACATCTCTGCTTTCCTGTTTTCCTGGCAACAGACTCCTGAAATAATTAGCCTACAGGTTTTTATTTCATAATGATGAGGGAATACACATTATCATTTTCTCTTGCATAGTTCATGTTTTAATTTGTAAACTAATGACCGTTTTGTCTTTCAAGGGCCTGACGTGGAAGTTTTTCAACAGGAACTGGCTCTGCTTAAGATAGAGGATGAGCCTGGAGATGGTCCTGATGTCAGGGAGGGGACTCAGCCCACTTTTGATCCCACTAAAGTGTTGGAAGCAGGTATGTTGTTCAATTAAGATGCAAACTATAGGGTGTCTGTTTTCACAATATTATATTTTGTGTGACACAGAGGTAAAATTACTGCTACTTTAGTATCATACTTCACGTCCAAAGATTCTTTGAAGGTAGTTCAGATGCCAAATGGCTGCCTTACACACTATTAGAGATAGAGGGTCCAGTGTGCTGGCTCATGCTTTTAATTCAAGCACTTTGGGAGGCCGAGGCAGAAGGATCACTTGAGGCCAGGACTTCAAAAGATGGAGAAAAATTGGGTCAAAGTTAATTGGATTATGATATGAAAGATATGAAACGTGCTAAGAGAGTAGATATCGAGTGTCGTCACAGCTATGTGAAGTAATGCAGATATTAATTAGCTTGATGTAACCATTTCACAGTGGGTATATATATTTTAAAGCATCATCTTATACGTGATAAATATATACGATTTCATGTGTCATGTTTAAAAAAAGATAGGAAAACGTGTTCTGACTTTTGAATGTAAGTCATTTAACCAACAGCCAATAATTTTCAGATATTTTTATAGAGGCATGTTTTTAACAAATACATAACATGTTTGTAATAAGCATCAGTTTATATTGTGATGTTTACTGTTCTGGTAATGTCTTACAGCTAGCGTGCGTATTCAATTTACTGTATAAACTGAACTACTTTTAGGCATGTAAAGAGGCAGGAGGACCGGTGAATATAGTGACAAATGTTCACCCTACTTAAAGCAACTGCATAATGCCTAAACTAGCCCAAAGTAACGTTTTTACACTTTTTCACAAGAGACACAAAACAAATGTAATACTGACTTTTCTATTTGCCTCACTTAGGGAGTTCTAAACATAATCTGTATTCAGAGTGTTATTTCATATCAAAATGTTTAAATGATACTTTAAAAATATCTTCTTCCCTTAGGATTTTGTTTCGTTGAATTTTCATTGAAAGTATATGCTTTTTTTTTTTTTTTGCTTTCCACTTATACATACAAATAGATTCACTTGATTGAATTCATTCTGAAGTTGAACAGTCTCTTTGTTTCCTTATTCTACTAGAAAAAGTGGCATGAATTAAAAATATTGTTAATATGCCTGGAAGTCTACCTTCAGAGGTTATTCAGAGGCTAACTGGATGTAGGCTAAAGGGTCACCCTCAGGGTTCTGATATTAGTTCATCAACACGGTAGTTGTGTACCTCTAGTGTCATAGGAATAAAAATCTGCTGCGTAATGGGTCCTAATTGTATATTTATGTTTTAGGTGATGCGCAACCATAGGTTTACACCAAGAGAAATGAAGACTGAAACCAAGAATGTTATTGTTATGCTGGAAATTTGACTGATAGCATTCTCTTAATAAAGTTTTACAGTTTTCTGCAAAGAATCCTTGCACATTTTTGTTAAATTTATTTCTAGATCTTTAATAATCTTGAGAATTGTATCTTTTTTGAAAGTTTAAATCCTGTGTTTGAGATGGTACTTTGAGATAAAATGTTGGTACATTGATATTCCATCATAGATAGATAGGAAGCTGGAAGCTTTCCTAGGGGGATGCCAACAGCTGCACAGATAGAAAAGGCCACGTGGGGCCAGGCATGTTCACCACCATGGGCTTTCCATCTCCCCCTTTTTTAGCACATACACAGTAAGAACGAAATGAGCAACATGTTGTAGCTCAGGCTGAGGACCCGCCTGCATAATAAAAGATTAGGGTGGGGACTGCCAGAGATTCACACCCTATGCAGATGGTACACCTGGTCCTAACCGGTTGTTTGTATCCTATGTAGGTGATCAGATACTGCCTCCCCAGTAGCTCATCTATAAAAACCCCTGCATTTCACTGCAGGATGGCAACTGTTTTTATCTGGGACCCCTCTCTGCAGTAGAAAGCTGTTCTCTTTGTTTCTCCTATTAACTTTCTGCTCTAAACCTCACTCTTGGTGTGCCCATGTCCTTGATTTCCTTGGCTGTGAGTCCAAGAACTCTGGGTGTTACCCCAGACAACGAAGCCACTTCAATACTAGCTGTGAGTCTGTGGTATATGGCTTTCATTACATTGAAGTATGTTCCTTCTTTCCCCGGTGTTTTGAGACTTTGTATTATGATGACATACTGAGTTTTATTAAATGCTTTTCAGCATCAATTGAAATGATTGTATGATTTGTATCCATTATTCCATTGATATTCATTATCACATATATTAGTTTGCATATGTTGAACCATCCTTCCATCCTAGGGATAAATCTCACTTGGTCATGATGATTATTCTTTCTAATGTATTGCTGAATTTGATTTGCTAGTATTCTGTTGAGGATTTCTGCATCAATATTCACCAGTGATTTTGCCCTGTAGTTTTCTTTTTTTGATGTGTCTTTGTCTGGTTTTGCTATCAGGGTGATACTGGCCTGATAGAATGAGTTTGGAACTATTCCCTCGTCCTCTGTTTTTCAAAATAGTTTGAGTAGGATTGATATTAGTCCCTCTTTAAATGTTGGGTAGAATTCAGTAGTGAAGCCATCAGGTCTGGGAATTTCTTTACTGGAAGACTTTTATTATGGCTTTGATCCTGTTGCTTGTTATTGGTCTGTTCAGGTTATGTACTGGTTTTTCCTTTTCACGTTTTTAGTGCTTCCTTCAGGAGCCCTCATAAGTCAGGCCTGACAGTGATAAAATCGCTCAGCATTTGCTGTTCTGTAAAGGATTTTATTTCTCCTTCCCTTATGAAGCTTAGTTTGGCTGGATATGAAATTCTGGGTTGAAAATTCTTTTCTTTATGAATGTTGAATATTGGCCCCCACTCTCTTCTGGCTTGTAGGGTTTCTGTAGAGAGATCCGCTGTTTGATGTGCTTCCCTTTGTAGGTAACCTTACCTTTCTCTCGGGCTGCCCTTAAAATTTTTTCCATTGTTTCAACATTGGAGAATCTGATTATTATTTGTCTTGAGGTTGCTCTTCCCAAGGAGTAACAGAGTAGTGTTCTCTGTATTTCCTGAATTTGAATGTTGGCCTATCTTGCTAGGTTGGGGAAGTTCTCCTGAATAATATATCCTAAGTGTGTTTTCCAGCTTGATTCCGTTCTCCTCTTCACTTTCAGGGACCCCAATCAATTGTAGGTTTGGTCTTTTCACATAGTCCTATATCTCTTGGAGGCTTTGTTCATCTCTTCTCATTTGTCCTTCTGTAATCTTGCCTTCATGTCTTATTTTAGTAAGTTGATCTTCAGTCTCTGATATCCTTTCCTCTGCTTGATCATTTCAGCTGTTGATACTTGTGTATGCTTCACGAAATTCTCGTCCTGTGTTTTTAAGCTCCATCAGGTTATTTATGTTCTCTAAACTGGTTATTCTAGTTATTAGTTCCTGTAGCCTTTTATCAACGTTCTAGCTTCCTTACATTGGATTAGAAAATGCTGTTTTAGCTCTGAGGAGTTTGTTGTTACCCATCTTCTGAAGCCTACTTCTGTCAATTTGTCAAACTCATTCTCTGTCCAGTTCTGTGCCCTTGCTGGAGAGGAGTTGCAATGATTTGGAGGAGAAGTGGCATTCTGGTTTTTGGAATTTTCAGGAATTTTGTGCTGGCTTTTCCTCATCTTTGTGAATGTATCTACCTTTGATCTTTTAGACTGATGACCTTTCGATGAGCTTTTTGTGTGGGGGTCCTTTTGTTGATGTTACTGCTTTCTGTTTTTTAGTTTTTCTTCTAACAGTCAGGCCCATCTTCTGCAAGTCTGCTGCAGTTTGCTGGAAGTCCTCTCCAGACCGTTTTCCTGGGTATCACCAGTGGAGGCTGCAGAACAGCAAAGATTGCTTCTTGCTCTGTGCTCTGGAAGCTTTTTCCCAGGCGGTACCCCCCTGATGCCAGTCAGAACTGTCCTGTATGAAGTGTCTGTCGACCCCTGCTGGGAGGTCTCTCCCAGTCAGGAGGCATGGGAGTCAGGGACCCACTTAAGGAGGCAGTCTGTTCCTTAGCAGAGCTCGAGCGCTGTGCTGGGAGAAACCTCCTTGTCAGAATCTGCTACTCCCTTCAGAGCCAGCAGGCAGTAACATTTCAGTCTGCTGCAGCTGCGCCCACAGCTGCCCCTTCCCACAGGTGCTCTGTCCCAGGTAGATGGGAGTTTTACTATAAGCCCCTGACTGGGGCTGCTGCTTTTCTTTCAGAGATGCCCTGCCCAGTGAGTAGGAATCTAGAGAAGCAGTCTGGCCACACCCACTTTGCCAAGCTGTGGTGAGTTCTGCTCAGTCTGAACTTCCCGGCCTCCCTAACACTGTCAGGGGAAAACTGCCTACTCAAGCCTTAGTAATGGCAGATGCCCCTCCTCCCACCAAGTTCGATCCTCCCAGGTCGACTTCAGCCTGCTGTGCTGGCAGCGAGAATTTCAAGCCAGTGGTTCTTACCTTGCTGGGCTCCATGGGAGTGGGATCTGCTGAGCGAGACCACTGGGTCCCTGGCTTCAGCCCCCTTTCCAGTGGAGTGAAGGGGTCTGTCATGCTGTGGTTCCAAGTTCACGGCTTCCCTTGCCTGGGAAAGGGAGGCCCTCCAGCTCCTTGTACTTCCGGGGTGAGGTGATGCCCCACCCTGTTTCTGCTTGCCCTCCGTGGGCCGCACCCACTACCTAACCAGTCCCAATAGGATGAACAGAGTACCTCAGTTGGAAATGCAGAAATCATCTGCCTTCTGGATTGGTCTCCCTGGGAGCTGCAGACTAGAGCTCTTCCTATTCGGCCATCTTGCCAGATCCCTCGTTACTAATTTTTATTTATTTATTTTTGAGACAAAGTCCCCCTCTGTCACCCAGCCTGAAATGCAGTGGCACGATCTGGGTTTCCTGCAACATCTACCTCCCAAGTTCAAGTGATCCTCTGGCCTCAGCCTCCCTAGTAGCTGGGACTACAGGCACGC
>NW_012111008.1:0-1744 GCF_000951035.1 Colobus angolensis palliatus | reverse complement strand
AGATGGAGTCTCACTCTGTCACCCAGGCTGGAGTGCAGTGGTTCAATCTCGGCTCACTGCAACCTCTGCCTCCCAGGCTCAAGCAATTCTCCTGCCTCAGCCTCCTGAGTAGCTGGGATTCCAGGCGTCCACCATCACACCTGGCTAATGTTTGTATTTTCAGTGGAGACCAGGTTTCACCATGTCGGCCAGGCTTGTCTCGAACTCCTGAGCTCAGGTGATCCGCCCGACTCAGCCTCCCAGAGTGCTGGGATTACAGGCGTGAGCCACTGCGCCTGGCCTATTTGTTTTGAATTTTCAAGTGCACCTCTGAGTAGAGCTAGGTGTAGACTCCCCCAACCAAGAAAACAGTCACTGAGGCCAACCGGACGGCCAGCAACTGCGCCATCTCGCTCCATCAACTCACTTCCATGTGCCGTTTCTGAACATGGATTGGACACTCCAAGAAGAGCCGAAGATGTTCAAGGACTTGGAGAAGCAGTCATTGTAGATCAAACCCGTGTAGATGGAGAAGATGCCCATAAGTAGGATCAGATAGCGCCCGTGGAAGAAGGTGTTCCAAATCTGGCCTCAGAGACACAGAGAGGATGATTGTCAGTGGGCTCTGAAGCAGACCCCAGAGGAAGTGTTCTATAGGATGTCTCCGGCACCCTTTAAGGGGGCCACATGACCATGGCAGACATCAATCATCCAGACAGGAAGAGCACACACATCACGGTTTTTAGAACATATAGGTGCACCAAAAAGTCCTAGGCTGGTATTTGTTATCGTTAAGCAAAATCCATATAGGCAAAAATTAGCCAGGCATGGTGGTGCACGCCTATAATCCCAGCTACTTGGGACACTGAGGCGGAAGAATCACTTGAACCCAGGAGGTGGAGGCTTCAGTGAGCCAAGACTGCACCACTGCACTCCAGCCTGGGTGACAGAGCAAGACTCTGTCAAAAAAAAAAAAAACCAGAAAGAAAGAGAAAGAAAGAAAAAGAAAGAAACCCAGGATTGAATCTTTTCTAGCTGAAAAACTCTTGGATGAAATTGATTGTTCATCCTGTCCCTCATTTACGATGTTCACTACAGATTTTGGTGAGCCAGTAAAACCCATGAAGTCCCTTGCTTGGGAGAGGAAGAATGGGAAAAGAGATTGTGAACACGTTTACCTATCTCAGCCTTCACTCCTCTTTTCTCATTTGTTCAAAGGGAAGTTCCAGGATGAGACAGAGAAATCTTAAGCTGACCCAAAGAAGCCGGGCAGAGACAGATGTTAGGAAATGTCACCATTGATATGTAGGTTTTACAAACTAGCCCTCATGCTGCTGTGGAAATCTCAGGTACGTGATGCACATAGCCTAAGATCCTCCCTAAAATCATGAGGCTGTCACAATTTCTGTTTGTTCACGTCACAGTCCCCTATCCTCCAGAGTCCCCTGTCCTCCTCCAGTTCATTAAATTGACCTACCTCTTAAACTCGAAAATCTTTCTCCCCATAAAAGTCTCCATTCCTGAAAGGTTATGTTTCCATTCTGAAGACTGCTTGTCTGATTAACTGCATAAAATCACTGTGGAATGCATAGGGGAAGGGTGGACTGTGCAGATTTAGAGAGTTTCCAGGTCTCTCTATTCTACAGTCCCCACATCTCCTTACCAGGTGACCCCTATCCCCAACTCTGTCAGCCAGAGGACAAATACAGGGAGACAGCATTGCAAAACCAACCCTTTCCTCATTTGCTTTTTTTTTTTTTTTTTT
>NW_012111007.1:0-3201 GCF_000951035.1 Colobus angolensis palliatus | reverse complement strand
AAAAAAAAAAAAAAAATGATGAGAGGTCTCCAGAAGTCAAAACAAAGCCAAAGCCAAAGTGAAAAAAAAACCAAAAACACACAGAGTGGAAAACCAACAATACAGTTGTGTGTCTGCCCACAGAAAATGTGTCAATCTCCATCAGCCAGAACTTAGGCTTTAATGGCTGTGCATGACTCTGGTAACCAAGCCCTTCACCGTGCGAGACGGAAAGTTGATCCCTCCGTGAAGCTACAACCTTCTAAGAGTCACAGTCACAGTAAAATAAATAAATAAATAATAATTAATTAAAAACTTTTTTTAATTAAAAATAATAAAAATAAAAGAAAGAAAAAAGCAGGTAAGGAAGAAAAACACTATTATGAAAACAGAAGACAAAAAAACTTATCTAACTCCGCCTAATCTCTTGGGAAAATAAGTCTTCCATGCAAATATGTCATCTAAGCATATTATCATCTAGGTTTGGGCCCCAAATGTATATACTACCTTCCTAGTTCAAAAAAACTCAAGCCTAGAAATTAAATGTAGAGTGGTTATTGATTGGGAACATCTGAGGCATATAGGCAGAAGGAAATATTAATTATCTCTATGGGGTCATATACCCTCAATTCACATTTCACTGGGTCTCTAAAGTTTTAACCATAAGCTCACAGTCCAAAATTTAAAAAGACAAGGAAATAAACCACCATGAGGAAGAGTCAGCAGAGAAAACCCAAACTGCAGAATTCTACTCCCAAAGGTATTAGATTTTAGAAATATAAGGTACAGAATATAAAAATAAAATGTATAACTTCTTTAATTAAAAAAATTAAAGCATGAGAAAAAAGTAATATCGAAATAATCAGGGAAGTGTGAAAAAGAATAAAATAAAACCCTTTAAAATGCAACATTTAATTGTTGAAATAAAAAATATGGATGTGTTAAAACATTGATTTTAAAATAGCTGAAGGGAGAACTGATGGACTGGATGAAAGGTTTAGAGTGATGACTCAAAATCTACCACAGAGAAATAAAAATATATATATATATATGGAGCTAGAGAAGAAAATGGAACAAATAGGGAAAATTTCTGAAGAAAAAATGCTGAAAATTTTCCAGAACTGCAAAAGACATGAATCTCAGGTTCAATAAACACAATAAATCTTCAACAATGTTTATTAGCCAGAGATATCAGTGCCTTGCCATGGGGGTCTCTCCACCAGGCTGCCCACAACATGCAACATACTTCCCACAGAGTTTCCCACAGAGGTTTGTAAAAGGAATTTCACAATTAGACCAACCAGGATAAAACCACAAATCACCAAAGGAAAAAAAAAATGGTAAAAGTTGCAAGAGAAATTACCTAAAAGAAGTTACAGACTGACAGCAGGCTTCAGCAATACTATCATAGAAAAGAGAAAATAACAATCAACCTAGAACCTAGACTTCTATATACAGTATAGTTAAAAGTCATTCCAGGGGGGAGGGATTGCATTGGGGAGTTATACCTGATATAAATGATGAATTGATGGGTGCTGACGAGTTGATGGGTGCAGCACACCAACATTGCACAAGTATACATATGTAACAAACCTGCACGTTATGCACATGTACCCTAGAACTTAAAGTATAATAAAAAAATAAAATAAAATAAAATAAAAAAAGAAAAAAAAAAAGAAATGCAAAATCTCAAAAAAAAAAACAAATAAATAAACGAGCAAAAAAGAAAGCTAATAAAAACTCTACACTTTAACTTCAAAAAATAAAAAATAAAAAAATAAAAGTCATTCCATAATAAGAGTAAATTAAAGACTTTTTGGAGAAAAAAAAAATCCACCGAAAGACTCTCACTAAAAGAATTGTAAAGGTACTTGAGAAGGCAATGATCCCAGAAGTCAGTTTTGAGATGTAAAAAAATGACAAGCAAAGCAGTGGCAATTTTAACAATCAATGAATGTAATGATGATAATGATGAATTTGGAACAAGAATGTATTAGATGTCTATTTCTGCATAACAAATGCCCTAAAATTTGCTAGTTTAAAACAATAAGCATTATCACCTCACCTCGCAGTTTTTTTCCTCTGGGGCAAGAATTTGGATGTGGCTTAGTTGGTGGTCTCTGACAAAGGGTGATGAAGGTGGACTGTAGTCATTTCTAGGCGTGGCTGGGGGAGCAGCTGCTTCCAAACTCATGTGAGTACATGGCAATGAACAGACCTCCAAAGATCTGCTTCCATGCCCACTCACAGGGCCGTTAGTGGAATTCAAGTTTTCAATGGCTATTAGCCAGAGATATCAGCGCCTTACGTGCTTCCCAGAGTGAGAGAGAGGACATGACAGATAGCTGTCAAAGTCTCATGACATTGCAGCCTAATCTCAGAAGCAACATCCCAGTGCTTTTGCCATGTTCCACTGCTTAGAAGCAAGTCACTGGGCTACTTCAGAGGAGGGGATTGCACAGGACATGCAGTGTGGGAGGGGAAACCTGGGGCCATATCGGAGGCTGCCTAGTGCAAAAGGGCAGGTAACAATAGCACACGGAGGAGGGGCTGGTGAGTGAACATAAAGCATTCTCATGTCCTTGACCTGGTCTTTTATAGGGAGGAGAGTAAAGACAACGTTTATTTATGCAAAATGAAAAAGTTCTAGAAATCTGTGGCCCAACAATGTGAATATATACGGAAGACTTCCAAACTGTACACTTGAAAATGGTTAAGATGGGAAATTCAATGTCATGTGTTTTTTGCCACAATAAAAACAAACAAATAAATACATACATACTTATATACCAAGGTTTTTAAAATAGGTAGGAAAAAGACAAGTTTATTTTTAAGATTTACTAAGATATTCATGTTAAAATTTCAAAGGTAAGTACTACAAGACTAGAAATACCGTACATGATTTCCAAACTATAAACAAAACAATAAAAACAAAAGAAAAAATTAAAATATTCCAATTAATCCAAAAGAATGCTGGAAAGAAGGGAGGAAAGGCATAAAGAAAGAAAACCCAAAATAGGATAAAATAATTATTAAAATATCAGAAGCTTGACTGGGCACAGTGGCTCATGCCTGTAATCCCAGCACTTTGGGAGGCTGAGGCAGGTAGGTCACCTGAGGTCAGGAGTTCAAGATCAGCCTGGCCAACATAGCGAAACCCCGTCTCTATCAAAAATACAAAAATTAGCTGGGCGTAGTGGCGGGTGCCTGTAATCCCAGCTA
>NW_012111006.1:0-9331 GCF_000951035.1 Colobus angolensis palliatus | reverse complement strand
TGTCACCCAGGCTGGAGCGCAGTGGTGCGATCTCAGCTCACTGCAGGCTCCGCCGCCCGGTTCACACCATTCTCCTGCCTCAGCCTCCCGAGTAGCTGGGCCTACAGGAGCCTGCCACCGTGCCCGGCTAATTTTTTATATTTTTAGTAGAGACGGGGTTTCACCATGTTAGCCAGGATGGTCTCGATCTCCTGACCTCATGATCCACCCACCTCGGCCTCCCAAAGTGCTGGGATTATGGACGTGAGCCACCGCACCCGGCCAATTCTTAGATTATTTTAAAAAATGCTTTCTCAATTTGAATTAGTAATGTTTAAGGCTTTGTGTTTTTTTACATGTCCCTGTGTAGCATTCTTATCCTTTTACAGATACTCTAAAATTACAATTTTTATTTTTATTTTTGAACCAGGATTGTTTAATATATTTTAAATTTTTCAAGTGGTTGTGATTTTTTTTCAACCTTTGTTATTTATTCTGAGGTCATTTTGATAGAATGTGGTCTGTACTGTTTTTACTTTTTGAAATTTATTGTAGTCTAATATATATAGTCAATTTTTGTTTCATGGGTACATAAAATGCATACGTGTGTATGTCTTAAAACCATAAATATATGTGTATTATATAATTTTATTACTTAGATTTGCTGCTAATCTCCTTTATATTGTGTGTGAATCTGCCGAGTACTGAGAATTCTGCAGAAGTCTTCCATGACTCTGGTGTTTGTGGCATTTTCTCCTATTTCCAGAAATTTTGCTCTATGTAAGTACAGTTACGTGTTGCTTAACAATGGGGATACCTTCTGAGAAATTTGTGGCCAGGTGATGTTGTTATTGTGTGAGCCTTGTAGAGTGTACTCACACAAATCTAAATTGTATAGCCTACAACACACATACAGGCTGTGTGGTAAAGCTTATTGCTCTTAGACTGCAAACCTGTAAAGCATGTTATTGTACTGAAAACACTGCGGGCTTTTGTAGCACAGTGTAAGTATTTGTGTATCCAAACATAACATAGAAAAGGTTCAGTAATAAAAGATAAAATATGGTATACATAGATTGCACTTACCACGAATGGAGCTTGCCGGCTGGAACTTACTCTGGGTGTCAGTGAGTGGTGAGTGAATGTGAGGGTCTAGTGCATGACTGTACACTTCTGTGCGACTGGCAGCTCGGTAGGTTTGTTGCACAAGTGTTACCACAAACATGTGAGTAATGTGTTGTGTGATGGCTACGATGTCACGAAGCGATAGGAATTTTTCAGCTCCATTATAATCCTGTGGGACCACAGTTATTTATGTGGTCTGTTATTGACTGAAACATTGTTATGTGGTGTATGACTGTACTCTTATGAGGAACATAAAAAATATCGACGAGAATTAAGTTTGTCATGACCACGTTACCTTTTATGTAAGTTAATGCTATTATATCTTGAACTCAGCATCGTTGAGTAGTAGTATTGTTCTTTTGTTTGCGTTTACTTGATTGTATCTCTCTCATTTATTTTCAACTATTCTTTGTTTTTGCTACCCTCAAAAGTTGTTTTTTTTTTTTTTTTTTTTTTTTTTTTTTTTTTTTTGGGGGGGGAGGGGGGAAGGGGGTGTTTTTTGTTCACTTTTTCTCCCAGCATGTATTTACTGGTAACTGCAGGCATCTAGTTGCTTCTAAAGAGGAATGCTTCTGTGATTTACCCACTTACTTTTCAGTCTACCAGTGATTTCTGTAGCCCCCCTACCCATCCCTTCCGTGTGAAAACCATCCACCCATTTAATTCCTCATCAGATCTTTCTTAAACAAATGCTAAAGAGATTCCTCAAATTCTCTGACTTGCACATTTCCTTATAATTTAAAGAACTTCCAAGTTGGTGCTTCTGTGAGACATCATGTGGCTGTGAGCTGGTGAGAGGGGAAGTTGGGTGCTTTAATACATTTCAAAGGAAGGAATTTGTGAATGTGTGTTTAGGAGATGATTAACTTTCTTTTGCAATACTTACTCTGGTCTGCAAAGCAAAAATAAATTGTTACTGAACACAATGTAAAATTCTCCTTCCTTTTCCAGAGGGCAGGGACTTGAGATTGGTTCATGATTACCGGCAGAGAGTTAGTGAGCCCGTGCTGGATAATCTATCACAGGCCAGTGGGTTTCAGAATCGGATGCAGTGCGTTTGCTGGAAGAGGGGAGAAGGTGCTTTAGGCATGTGTAGGCATCTTTCTCATTTAATGATTTGAAAATCCTTTTCTCATATTTTTCTGATTATATTTCCATACAGGTAGTTAAGGGTGATGGCAGTAGCAGTGGCCTTTACTTTCGTTATTCCCAATCAGCCTGAGCACATTTTTGGAATGGGTTTGTTTTGATATTTTCTTGCCATGTGAATTGATATTTAGGACCTGCGCTTTGCAGAGCGCCTTCATTATAGTATGTGTTCTTTCTGCAGATGGCAAATGCAATTTTCCCCTTGTCCTAGAGAGATGACCCATTTCCTGTGACTTGTTCTAATAATACAAGATGACTTTAATTCTTGTTCAGTTTGCCTTTAAAAGATTGCCAGGTTTAACTCTCTTGTCTCCGTAACTCTTGTGATACATTTTTGAGCACTGGTAAGTCATGCAATAATTTAAAAACAATAGCAGACTGGTTTTGTGAAAGTGTTTTATGTTTAATTTTTGGCTAAATAAGCACCTTTTATGGCTGTGCATTTTGGATTTGTTACATATATCTTTTCTAAAATCTGTGACTGAAAGTGGGGTGAAGTATTCCTACCCTGCTTACGGAATCTTTTTTTCCCCACAGAACTAACCTCAGGGTATTTTGATCATTTGCTTTTTCTATAGAAGCCTGTAGAATGAAGAGATTTCACCAGATGATCTCTAAGGACCATTTGAACTTTGAAGCTTTTTCTCCTTCTCCTTTGCAGCTTTGGTGTCTTGGCCACTTTCTGCCCAGACTCACCCCTGGAGGAGGGGTCTGAGCTTGTTGCCATCTCCAGCGGTGATGGGCTCTACCAGGAGGCATTGCCAGGTCTGGTGGCTCCTTCGGACTGGCCTGGCTCTTCTCTTTGCCCTCTGTAATAACTCCGAGTGCCCTGCAGTGGGGAGCACTTTGACGGGGGCCTGTGAATGAAGCCTTAGTGAGTCTGTCCAGAGCTCCGCTGGTGCCGCCTGGCATGCTGCTGATAGTTGCAATGTCTTCACAAGAAATGGTATCAGAAACTTCCTGTCATATCAGCATGGGTCTCTTGCTTCCTGCAGGAAGGGCGATATCCTGGGAGGCACAGAGGTGGAGCCCGAGAGACGCAGTGTTCCATCGCTGCTCGGCTCAGGACTGGGTCTTTTCTTCCGTATCCTCAAGCAGTTTCCTTTGACTTACTACTGCTTTTTGTTTGTTTTTTTCTTCATTGGTCATTAAGCATTGCTCCTCTTTAGTATATGTGTGACAGAAGCCAAACACAACATTGCTTTTCTTTTGCCTACAAATAATCTTGTTGCCCAAGCCCATCTCTGCCATTTTCAGTGACAGCTGGTTGGCCAGTGAGCCTGAGCGCTGGGAATGCCCAGTAGGGCACATCTAGGGGGCTGCTTTATATTTGGAGCTAGCAGGTCTCTTTTCTAGGGCTTTCTAGGAAAGATTTAGAATTAAACATTGGATGGATCTTGTGTGTTCATTTCTTTTTCCATCACTGTGCCCTTATTTTCTTGGGGCTTTCATTAAAACCAGAAAAAAAGATAATGGTAGAAACATCTATAGCATGCATACAAAGAAGTAAAATATTTTTATACTTTTTTGCTTTAAAATATATCTAATGCTATGGCCTCTGAGCCATCCTCCGTTGGCATGACCATGATCAGAGAAACCTTAAGAAATCAGCTTTACCAGGTGTGGTGGTTTATGCATGTAATCCCAGCACTTTGGGAAGCCAAGGCAATCAGATCGCTTGAGCCCAAGAGTTCAAGACCAGCCTGGGCAACATGGTGAGACCTGGTCTCTACCAAAAATACAAAAAGTAGCAGGGCGTGGGTGCTTATGCCTGTGATCCCAGTTACTTACGAGTCCGGGTGGTCAAGGCTCTGCGGTGAGCTGTGATCATGCCACTGCACTCCAGCTTAGGTAACAGAGTGAGACCTTGTCTAAAAAAAAAAAAAGAGGCAGCTTTCTGTGTCCCTCATTTGCATTCTGGACAAAGACTCTGTGGCCAAAGAAAGGGCAGCTAGACTCTCATGCTAGTTCTGGAGAAACTGTAAGAAAAGCTTAATTCTGCTAGAGGTGCCAGGCAGGCAATTGGCATTCCTAGGCCCACTTTACTCCTGGCCGAGGGCCTTCTCCTCGTCATCTTATCAGTGTTGGGCTGCCTCACCTTGATCTCACATTAGCAGTTGAATGGGTGCCAGGGAGAAGAACAGGCGTAGATAGGGTAGAGTAATAGGGAGTCCCATGGGGCTTGGAAGGGCAGAGGGTGTTGTTGCCGATAGGGGTAGCACTGCTGTGTCTTTGCTGGGCTCTGGAGAGGAGAGAAGAGCAAAGGAGAGGTGCCTCACGCCTTGGATTGGTGTTCTCAATCAGGAAGAGCCAGACCAATGCTGCCTCTTCTGGCCGCCTCCGCCATCCTACCGCATGTTTTCATCCTCATTGTCAAATCCACTGTGCCCTTCCTCACCCAGATGGTGGGTTGGGAGATGAGCAAGTAACTGTAGAAGCCTTGGTGGGATGGGAGTAGTTTGTGTTGCATGTACTCATTCCTGTCCTTTTGTTCCCAGAGGTGGTTAAATAGGTAAGCATAGAACTCTCAGTAAGCTGTGTCCTAAGAAAAACCGGTAACAGAGTATAAAGAAAATCTGCAACATGTTTCCTCCATGTTTTTCTTTTTTCTTTTTTTTTCTGTCAGCTGTTTCAGGTGATAGAAATGCATCTATTACTGTTCTGAGAACTCTGCTAATCCTGTGATGGGTTATGAGATGTCTCTTGAGACATCTTTGCACAGGAAATCTGCTTTTGCTTGACTTGCATCTCCTATGGTAAAATAGCTTTCAGTTGCCCACGGCAATAAATAAATAAGCAATATCATGAGATATTCTTGCCAGGTAGATTCATGCAAAGTGGAGGCATATAATGTAGAAATAACACCTTTTAGCTGAGAAAAGGCACCTATCAATTGAATGTATGCTCTTGTGTCTTGTTCATATTCTGGGCCATTACATCCAAGCCTGAGAGTAGACTTTTTCCCTAGGATTTTTAAAGGTTCCTAAAGTCTCTTTCTTTTCTTTCTGTCTTTCTTTTGTTTTTTGAGTTGGAGTCTCACTCTGTCACCCAGGCTGCAGTGCAGTGGCGCGATCTCGGCTCACTGCACGCTCCGCCTCCCAGGTTCAAGTGATTCTCCTTCCTCAGCCTCCCAAGTAGCTGGGATTACAGGCGCCCGCCAGCACGCCTGGCTAGTTTTTTGTATTTTTAGTAGAGACGGGATTTCACCGTGTTGGTCAGGCTGGTCTTGAACTCCTGACCTCAGGTGATCCACCCACCTTGGCCTCCCAAAGTGTTGGGATTACAGGCATGAGCTCCGTGCCTAGCCTAAAGGTTCCGAAAGTCTCTTTCTAATTATGACTGATATTCAAAGTGAAGCTGCATATATTTTGGACAATTTGAATAATTTTTTATAATTTGAGAGAAAAACTCGGTAATGCAGAAACAAAAGGTACTTGAAATGAAACTTTATATTTTTATTTATCAATTACTTCCTAATGATCCAAGAATTAATAAATTGCCAAGCACTATCTCCTTTTGGAGTCAAGTTTGGCTCTGACATGGAGTCTGGAGGTGGAAGGTTCTTGCTGTCTTCAAGGGCTAATGAATGGGTGTCCTCAGAACATTCTACTTTCTCCTATTTTGCCTATTTTAGATGGGTTACCATCTAAGATGTTATCCAAATCACATTAGAAACGATTACAAATTTTGGGCACATACCACTTCTTGTAGTGATGAGTCCCATGTGTTTTCTCGTCTTATATGGGAGAAAATACCTGTTATGTTGCTTTATCGTTTTCAGAGAAACAGTTTGTGTTTCCTTATGCAATACATCTTGGTAAAGAGTGGCATTGTAATGGAGGAAATTATAGGACTTCATCAATATTTCCTTAGGAAAATCCTGATTCCAAGTATATTTTCATCAAAATCACTAGCTCTGTCCTTTGAGAAACGTATTTTCTGTAGGGCTTTCTACTCTAGGCCATGCTTCTTAGGGGAGCAGATTATTCTACAGTAGATGGGAAGATGTTTCTAAACCCCTGGAGTCTACCTGTGAATTGCTACTCAAATTACAGTGTATCCATCTCAGAATTAATTAATGTGTTGTTCATCCCTAGTCCTTAATTGTGGCTTAACACAATGATTTCTATTAAAAATATTCTTTATGTTTTATACTATGATGTATCTTTAAGCAGTATGCTATGGCCTGAATTTACGTTGTCTTTTATTCTCTCTTTGGAATGAAATAAGAGTAGCTGAGATACTGTCCTTTGGTGGTTTGGTTGTTTGTTAAAATAGTAAAAAAAAAAAGTGTAGTAAGGAGAAAAACTATTGTGCTTAATAGATAGTCCAAGTCTGAGTTGAGAAGAAGTGTTTATTTTCTTCCACTTAAGAATTTTCTGACGTTCTTAAGAAATACATTATGTTGTTTTCATGCTAGTCTTTGTAAGAACGACAATCCACATTCTGTTGCTTAATTACATTTTTTTAGCCTGTTTTTCAGTGATTTTGAAATTTTACAAGTAATGCAAATTTTTTTTGCACAAAATTTAATAAAGTGTTTTAAAATGTATTCATAAATTTATCAAAAATATACCAGTCTAGCCTAAGAACCATGCTCTCTTTTTGCACATTCCTTGATAGTCTGTTTTATTTTTCTGTTTTTTTACATAGATGTGATCAATTTAACATTAGGTTGTAAGCATTTTCTATGTGGCTATGTAGACTTCATATTAGCATTTGAAAGGCCTGTATAAGATTCTTTTGAGAGGATATGTATTGTTTACTCTTTTTTTTTTTTGTACATTTAGGTTTCTCCCAATGATTTCGTTTTAAAAATAATGCTGTGATGAAGTTCTTGGTGGAGATAGCTTTTTAAAACATGCACACAGACAATTTTGTTAGAATAGATTCATAGAAATGTTATTTCTAGGTCTGAGGATATGAAAAATTTTACAACCTTGGTTATACATACCCAAAACATGTTCTGAAATGATTGTATACAGTTTACAGCATCATGAACAATATTATTAGAATACCAGTAAGTTAGCAGGCAAAAATGGTACATAGTTCTAAACTTTGCATTGATTTGATCATTTCCCCGTATGTTTTTTTCTAGTTGAATTACTTCTTTTGTGAATTGTTTCTTCATTTCCTTTGCCTATTTTTGAGCTCCAGACCTAGAAATGAAATTAGCCTTTTGTCATTTTTATTGCCAAAAACGTAACGCCAGTCTGTTGTTTTTTCTTTTCTTTGTTTTGTAGTATTTGATACAGAAGTTTTTAATTACTATAAGCCAAAACTGTTGATCTTTTGCTATTCTGTTTTAAAATAAAAATCATGATCTGCTTTAGATATTCCATGAAAGCTAGATTTACTGCCATTGTTATGGGCAAAACTAGGTTGAATGTAGTGTGTTATATACATCACTGATGTATGGTTCTTTTTCTTTCAAAATGAAGGTGAAATGTACATACAAGTTTCAGTGTCACAGATGACACAGCATAAGCTGTTCTATGTGTAATAGGATTTTTTTCGTTCAGTAATATGTAGAATGTCTTTCCATGTTAATATAAATATTTTGGATCATATTTATGGCTTTTCAGTGTTTCCATGCATTTTGAATCATACAGTGGTGTGATGCAGCTAGTTTGTACCTGCTCACAAAAGCCAATTTTGAACATTTTTCTGTCTCAACTCTACATTTAGTGAACGAACTTTGGTAGCTTGAAATCAGACAAGGTGCTAGGGTTTACACCACGGAAATTGGCAGATAGAGATTAGGGCTTACTCCCATCTCTGGAAGAACCCATTGTTAAATACCGGCACACTGCCGTTTATACCTGATACCTTTTAATGAATATTTAGTTTGATTCTATTAAGAAAATGTTATAATCAGTGCTATAGTGAACATTGTTGGGTATTTTTGCACACTTGTATGATTGTTTTCATGCACATTTTTTAGAGTTTGATTATCAGCTGTTTTGGTCCATAACATAACATAACAAAACATAACACAACACATAACAGTTTTAGCTGTCATTGGATTATGTCAATTTAATGGGTAGAAAAAAGACATCTCATTGTTGTGTTTATTTGCATTTTATTGAATCAATATTCATTTTACAGTTTTTATTTTCTAAACTGCGTATAAAATATACTAACAAAATTACAAAATATGCCTACAAAAATAATTAACAGATGCCTCAACTTACCATTTGAATTAGATTTTCTGTCACTTTTAGCTTTCACTTTATTTCTTTATTTTCTTTTTTTTTTGAGACGAAGTCTTGCTCTGTTGCTCAGCCTGGAGTGCAGTGGCGCAATCTTACCTCACTGCAACCTCTGCCTCCCAGGTTCAAGCGATTCTTCTGCCTCAGCCCTCCTGAGTAGCTGGGACTACAGGCACCCACCAGCACGCCTGGCTAATTTTTTGTATTTTTAGTAGAAACGGGGTTTTGCTGTGTTAGCCAAGATAGTCTCAATCTTCTGGCCTCATGATCCGCCCACCTCGGCCTCCCAGAGTGCTGGGATTACAGGTGTGAGCCACTGTGCCCGGCCTAATTTATGTATTTCTAAAAATTTGATGGTTTTCTTTATGGAAGGATGGAGTGCCCTAGGACAAATGTCTCCAAGGGGGAGAAAACAGAACTGATAAGATGAGATGATAGATTTGGCTATATGCAGAATTGTTCTGAAGCACGACAGTTTTAAATGGTGATGAAGTCCAGTTTATCTACTTTGTAAGACTTGCTTCTGTGTTTTGGTCTTACATGGAAGAAACCATTGGAAAAACCCAAAGTCACAAAAATTTACCTCTCTTTTCTACTAAGAGTTTTGTAGTTTTAGGTCTTACACTTTGAATTGATTTTTGTATATGGTGTGATGTGAGGTTTCAACATAATCCTTTGCGTGTGAATATCCAGTTGTCCCAGCACCATTTGTTGAAACAAACGTATTCTTTTCTCATTGAGTTATCTTGGCATTCTTGTTGTTAATTAATTTTTCTTATCTTTATTACTTTTTTCTTGCAATTTTTCTAGGTTTATTTTTTACTTTTTCTTGAATTAAAATTCTTAGTTTTTTTTTTTTTTTTTTT
>NW_012111005.1:0-1465 GCF_000951035.1 Colobus angolensis palliatus | reverse complement strand
TTTTGTATTTTTAGTAGAGACACGGTTTCACCATGTTGGCCAGGCTGGTCTCGAACTCCTGACCTCAAGTGATCAGCCCGCCTCAGCTTCCCAAAGTGCTAGGATTACAGGCGTGAGCCACCGCGCCTGGCCCGCGTGTCGGTATTAATAGCAGATAACCAAAGTGTGTAGAGGAAATATGGCTTTGTCTCTACTTTCGTAATTGACCCAGTCTTCTTTAGGCCCTCCCAAGGGACAGAACTTGTATTATCTGGACAACAGCTTTTCACTGTGCTCCAGTTTTAAAGTCTCTCTCGGTTTAAACCGGTCTCTATCCAGTAAGTACTCAGTCAGTTCCACTTCAGGTGCCCCGGAGGGGTTTCCTCCGCTCCATTCCTCCTGCCGGGAGCAGGGGCGATCTCCTGGTCCTCAGTGCTCCGTGGGCCCCGGGCCAGGGTGGGTCCCTGTCCCCCTCCCGCGGCAGAGCAGGCGGTTCTGTCCCTGCGCGCGCTGCTGCTCTCCCCTGAGGGACATCAGCCGCTCCTGTCCCCAGAACCCCCGTGGCCTCTGCACCTGGCACCTGGATGTGGGGCTTCATGGTTGCTTCCTTGAGATGCTCAGGGCTTGGAAGCTCCCCTTGCCTCACCGGCCCCCTTCGCCTCTCACTGGTGTTCCCGCTGCACCGCCAGGTCTGGCTGCGCGCGGAGGATCGAGAACCCCACCCGGCCCTGTCCCGGAGCCCACCCTGCTCGCGTGGCTACGCCCCCCGCTTCTCCCACGGCCACCACCTTCTCCCCGCGCCCCCCTACCTGGTGGTGGCCTCGCACGTGGCTTTTATTCCTCTTTTCCTCCCCTGGGAGGGGCCGCGCGCAACCCCCACGCAGGCCCTGGGCTCCCGCCCTCCCTCCTGCAGGGCTCTCAGCGCAGCTGTGCTGCTTCCAGCCTTGTTTGTTTGAAGCTCTTGGCGCCCTGGAGGCGTCAGTGCGAGTGGGCCCTGGTCCTGACTCTATCCAGCAGGGGACTTCTGCTCTGGGGCACACGGCTGACTACAGCCCCCTGACCCCCAGCCCATATGTCCTGACGGCCCCCTCCTCTCTCCCCTCCACACTCTCCCCACCACCGGAGCCACCCAGTCACCCCGCCAGAGTCTTGAGGATGGAGACATCTCCAGGCCTCCTTGTTCCTCCTTGAGCCACTGAGGCAGTAACATTTCTACACGGAATGCCTCTTCCTCTGGCCCCGGCCAGGTTGCTCACAGATTTGGGGCCACAGCTGACCACAGTCAAACAGAACCTTCTCCAGCAGAGGTTTGGGAGTGTGGCTGCTGCCACAGCCCTTCAAGGTTACATGACAGGCACAAACCCATTTTCTTTTTTTTCTTTTTGAGACAATCTCCCTCTGTCACCCAGGCTGGATTGCAGTGGCACGATTTCAGCTCACTGCAACCTCCACCTCCCAGGTTCAAGCGATTCTCATCAGCCTCCTG
>NW_012111004.1:0-1139 GCF_000951035.1 Colobus angolensis palliatus | reverse complement strand
GGAGGTTGCAGTGAGCCGAGATTGCACCACTGCACTCCAGCCTGTGCTACACAGCAAGACTTTGTCTCAAAATAATAATAATAATAATAGTAATAATAAGCTTGGAGTGGTGGCTCATGCCTGTAATTCCAGTACTTTGGGAGGCCAAGGCGGGCAGATCACCTGAGATCAGGAGTTCGAGACCAGCCTGGCCAACATGGTGAAATCCTGTCTCTACTAAAAATACAAAAATTAACTGGGCATGGTGGCAGGTGACTGTAATCCCAGCTACTCGGTAGGCTGAGGCAGGAGAATCGCTTGAACCTAGGAGTTGGAAGTTGCAGTGAGCTGAGATAACACCATTGCACTCCAGTCTGGGCAACAAGAGCAAAATTTTCTCAAATAAATAAATATACAAAGTAAACATTACCCAACTTCACTCTTTTCCCAAGTAACCTTCATTTATATCTTGTTGTGTCTTTCTAGACTGTTTTTATCCACATGCAAACAGAATTGTTTTATTTTTTGGAATGGAATCATGTTATATACAGTTTGGCAGCCTGCTTTTTGCTCTCAAATGTCTTGGCCCTCCTTTCCTGTATAGTCTACTTAACTTGTAATTGCTTCACGATATTCCACAGTACAGATATATTATGAACTATTCAACCTTTTTTTTTTTTAAGACAGGGTCTCACTCTGTCACCCAGGCTGGAGTGTAGTGGTGCAATCCGTGGCTGACTGCAGCCCCAACCTCCTGGGTTAAAGTGATCCTCCTGCCTCAGCCTACCGAGTAGCTGAGACCACAAGCATGCATCACCACGCCTGGCTAATATTTATTTATTTATTTATATTTGAGATGCAGTTTTGCTCTCGTTGCCCAGGCTGGAATGCAGTGGCGTGATCTCGGCTCATTGCAACCTTTGCCTCAAAAGTTCAAGCAATTCTCCTGCCTCAGCCTCCCAAGCATCTGGGATTACAGGCATGCGCCACCATGCTCAGCTAATTTTGTATTTTTTAGTAGAGACGGGGTTTCTTTTTTTTGGAGACGGAGTCTAGCTCTGTCGCCCAGGCTGGAATGCAGTGGCCCGATCTCGGCTCACTGCAAGCTCCGCCTCCCGGGTTTACGCCATTCTCCTGCCTCAGCCTCCCGAGTAGCTAGG
>NW_012111003.1:0-1614 GCF_000951035.1 Colobus angolensis palliatus | reverse complement strand
AACCCGGGAGGCGGAGCTTGCAGTGAGCTGAGATCCGGCCAGTGCACTCCAGCTTGGGTGACAGAGCCAGACTCCGTCTCAAAAAAAAAAAAAAAAAAAAAAAAACAAACTCCTGAGCTCAAGGGATGTACCTACCTCGGCCTCCCTCCCAAAGTGCTGGGATTACAGACATGAGCCGCTGCGTCCACCCAGTATTAATTCACTTAATTTAATTTACCCATGCCACAATGTATTGAAAGTTCAAAACTGCACGTTGTAAATGATAAATTTATATAATTTTTATTTGTTGATTTAGTAAATCTATAGAAATTTCTATCAAAACATGAGGTGGAAATGTTAAAAGTTTTATTTTAAGAAGAAAGTGTTTCTTAGTTTCTTAAAATGTTGGACCTTTGCATTTTCACTACATTTTAGAATCAATCTGTTCATTTGCACATATACAAGCACAGAATACAAGCACAGATTCAGTGCATACGTGATACAGACACATAGATACATATGTGGGATTTGGATGGCTAATATTTCTGCATCTATGATCATGAGAGCTGTTGCTCTGTATCCTTTTTTGAAATGTTTTGGTAGTATTTGGTTTGATCAATTTATGTGAGTTGGACTATGTACCCTCCTTGTGAATGTCAAAGTCAACCTTAATTTTAGAATGCTGTCTCCTGGATTCTTCTACCTAGTGGGTTTCATAAGTCTGTCATAAGTTCAGCCTCTTTGGGAATCAGGAAATGTAACCAGGGGAACTGCATCTTTAAATTCAAAATTTTATTCTTTCAATTTCCAAATTTCCATCTTCTGGATTTGGCCCATGAAGTCTTGCTCTGTCATCTAGGCTAGAGTGCAGTGGCACATTCTTGGCTCACTGCAACCTCCACCTCTCTGGTTCAAGCGATTCACCTGCCTCAGCCTCCCAAGTAGCTGGGACTTACAGGCACGTGCCACCACACTTAGCTAATTTTTTTATTTTTAGTGTAGAGGGGGTTTCACCATGTTAGCCAGGATAATCTCTATCTCTTAACCTTGTGATCTGCATGCCTTGGCCTCCCAAAGCGGCATTCATACTTTATACAATCAGAGGTGATGGCCACTGGCTGTCTCAGGAGTGTATCACCGCCCCTCAGCAACTCTAGAACAATCTGGAGGGTTTTTATTCCCCTTCCAGTATTTGTTTATCAATCTCAAAATAGGACATGACTAACAAAATCTGGACTATGTCTAGAGGGAGGGAGGAAAAAATAGGACACGTTGAATAATATCTCACAAAACTAATAGGAAATGAGATAGATGTGGTTTTTGAAATGAACGTTTCTGGGCAAACAAAAATGACATCTGCCCACTGCAGCAGGCCGAGAACTACTATGATGAGCCTTATGGATGTAAAGTTGAATAAAAAATCATTAGTGGCTGGGAGCGGTGGCTCACGCCTGTAATCCCAGCACTCTGAGAGGCCGAGGTGGGTAGATCACAAGGTCAGGAGATCAAGACCATCATGGCTAACACGGTGAAACCCTGTCTCTCCTAAAAATACAAAAAATTAGCTAGGTGTGTTGGCACGGACCTGTAGTCTCAGCTACTTGGGAGGCTGAGGGAGAAGAATCTTTTGAACCC
>NW_012111002.1:0-1197 GCF_000951035.1 Colobus angolensis palliatus | reverse complement strand
CGCCCGGCTAGTTTTTTGTATTTTTTTTAGTAGAGACGGGGTTTCACTGGGTTAGCCAGGATGGTCTCGATCTCCTGACCTCATGATTCGCCCACCTGGCCTCCCAAAGTGCTGGGATTGCAGGCTTGAGCCACCGCGCCCGGCCTTTCCTGATTTTCTGAACACATGAACTGGGGGCCCGAGGGAACCTCACGGATTGTGAGGAATCAATGAAACACAGTAGGAGCATTCCCCAGTGTTCAATAAACGGTAGCTGGAACTTTTCTCCACCTTGAAGTGGTAACACTATAGTGTACTTTTTATCAATTTTCTTTTACTTATTACATTTGCTTAGATTTTAAAACACATATTAGCTATTAGCTACGTTACGATTTTTCCCCTCAAGTTCCAAAACTGTTTAAGAATGCTCTCCATTTTTTTCCTGGAATAGAAAAACAGAAATATAAATATACCAACACATAATACATATCACACACTCTTCATTTGAACATATGAGTTATGGAAAGTTTGGAAGAAAATGACGTTGACTAGACTACCCGGGGTGGGGAGGAGGGGCGGGGGGCAGTTTAGATAGTTATGAAAAAACAATGAAACAAGCTAAAATCTTTGCTCTCCTGGAAGGCAGTTGGTTTGTGCTAGATCAGTACTGAAGCTCTAATTTCAGACAGGGCTGTGAACACAGGAGATATGTCAGTGGAGATGGATCATCCCTTCCCTGGAAATGTATTGGGTATAGAATCCATTCTCAAGTGCTTCTGAGCAGGCCAGAAACCCAAGAAACCCATGAAGAAAATCCTTTCTTAATAGCTTATTTTTAAGATTTTATTTTGTCATTTGCTTCCTATGGGAGACTTGGATTAGAAGCAAGAAAAAGCACAGAAGTAAAAGTTCAAGAGAAATTTTTAATAGCTCAAAAGGGGAGAAATAGGGTTAAAGGAGTGGAGAGTTGAGAATCTTTAGAAGGACGAAAAAGGTCTTCAACTCAATCTTTGAAAATACTGCAGGTGTCTCACGGAAACTTTCTTAAGTGAAAAATAACCAAAATTTATAAAATTATTCATACATTAAGCCTGTCAAATGAGGGTTAAGCATTAGAGACTTTAAAGTGAATATTTTATATTCCTCAATCAGGGCAATTATTCAACAAAAATACCCTAACATACTTATTGCAGGATAAACATATTTATTGTGTGCTAA
>NW_012111001.1:0-1411 GCF_000951035.1 Colobus angolensis palliatus | reverse complement strand
TAAGTGTTGATTCCATTCTGTGGCTGCTCTGAAGAATGCTTCAGTGAACATGGGAGAACATGTATCTCTTTGACATATTGATTTCATTTTCTTTCGATATGTGTCCAGAAGTGAAATGGTTGGCTCGTATGGTAATTTTATTTTTAAGTTTTTGAGGAACTTTCATATGATCTGCCTTAATGACTATACCATTTACATTCCCACCAACAGTGCACAAGGATCCTCTTTCCTGTGCGTTTTCATGGCTGAGACTGCTAGCTTCTGCCCTTTTTCTTTCTTACCAGTTGTGATCAAATATCTCAGGTGTGACCATCTCTCCAGCAATCCTTTCTGCATGGTTGTTCTCTGTTTTTTGCTCCAACAATTACACATATGTTGCTGCATTTTCTTAAATGGACCCTTGAACTCTCCCAAGGCTGTTAGTGGATAACTGTCTATTTGCTGTTTTCTGTTAGGTGGGAGATGGTGGGGGAGAAATGAGGCTACTCCACCATTTTGTTATTTATTATCATACCTGTCTTTTTCATCTTTAGCATTAAAATACACCTGGAATTCCTTTTGTTATAATATGAAATAGAGTAACTCTTCACCCTTCACTCCTCACCCTCATTATAAGATGCAAACTGGAGAAAGCCCTTATTTTCCTGATCAATTTGAAATGATGAATCACAAATATTTACACACACACACACACACACACACACACACACACACACACACACAATTTGTTTCCTCCTTCCTCCATAATAATGAATCATGTTCTGAGTGCTTGGATGGTAAAGCTCATTCCTGAACGACAACATTTTATTTACTATAAAATTATAGAGTGCTTTGATATCTGATAAGGCAAATTCCACATACTGTTATTTTAAAAAAAATTGGCTTTCTGGGGGTGTTTACTTATTAACTAAATTTAAGAACTGCTTTTCAAGTTCTTTTGATAAATACCTTTGATGGCAAACATAAATTTTGAAAGGTAAATAGCATTTTAATCTATTTTTGTATTTTCAGCTACCATAAACTGTTATTCCGTCAGTTCATGCATACTCACCATGCCAGGTGCAGTTTTAGGCACCAACTGTAGAGCTATTAACAAATCATTGACAGCTTATTATCTCTCTAGGTAATATTTTAACACTTGAAGGTCAGCACATAAAATCATCTCACTATCCCAAATTAGTTCTATTTCTTTTATCTCTGTCTGATTCTAGCAAATAGCACTTGTACATTCTTAATTATTTAGGTTAAAATTCATGAAACCAACTTTTAAAATTTCATTTCCCTTTCCCATCATGGTGTATAATATTTTGTCAAAGCTTGTCCTGTCAGCATCTACACATCTTTCCTCTTTGGTTCTTCCTCCCCTTCATTTTCACACCGTTATGCCAGTTCCCAGTCAAGCTGCCTTCAT
>NW_012111000.1:0-1159 GCF_000951035.1 Colobus angolensis palliatus | reverse complement strand
AATCCCAGCACTTTGGGAGGCCGAGACGGGCGGATCACGAGGTCAGGAGATCGAGACCATCCTGGCTAACATGGTGAAACCCCATCTCTACTAAAACACACACACACACACACACACACAAAGTGCTTGCTACTTTCTACTAACCAGGTCCAATTACCATGGTGTCATGAATATCATAGACCTGCATGATATTCTGCAGAATGTCAAGATGAACAACTTCCCTGTGGACTATGTTGAGATCGAGAGTGAAAGAGTAAATTCTGTGATAAGATAGTGAATGCTAGTGATTTGATAAGATAGTGAGTGTTAATGATGTAACATCTTTCTTCTTTTTAAACACAGATGTTTATAACAATAAATTTCCCTCTTAAGTATTGTTTTCACTGTATCCCATTAATTTTGGTACATTTTTAAAATTTTTTATTTTTGTGATAAAAGACATATAACATTTACCAATTTGTTTATTTTTAAGCATACGTTTCAGTAATGTTAAGTATATTCACATTTTTGTGCAACAGATTTCTAGAACTTTTCCATTTTGCAAATTTCTAACTATTCCCATTGAGCAACTCGGCATTTCTCCCTTCCTCCAGCCTCTGGCAACCATCCTTCTACTTTCTGTTTCTATGAGTTTGACTACCTTAGATACCTCATATAAGTAGAATCATATAGTATTTGTCTTTTTGTGGGGTTATGTTGTGTTTTTATTTTCATTAATTTCAAGGTATTTTCTAATTTCCCTTGTGAATACTACTTTGACCTATTGTTATTTAAGGGTATGTTGTTTAATTTCCACATATCTATGAATTCCCCAAATTTCCTTCTGTTATTGATTTCTATTTCGTTAGATTGTTGTTGGAGAACATACCTGTCATTGTTGCAGTCCTTTCAAGTTTATTAAAACTATGTTTACTATTTGCTATAAATAAATAGCAATGGTGTCAGTGGCCAAAATTTTCTCCAGTGTCCTTTTTTGTCTCCCATTTTATCTTTGGTTTTCCCTAGATATTCCTTTTTTTTTTGAGACGGAGTCTCGCTCTGTCTCCCAGGCTGGAGTGCAGTGGCGCTATCTCGGCTCACTGCAAGCTCCGCCTCCCGGGTTTAGGCCATTCTCCTGCCTCAGCCTCCTGAGTAGCTGGGACTACAGGCGCCCGCCACC
>NW_012110999.1:0-1356 GCF_000951035.1 Colobus angolensis palliatus | reverse complement strand
AAAGAAAGAAAGAAAGAAAGAAAGAAAGAAAGAAAGAAAGAAGGAAGGAAGGAAGGAAGGAAGGAAGGAAAGAAAGAAAGAAAAGAAAGAAAGAAAGGAGGGAGGGAGGGAGGAAGGAAGGCAGAAAAAGAAAGAAAGAGAGAGAAAGACAAAAGGAGGAAGGGAGGGAGGGAGATAGGAAGGGAGGGAAGGAAGGAAGGAAAGGAAGGAAGGAAGGAAGGAAGGAAGGAAAATTCTCTATCAGATGAAGAGATCTAGTTGACTAAATCTGCCTATATGGCTTCCAGCAGAATTAAAAATCTAAAAGTTGTGCAAGATACCCTGATATGAAAGAGTATAAATAGGAAAGAAAGAATGAAAATGCCAATTTATTAATTCAATGTAATCTTATTTTGTTCAAGCCAGTGTAAAGTAAATTTTGGTATATGACTCCTTTTACTTACATGTAGAGCAAGTTATACCAATTCAGATTACATAATTTCTACTGCGTATAATCAGTTTCCAGTGTGGAAAGGTTTAAAATTAATATCATATCACCAGTTCTATATTAATCCTTAAAATCTTAATGAGACTCAAAAAAACACCTTACAGCATAGATAAGCTGTAAACAACATTGTTCTCCACTGATTAGCAATTCCACAATTTTATGTATCCTAGAGGTCAAAAAGTTAATAAGATGAATAAAGGTTAGTATTTATTGATACTCAGTTTAAACATTCTCAAACTCTATGAGGTATATAATTTTATTACCTATATTTTAGCAATGAAGTAACCAAGGCAAGAATTTTCAATAAATTATAAAGCATAAATAAAACCCCATGCTAATAATGAGCAGAGTCAGGATTTGATTCCAGGTAGTCTGAAAAAAGAAACTGTGTTCTTTCCACCAAGCAATACTGTCTTAAATATTAGAGACACTGAAGGTCAAAGCAGCACCTTAACCTTTTAGTTGAATGATCAATTATTATCCGTGCCAACATTCAACTTTAATAAATGCGTTTTATTCATCTATATGTTCTCACTCTTTTTCTCTATATGGCATTTGTTATGTATCCAAATTTTTTTTTTAAAGAGCAGGGCCAGGTGTGGTGGCTCACGCCTGTAATCCTAGCACTCTAGGAGGCCCAGGCGGGCAGATCACCTCAGGTCAAGAGTTCAAGACCAGCCTGGCCACATGGTGAAACCCTGTCTCCACTAAAAATACAAAAATTAGCTGGGCGTGGTGGTGCGCAACTGTAATCACAGCTACTCAGGAGCCTGAGTCAGGAGAATCGCTTGAACCTGGGAGGTGGAGGTTGCAGTGAGCCGAGATTGCACCACTTCACTCCAGCCTGGGCAACAGAGCAAGACTCCATC
>NW_012110998.1:22067-23582 GCF_000951035.1 Colobus angolensis palliatus | reverse complement strand
AAAAACAGAAAAAGAAAAAAGAGAATGAGTTGAAAAAGAACCAACTGTATAGGGACCAGCCCTACAGGGCCTGTGGGTTTTTTCTCCTTGTGTGCGGAGACAAGAGATCATAGAAATAAACACACAAGGCAAAGAGATAGAAGAAAAGACAGCTGGGCCCCGGGGGACCACTACCACCAAGACAGGGAGACCAGTAGTGGCCCCGAATGCCTGGCTGCACTGTTATTGATTGGATACAAGGCAAGGGGGTAGGGTAAGGAGTGTGAGTCATCTCCAATGATAGGTAAGGTCACACGACTCATGTATCCACTGGACAGGGGGCCCTTCCCTATTTGGTAGCAGAGGTGGAGAGAGGGAGGGACAGCTTACATCATTATTTCTTCTGTGCATTTCAAGGACTTTAGTACTTTCACTAATTCTGCCATTGCTATCTGGAAGGTAGAGCCAGGTGTACAGGGCGGAACATGAAAGTAGACCAGGAACGTGCCTGCTGAAGCACAGCATCACGGGGAGACGTTTAGGCCTCTGGATGGCTGCCAGTGCACCAGGCCTTCCACAACAGGTGGTGGAGCAGAGTCTTCTCTAACTCCCCCAGGGAAAGGGAGACTCCCTTTCCCGGTCTGCTATAAGTAACGGGTGCCTTGCCATGCACTGGTGCTACCGCTAGACCAAGGTCTGCTAAGTAACGGGTGCTTTCCCAGGCACTGGTGTTACTGCTAGAGCAAGGAGCTCTCTAGTGGCCCTGTCCGGGTATGGCAGAGGGTTCACACTCTGGCCTTCTGATCACTTCTCATCGTGTCCCTTCAGCTCCTATTCTGTATGGCCTGGTTTTTCCTAGATTATAATTATAGAACAGAGATTATTGTAATATTGGAAAAAAGAGTAATGCTACAAACTAATGATTAATAATATTTATATATAATCATACCTATATTCTATTTCTAGTATAACTATTCTTATTCTATATATTTTCTTTATTATACTGGAACAGCTTGTGCCCTCGGTCTCTTGCCTCAGCACCTGGGTGACTTGCTGCCCAAACAAGTGGAAGTGATGATAGACCTGAAATAGACAACATTTAAGAAGTCAGTGGTTGAGTTTAACAACACATTAGACATAGCTGAAGAGGGAATCTGTGAATTGAAATACAGGTTGAAGTGTATTAGGGTGTGTGATATGGGTTGGATATTTGTTCTCTCCAAATCTCATGTTGACATCTTCGGAGGCTGAGATGAGTGAATTTCTTGAGCCCAGGAGTTTTGAGACTAACTTAGGCATAATGGAAAAACCCCATCTTTACGGAAAAAAAATACAAAAATTAGCTGGGTGTGGTGGCACATGCCTGTGGTCCCAGCTACTCTGGAGGCTGAGGTGGGAGGATTACCTGAGCCCATAAGGTCAAGGCTGCAGTGATCTGTTATCATGCCACTGCCTGAGCAAACAAAGCAAGAACATGCCTGAAAACAAAAATCTCATGTTGAAATGTGACCTCTAATGTTGGAGGTGAGGTCTGGT
>NW_012110998.1:21672-22017 GCF_000951035.1 Colobus angolensis palliatus | reverse complement strand
GTGGTGCTATCATGGCTCACTGCAGCCTTGACCTCCCAAGGCTCAAGCAATCCTCCCACCTCGGCCTCATGAGTAGCTGAGACTACAGGTACATGGTACAACAGTCAGCTAATTTTTTGTACTTTTGTAGAGGTAGGGTTTCACCATTTTGCCCAGGCTGGTCTTGACCTCCTGGACTCAAGTGATGCTCCCACCTTGGCCTCCCATAGTGCTAGGATTACAGGTGTGAGCCACAGCACCTAGTCACACAATGCATCCTCTAAAATATTTTACATTAGACTAATATTTTGGTTTTTTCATTTCTCTTTTCTTTATTTTTTCTCTTTCTTTCCTCTCTCTCTCTTT
>NW_012110998.1:21299-21622 GCF_000951035.1 Colobus angolensis palliatus | reverse complement strand
TTTACATTAGACTAATATTTTGGTTTTTTCATTTCTCTTTTCTTTATTTTTTCTCTTTCTTTCCTCTCTCTCTCTTTCTTTCTCTTTCTTTCTTTTCTTCTTTCCTTCTTTCCTTCCTTCTTTTTCTTTTTTTCCTTCTTTCCTTCCTTCCTTTTCTTTTTCTTTTTCCCTGGGGACACAGTCTCACTCTGTCCCCCAGGCTGGAGTGTTGTGGCACAATCTCGGCTTACTGCAACCTCTGCCTCCTGGGTTCAAGCGATTCTCCTGCCTCAGTCTCCCAAATAGCTGGGATTACAGGTGCCCACCACTATGTCCAGCTAATT
>NW_012110998.1:18686-19880 GCF_000951035.1 Colobus angolensis palliatus | reverse complement strand
GGGACTGGAAACTAGGTGGCTGCTTTGAGGCAGACCAAGACTGCCACTGTGCCAGGCAGACAGTGGGGGAAGATCAAGTGAAAATGCCACAATACTCCCAGTTTGAAGATGACTTTTTCTTGATTGGGCAATCAGTTCCTGTAAACTTTTAACCAGTGTGTTAGTCTGTTCTCACACTGATGTAGAGAAATACCTGAGTCTGGGTAATTCATAAAGGAAAGAGATTTAATTAGCTCATAGTTTTGCAGGCTGTACAGAAAGCATGGCTGGGATGGCCTTAGGAAACCTACAATCATGGAAGAAAGTGAAGGGGAAGCAGGCACATCTGACATGGCACATCTTACATGTCCACACACTTCTAAACAACCAGATCTCCTGAGAACTCACTATCAGGAGAACAGCAAGGAAGAAATCTGCCCCCATGATCCAACGACCTTCTACCAGGCCCCTACTCCAACATCGGGGATTACAATTCGACATGAGAGTTGAGTGAGGACCCAAGTCTAAACCATATCAACTGTTTTCCAGAGGTCTGACACAGTTTTTTAATTTTTAGAGATGGGGTCCTGCTCTGTTTCCCAGGCTGGAGTCCAGTGGTGCAATCATGGCTCACCGCAGCCTTGACCTCCTGGGCTCAAGTGATCCTTCCACCTCAGCCTCCCAAGTAGCTGGAACTACAGGCATTTATTACCATGCCCAGATAATTTTTTTGAAGTTTTTGTAGAGATGGTGTCTCGCCATGTTGCCAGGGCTGGTCTCAGACTTCTGGGCTGAAGTGATTCTCTCACCTCAGCATCCCAATGTGCTGGTATTACAGGCATGAGCCACCACACCCAGCCAACTGTTGGTTTTATTTTATTGATTGTTTTAGTGTTTACAGTATTTACCTTTAAGTTATCATAGTCTACCTTCAAGTGAAGGTAGACTTTGCATATAGTATAAGACCTTTAGTGTGCTTCCATTGATCTGTGCTCAGCCTTTATGCTATTGTATCATGCATTTTACTTTTTCATGTGTTACAAACCTGAAAATTTATAGTGATTTTTATTTAAATAGCTATCTTTTTTTTTTTTTTTCTGAGAGAGGGTCTCAGTCTGTCACCCAGGCTGGAGTGTTGTGGTGTGATTGTGGCTCACTGAGCCTTGACCTCTTTATGCTCAGGTGATCCCCCCACCTCAGCCTACTGAGTAGCTG
>NW_012110998.1:15499-16671 GCF_000951035.1 Colobus angolensis palliatus | reverse complement strand
GTTTTGTGCCAGGAACCAGGAACAAAGACCAAATATATACTTCTTCTATCACAGTATCACACATAAAGTTATAATGACAGTGTTAATATCCTTCATTGCTAATTCTAAAATCCTTGTCAGTTTTGATTGATTGATTATGCTCCTTATTCTGGGTCCTTTTTCCCTGCAAAGGCATTTCTGGTAACCTTGGATTGGATCTCAGACACTGTGCATTTTACTTTATTGATTGGTGGATATTTTTGTATTCCTGTAGGTAACCTGGTGCTTTTGTTCTGGGATGCATTTGTTTCTCTATTTCTTGGCTATTGTGAATAGTGCTGTAATAAATGTGGGAGTGCAGATATTGCTTCAACATATTGATTTTATATCATTTAGATACATACCCAGTAGTGGGATTGCTGGATCATGTGGTGGTTTTTTGTTAACTTTTCTAGGAACCTCCATATACGTTCTTCCATATGTAGACTCCATAACGGCTACTCTAGTTTACATTCCCACCAACAGCCTGCAAGGGTTCCCTTTTCAACACGTCTTCACCAACACTTGTTGTCTTTTGCCTTTCCAATAATAGCCATTCCATCAGGTGCGAGGTGATATCTCATTGCAGTTTTGATTTGTATTTCACTGATGATTAGTGATGTTGAGCATTTTTCTCATAGACATATTGACCATTTATATGTCTTCTTCTGAGCAAAGTCTATTTGGTTCTTTGCCCCCCACCTTTTGAGATAAAGTTTCACTCTGTCACCCAGGCTGGAATGCCAGTGACATGATTACATCATGGCTCACTGAAGTCTCGACCCCCTGAGCTCAAGTGGTCCTTCCACGGCAGCCTCCCAAGTAGCTGGGACTACAGGCATGAACCACTATGCCTAGCTAATTTTTTGTATTGTTTTGTAGAGACAGGATTTCACCATGTTGCCCAGACTGGTCTAGAACTCCTGGGTTCAAGCAATTCTCCTGCCTCTACCTTCCAAAGTGCTGGGATTACAGGCAAGAACCCCCGTGGCCCCATTTTTGAATTGGATTTGCTATTGAGTCGAGTTCCCTACATATTTGGAATATTAACTCCTCAGAGATGCATGGATTGCAAATATTTTCTCTCATTCTGTAGGTTGTCTCTTCATTCTGTGGATTATTTCCATTGCTGTGCAGAAGCTTTTTAGTTTCAC
>NW_012110998.1:15090-15449 GCF_000951035.1 Colobus angolensis palliatus | reverse complement strand
ATGGAAATGTTCTCTATCTCCTGTTTAGCAGACTAGCCATTAGCTGTATGTGGCTATGGAGCACTTGAAATGTGGCTAATGTGACTGAGGAACTACAATTTTTTTTTTTGAGACAGAGTTTTGCTCTGGTTGCCCAGGCTGGAGTGCAATGGCATGATCTCAGCTCACTGCAACCTCTGCCTCCTGGGTTCAAGTGATTCTCCTGCCTCAGTCTCCGAAGTAACCAGGATTACAGGTGTCCGCCACCATGCCCAGCTAATTTTTGTTGTTTTTAGTAGAGACGGGATTTCACCATGTTGGCCAGGCTGGTCTCAAACTCCTGACCTCAGGTGATCCACCCACCTTGGCCTCCCAAAGTG
>NW_012110998.1:14574-15040 GCF_000951035.1 Colobus angolensis palliatus | reverse complement strand
CTCTCTACAAAAAAAAAAAAAAAATTAGCCAGACATGGTGGTGCACAGCTATAGTCCTGTAGTCCCAGCTACTTAGGAGACTGAGGTGGGAAGATTGCTTGAGCCTGGGAGGTCAAGGCTGTAGTAAGCCATGATCACATACCACTGTACTCCAGCCTGGGTGACAGCAAGACTTGGTCACAAACAAAAAAATGGGGGCAACCAAAAAGCTACATTGGAAAGGTATAATGTTATAAAATAAATGTTTATGAAATGTATTACCATTTTTTAATGACAAGTTTTCTTCGTGCTTTGTAAAATGCAAATCAATTAAAAATTTAAATTTATACCCACATTTATAGCAACTCAATTATTAAAGCACCTTTCTTTCTTTTTTTTTTTTTTTTTTTTGGAGGACATAAGCCCATTTTATTGTCTATCATGTTATACAAAAATCTAGAAACAATCGATTTGTATAGAAAAAAAT
>NW_012110998.1:13997-14524 GCF_000951035.1 Colobus angolensis palliatus | reverse complement strand
ATGTTGGCCAGGCTGGTCTCAAACTCCTGACCTCAGGTGATCCACCCACCTTGGCCTCCCAAAGTGCTGGGATTACAGGTGTGAGCCACCATACCGGCTGGAACTAAATTTCTAATTTAATTTAGCTAAATGTAAATAGCCACATGTAGTTTCTGGCTACTGAACTGGACAGCAGTTTACAGAATGATGTTGCCTCTCACTCTAGTTCCATGATTCTCAGCCTTTTTTCCCTGCTTGAAAGATGCACATTTTCTGAGGGATAGATATATTTCTATTGGATCCTATGGCAATGATTCTTAGATTCTGAACTATGAGGTCACGTTTCTCTGGGGAAGGGCATATTCAGTTTGAAAATAAAAAGCCTCTAGGTAGTTCTGATCTTTTTGTCCCCTTGGTGCCTGCTTCCTTATTCACTGTCTGCCCTGAAGAATTATTGCTCTAAAATTTCTAATATTTATAGTTAGAACTCTAGGTAAGAGAATTCTTACCTGATAGCCTGGTATTTTCTTTTTTTTTTTCTTTTTTTT
>NW_012110998.1:6313-8197 GCF_000951035.1 Colobus angolensis palliatus | reverse complement strand
TTATTATTTTGTAGAGATGAGGTCTCACTAAGTTGCCTAGGCTGGTCCTGAACTCCTGGGCTCAAGCAGTCCTCCCACCTCGGCCTCCCAAAATGCTGGGATTACAGGCATGAGCCACTGCACCTGTCCTGTTACTATTTTTGAGACAGAGCCTTGCTCTGTCACCCAGACTGGGGTGCAGTGGTGTGATCATGGCTCACTGCAACCCCAAGCTCCTGGGCTTGAGCCTCAGCCTCTTGAGTAGCTAGGGTCACATGTGCACACCTCCATGCCCAGTTCTTTTTAAATTTTTTCTAAAGATGGGCTCTCACTTTGTTGCCCTGACTGGTCTCAAACTCCTGGCTGGTCTCAAGCTCTCATTCAATAGCCTCCCAAAACACTGGGATTACAAGTGTGAGCCACCCTGCCCAGCTAAGATTTTTATTTTAGCTCCAGAACATTCTGTATTTGTTAAGAATGTTCTCCCTTTAGTATTAATCACAATGATGATTTATTGAGCATTTACTATGCATTGGGCCTTGTGCTCGACTTAAAGACAGTTATAGTAGTGAACAAGATAGATTTGGTTTCTCCCTTTATGCCCCTAGTGAAGATATCTTAATTACTCTATTCTATTGCCTCCTTAAGCCTATGCCTAGAAGAAAGAGAACATCAGCTATTGTCCTGATGAGTTTGCTCTGATTCTGAGATTTTTGGGAGATCTGAATCCAAGTTCAAGAATCATGGGCTGACTGCCTTCAAAACATCTAGATTATTTATAAGTTTTTCCTTACTCTTCATTTTTGAATTACTGTCTTTGGGTTGATGCAGAGAAGGGAAAGATCATTCCTAGTGGCCCTGCTCCAGTTAATATCTGTGAAATTGCTTTGAAAGATGTGAAAATTGGCTAGGCACGGTGGCTCATGCCTGTAATCCCAGCGCTTTGGGAGACCACGGCGGGAGGATCACGAGGTCAGGAGTTTAAGACCAGCCTGGTCAACATAGTGAAACCCCGTCTCTACTAAAAATAAAAAAAAAAATAGCCGGGCGTGGTGGCGGGCGCCTGTAGTCCTAGCTACTTGGGAGGCTGAGGCAGGAGAATGGCGTAAACCCGGGAGGCGGAGCTTGCAGTGAGCCAAGATAGCGCCACTGCACTCCAGCCTGGGCGACAGAGCAAGAGACTCCATCTCAAAAATAAAGAAAGAAAAGAAAAAGATAGTAAATGAGTGTGCAAAACATAGAATTTAAATTTGGTATTTTTTCTCCATGATATTAGGATGATAATCCTTTCAAAGCACATGTCTAGCTTCATAGTAGGATGTGTTCACTGGAAAGCCATAAAACTATGGCTTTCAGTGTCTGTCTGCTCTACTGGCTCTTGACAAAACTTTTGAGGTCTTCAAGAAAAGTAATGTACTCCTGTTGCTCCAGGGCTGTGCTGAGCTCCACCAACTCATCTGCAAAAGTGTTGTCCACCCCTTGGTCCGCAAGGAAATCCATCAGGTGGTCATATAAGGCCCAGTCCAGGGAATCTGTTTTGAGTGTATAATTAGTATCCTTACATTCAAACTCACTAGGGGACTGAAAGCTAACTTCCCTGATAGAGAAGATGTCGCTCAGCCTCCTCTTGTCCAACCTCATCAGGACCTTCTTGCCATCGTTCTTTATAACTTCAACCACGAAATGGGGAGTTGATGTCAATTCAGGGTCTTCAACCTTCTGCCCTTGGAAGGGTTCCTCCTCATCATCAAATGGTGGGATGCTGTTGTTAATGTTGAAAGTGACAGTGATTTTTTTCCTCCTGGCAACTTTCCGCACTAATTTAGCATCTGTCCCATTCAGTTCCAGCTCCCAACCTCCAGACATCTTAGGGAGGGTTTTATGCTTCTGGATTTTTCTTTCCTC
>NW_012110998.1:0-1261 GCF_000951035.1 Colobus angolensis palliatus | reverse complement strand
ACATTGCTCAGCCTGGTCTTGAACTCCTGGCCTCAAGTGATCCTTCAGCCTTGGCCTCTCAAAACGCTGGGATTATAAGTGTAAGCCACCATGGCTGATGGTGGCATTTTCGTCTTCTTCAAGGAAAACATTAAAAGATGAGTTGGATAACTTTGTGAAAATTTTTGTTTCTTAATGACTATTTTGAAAGAATTTTAGAGAGAGATTGAATGACTTTCTGTGATATGCCAAGACCGGCTACTCTGAGAGATGTTGAGAGAGATGTCACTAAGGAAAGTCAGGAAAGCAGACAGACACTTGCGGGATTACAACCCTCGTCTTCTGGGCGTTAATCAAATCTGCAGTGAATATGATTTACATTATTAGCATGAGAGTGCAGTTGCAACATTTTTATAAATGTTTAGGCTGGACTTCTGAACATTTAGATTTCACTAAGTAGTACAGTATATTAAAATGATTTAGCCAGGCATAGTGGCTCACACTTATAATTTCAGCACTTTTTGAGGCCGAGGCTGGTGGATCGCTTGAGTCTAGGAGTTTGAGACCAGCCTGGGCAACATGGTGAAACCCCATCTCTACCAAAAATATAAAAATTAGTCAGGTGTGGTGGTCCATGCCTGTAGTTCCAGCTACTCAGGAGGCTGAGCTGGGAGAATTACTTGAACCAGGGAGGTTGAGTCTATAGTGAGCCGAGATTATGCCCCTTCACTGCAGCCATTGAAAAGAGCTAGACTGCATTTTGGTATTTCCTTATAAATTGCATTTTTAGGATCAATTCTACGTATTACAATTGTTCCAAACATTTTCTTGGGGAAAATGGTATGAGGTGTGTTATACAGCTTCTGTACTTCCATGTATAGGCCTATATTGCTAAGTGTATATTTTCTGAAAGTCTGTGGTTCCTAGAAATCCTTAGTTTTAGGAAAGCATTTGTGCTCCATTTCTTCTTTATTTTTGCTTATGGAATTAGGATTTTCTTGCCACAAGTAACAGAATATTTGACCTGCAGTGTCCAAGATAATAAAAGTTTGTTTTTTTCAACATCAAGGAGTCCAGTGTTGTTTTAATGGCTCAACAATGTCAAGCTTCTGGGGCCAATTTTGTAAGGATTTTCTTAGCTTATACCTGGTGCCTGAGAGCTTTGATACTGGATTCCCAATGACAATGTCCAATGCAGCAACAGTGGAGTGAAGATTTATCCAGAAGAAGAGTTTATCCCCAAAATGCCCTGGCAGACACTTTCCTGTGTATCTCATTGGCC
>NW_012110997.1:0-1388 GCF_000951035.1 Colobus angolensis palliatus | reverse complement strand
CTCCCCACCCCACGACAGGCCCCAGTGTGTGCTATTCCCTACCCTGTGTCCAAGTGTTCTCATTGTTCAATTCCCACCTATGAGTGAGAACGTGCACTGTTTGGTTTTCTGTCCTTGCGATAGTTTGCTCAGAATGATGGTTTCCAGCTGCAATCATGTCCCTACAAAGAACATTAACATCCTTTTTTATGGCTGCATAAAAAGTGTATATGCACCACATTGTCTTAATCCAGTCTATCACTGATGGACATTTGGATTGGTTCCAAGTCTTTGCTATTGTGAATAGTGTCGCAGTAAACATACATGTGCATGTGTCTTTATAGCAGCATGATTTATAATCCTTTGGGTGTATACCAAGTAATGGGATGGCTGGGTCAAATGGTATTTCTAGTTCTAGGTCCTGGAGGAATCACCACACTGTCTTCCATAATGGTTGAACTAGTTTACCGTGCCACCAACAGTGTAAAAGTGTTCCTATTTCTCCACATCCTCTCCAGCACCTGTTATTTCCTGACTTTTTAGTGATCGCCATTCTAACTGGTGTGAGATGGTATCTCATTGTGGTTTTGATTTACATTTCTCTGACAGCCAGTGATGATGAGCATTTTTTCATGTGTCTGTTTGCTGCATAAATGTCTTCTTTTGAAAAGTGTCTATTCATATCCTTCACCCACTTTTTGATGAGGTTGTTTGATTTTTTTCTTGTAAGTTTGTTTAAGTTCTTTGCAGATTCTGGACATTAGCCCTTTGTCAAATGGGTAGATTGTAAAAATTTTCTCCCATTCTGTAGGTTGCCTTGTCACCCTGATGGTAGTTTCTTTTGCTGTGCAGATGCTCTTTAGTTTAATTAGATCCTATTTGTCTGTTTTGGCTTTTGTTGCCATTGTTTTTGGTGTTTTAGTCATGAAGTCCTTGCCCAGGCCTATATCTTGAATGATATTGCCTAGGTTTTCCTCTAGGATGTTTATGATTTTAGGTCTAACATTTAAGTCTTTAATCCATCTTGAATTAATTTTTGTATAAGGTGTAAGGAAGGGATCCAGTTTCAGCTTTCTACATATGGCTAGCTAGTTTTCCCAACATCATTTATTAAACAGGGAATCCTTTCCCCACTTCTTGTTTTGGTCAGGTTTGTCAAAGATCAGATGGTTTTAGATGTGTGGTATTATTTCTGAGGGCTCTGTTCTGTTCCATTGGTCTATGTGTCTGTTTTGGTACCAGTACCATGCTGTTTTGGTTACTGCAGCCTTGCAGTATAGTTTGAAGTCAGGTAGTGTGATGCTTCCAGCTTAGTTGTTTTGACTTAGGATTGTCTTGGCGATGCAGGCTCTTTTTTGATTCCATATTAACTTTAAAGTAGTTTTTCCAATTCTGTGAAGAATGTCATT
>NW_012110996.1:0-1253 GCF_000951035.1 Colobus angolensis palliatus | reverse complement strand
AGCCAGGATGGTCTCGATCTCCTGACCTCGTGATCCGCCCGTCTCGGCCTCCCAAAGTGCTGGGATTACAGGCTTGAGCCACCGCGCCCGGCCTGATCCGATGGTTTTATAAGGGGCTTCTCCCTTCACTGGGTTCTAATTCTCTCCACTGCCGCCCTGGGAAGAGGTGCCTCCATCACGATTATAAGTTTCCTTAGGCCTCCCAGCCATGCTGAACCGTGAGTAATTAAACCTCTTCCCTTTCTAAATTTCCCGGTCTCAGGTATGTCTTTATTAGCAGCACGAAAACAGACTAATATAATTTTTATTTTGTAAATAATATTACATATCATATATAATGTGATTATATTTTTCTGTATTTTGTCATTTTTGTGCTATTTATTATTTTCTCACTGTAAATAAATATTGACTTTCATCCCTGACTGTGCATTCTTTGAATGTACAGCACTTTGTTTTGGTTTTGGTTTTGGTTTGGTTTGGTTTTTGAGACCGGGTCTCACTCTGTCGCCCAGGCTGGAGTGCAGCGGCACGACTTCTGCTCACTGCAACCTCCACCTCCTGCGTCCAAGCGATTCTCATGCCTCAGCCTCCTGAGTGGCTAGGACTACAGGCACGTGCCACCACGCCCAGCTAATTTTTGTATTTTTTGGTTGAGATGGGGTTTCATCATGTAGGCCAGGCTGGTCTCAAACTCCTCAAGTGATCTGCCCACCTTGGCCTCCCAAAATGCTGGGATTACAGGAGTGAGCCACGGCACCCAGCCAAGTATATAGCACTTTGTATAATAACTTTATATAATTATGTTCTTTCTTAAAGAAGACTCCTCATCTATGTATCAAGACAGAGACCCCACAAAACTGGATCTGTCCTGGAGTAGAAGAGCTTTTTTCCAAAGAAAATGTGACTGTTTATTTGTCAGAGATTGACTTGAAAAAAACAAAAGGCTGAGCACAGTGGCTCATGCCTATAATCCCAACACTTTGGGAGGCTGAGCCAGGTGGATCACTTGAGGTCAGGAGTTCGAGAAGAGCCTGGGAAACATGGCAAAACCCCGTCTCTACCAAAAAAAAAAGAAAGAAAAATTAGCCGGGCATGGTGGTACACACCTGTAGCACCAGCTAATTGGGGGACTGAGGTGGAAAGATCACTTGAGCCCAGAAGGTCAAAGCTGCAGTGAGCCAAGATCATGCCACTGCACTCCAGCCTGGGAGACAGAGCCAATTAAACTTCTTTCCTTTATAAATTACCCAGTC
>NW_012110995.1:0-1068 GCF_000951035.1 Colobus angolensis palliatus | reverse complement strand
TAATAATAATAATAATAATAATAAAATAAAATAAAATAAAATAAAAAGTGCTGAGAGAGCCAGCCCCCTTATACAAAGGCTGGGATGTAACAAAAGCCCACCAAGAGTTTTGCCCAGGCCTTTCCTGGGCCTTCAAGCATGACAAAGTAACGAAGGAATTCTTAATATGACCTGTTCAGGATTAAACAAGGTTTATGGAGGCCATGAACCACGACCCCTTCCCCAGGTGGGCCACTGGGAAGCCACATGTGACCTGTAGGTGGTCACTCGTCTTTCTGCAGAGCTCCCAACGTGACCAGCCCACTCCCCACCTGCCGGCCATTATAATAGTCATCCTCATCTTGGCACCTCCAGAACAGAACCTGGATTTCCAGCCCAAACCTGTCCTTCTCGGCTGCCCGGGGCCCAACACTGAGGACTCATCCTGATTTCTCCTTTTCTCTCCATTTCTACCTCCAAGTTCTGCTGCCCTTCCCACGAAGGCACATCGTGAATTTTTAATTGTCCCCTACCTCTCTCACGGTTGTCCTGGTGCAATCCTCATCACCCCCAACCGAGTCAGGTCACAGCCTCATGCTGGCACCCTCCTCCCCCAACAATCCTCCCTCCAGCAGCCAGAGTCCCTCCCCAGCCTCCATGCTCCAGGCTGCCTCAGACGTCCCCTACCCTAGCCCTGGCCCCGCTCCACCTGGCCCCTGCTGACTTCTCCTTCGCGTCTCCTGCCTCCCCAGGCCTCATCCAACCCATCCCAGCAATTCTTCAGGCCCCCTCCATCCCCCCACTAGCTACCCTACCCTAAGCGGCACCCCGGGTCCTTGGCTGGTGGTCTCCTCCTCAGCTCAGCGATCTCTTCTCAGTGGGGCCTTCCCTCATCAGCCTGTTCAAGTTACCCCCTCCGCTTGCTCTTTCCAATAGCCGCCCACCTGTTTGCTCCTGGGGTTAGCCCCCCGCACCCCGGGATCACCTCACTCAACTTCCTCATCTGTCTCCTCTACCCAGACTGTGAGCGCCAGACACGGGCCCTCATCGCTCCCACTCTCCACCTGTGGCGGCCACAGCCTTTCTGCC
>NW_012110994.1:0-2398 GCF_000951035.1 Colobus angolensis palliatus | reverse complement strand
AGTGTCTATGCAATTGAGTTAGTGAAGAGGGAAGTAAGAGAGGAGCCCAGAGAGGTAAGGGGAGGGCATTTTTTAGAGGGCTTTATAGGACTTTGGCTTTTATTCTGTGAGGGCTATGAGCAGAGGAGAAACATGAATTGACTGTGCTGAACTGCTGCATTAACACTAGAGTATGGTCAAGCATGGGATGGCTCACACCTGTAATCCCAGCACTTTGGGAAGCCAAGGTGGGAGGATCGCTTGAGCCCAGGAGATTGACGCTGCAATGAGCCATGATCACACCACTGTGCTCCAGCTGGGGCAACAGAGCAAGATTCTGTTTCAAAAACAAAGCCAATAACATCAAACAGTAGGGCAGGGTTAGGAGCAGGGACACCAACAAGGTGGCTACTGTGATTATCCAGGTAAGAGATGAGGATGCTCAGGACCAAAAGGTTTTGGAGGTATGTATGTATATATATATTCTGGATTCTGGATATATTTTGAAGGAGGAGCTTTGAGGGCTGGATATTAGGTATGATGGAAAGAAAGTTGTCAAGGTTGGATCCAGGGATTTTTGACTGAGGATGGAGTTGCTGGTCTCTCAAAAGGAGCACACTGAGACTAGCACTCATTTGGAGAAGACCAGGAGTGCAGTTTGGATCTGTTAAAGGAGAGGTGTGGTGTCGGACACCCAGGTGGAGATATGATGGAGATGTTGGATGTGAGTCTAGCATGGAGGAGAGAGTGCTGGGCTGCAGAGATATGCTCGGGTATTGTCAGCAGATTTATGATCTTTAAACTCCTCAATCTGGATGAGCTTCCCAAGAATTCCCAAGGGGTGACTTAAGCATGTAGACAGAGAGGAGGTCCAAGTCCTGAGGTCTGGGGTAGTGTGTCTTTAAGAGGCCAGAGAGGCTGGGTGTGGTGGCACGGGGCTGCAGTCGCAAGTACTCAGGAGGCTGAGGCAGGAGGATTGCTTGAGGCTGAAAGTTCAAGACTGCAGTGACTCGTCATTGCACCAGTGTGCTACAGCCTGGGTGAAAGAGTGAGATCTTGTCTTTAAAAAAAAAAGAGGCTGGGCATGGTGGCTCACGCCTGTAATCCCAGCGCTTTGGAAGGCCAAGGCGGGCAGATCCCCTGAGGCAGGGACTTTTTAGAGGGCTTTATAGGACTTTGGCTTTTATTCTGTGAGGGCTGTGAGCAGAGGAGAAACATGAATGGACTGTGCTGAACTGCTGCATTAACAGTAGAATATGGTCAAGCATGGGGTGGCTCACACCTGTAATCTCAGCACTTTGGGAAGCCAAGGTGGGAGGATCGCTTGAGCCCAGGAGGGAGTTTGAGACCAGCCTCACCAACATGGAGAAACCCCGTCTCTACTAAAAATACAAAATTAGCCGGGCGTGGTGGTGCGTGCCTGTGGTCCCGGGAGAGTCGTTGAAGCTGGGAGGCAAAGGTTGTGGTGAGCCGGGATCGCGCCATTGCACTCCAGCCTGGGCAACAAGAGTAAAACTCCATCTCAAAAAAGAAAGAAGGAAAGAAGGAAGGAAGGAAGAAAGAAAGGAAAGAAAGCTGGGTATAGTGGCTCACGCCTGTAATATCAGCATTTTTGGAGGCTGGGGTGGGAGGATCAGTTGAACCTAGGAATTTGAGACTGGACTGGGTAACATCAGCCTGGGCAACATAGTGAGACTGTTTAGAAAAGAAAAGAAAAGAAAAGAAAGAAAGAAATCAGGGAGAGAGAAAGCAAACATCTATAGAGACTGACAAGGAACCCCCAGAGAGGCTCCAGAGGGTGTGGCACCTTGGAAGCCAAGGGAAGCAAGTGTATGAGAGAGAGAGTGAAGTTAGATCAGATGCTGCGTGGTTTAAGCAGATGAGGCCTGGGACTTGACCCTTAAACTTACTACACAGAGGTCACTGCCTGGGACCTTGAGAGGAGCAGTTCATATGTGTGTGTGGGAAAGTAGGGTCAGAGGTGTGATTGAAGAACTGGTAACAATGCTACTGGAGAACTCAATACCTTTTGCCTATTAAGGTGAACAGATCGATACGGCAGGAGCTCCGGGGGAGTGAGGCCATGACAACCTTTTTTTTTTTTTTTTTTTTTGACATGGAGTCTCGCTTTGTCGCCCAGGCTGGAGTGCAGTGGCGCCATCTCGGTTCGCTGCAAGCTCGGCCTCCCTGCAAGTTCCGCCTTCCGGGTTCACGCTATTCTCCTGCCTCAGCCTCCTGGGTAGCTGGGATTACAGGCGCAGGCCACCATGCCCGGCTAATTTTTGTATTTTTAGTACAGACGGGGTTTCACCATGTTGGCCAGGCTGGTCTCGAACTCCTGACCTCAAATAATCCATCCGCCTCGGTCTCCCAAAGTGCTGGGATTACAGGCGTGAGCCACCGTGCCCTGCCCTATTTC
>NW_012110993.1:0-1080 GCF_000951035.1 Colobus angolensis palliatus | reverse complement strand
GAGGTTGCAGTGAGCTGAGATCGTGCCACTGCACTCCAGTCTGGGCAACAAGAGCGAAACTCCGTCTCAAAAAACAAATTAATTAATTAAAAATTAATTATCATATGATCATAGGATCCAGTAATCCTACATCTGTGTATATACCCAAAAGAGTTGAAAGTAAAGTCTCAAAGAGATATTTATATACCCATATTCATAACAGCATTATTTATAGTAGCCAAAAGCCAAGTGTCCACCGATGGACAAATGGATAAACAAAATGTGGTCCATTCATCCATACAAAGGAATACTATTCAGCCTTGAAAAGGGAGAGACATTGTGACCCATGCTGCAATACAGAACCTTAAGGATGTGTGTTAAGTGAAATAAGCCAGTCACGAAAGGACAAATACTGGATGATTCCACTGATATGAGGTGCTAGAATAGTCAAATTGGTAGACACAGGATATAGAATGTCAGTTGCCAGGAGCTGGGGAAGGGTAAAATGGGGAGGCGGTGTTTCATGGAGAAAGAGTTGCAGTCTAAGATGATGAAAACATTCTGGAGATGGATGGTGGTGATGGTTGCATAACAATGTGAATGTACTTAATGCCACTGGAATGCACACTTAAAAATGGCTAAGATAGCTGGGCCTAGTGGCACGTGCCTGTAATCCCAGCTATTCTGGAGGCTGAGCTGGAAGGATCACTTGAGCCCAGGAGTTTGAGGCTGCAGTGAGCCACGATAGACCCTGCCTCTTCAAAAAACCAAAGGGTTAAGATAGTAAATTTTAGGTTATGTGTATTTTACCACAATGTAAATTTTTTATTATTAAAAAAAGTAGTTGATTTTCAAAAGGATGCCTCAGTCGGGTGCAGTGGCTCATACTTGTAATCCCAGCACTTTGGGAGGCCGAGGTGGGCAGATCACAAGGTTAGGAGATCGAGACCATCCTGGCTAACATGGTGAAACCCCACCTCTACTAAAAATACAAAAAATTAGCTAACCAGGTGTGGTGGCGGTTGCCTGTAATCCCAGCTACTTGGTAGGCTGAGGCAGGAGAATCACTTGAACTCGGGAAGTGGAGGTTGCAGTGAGCCA
>NW_012110992.1:0-1094 GCF_000951035.1 Colobus angolensis palliatus | reverse complement strand
TGGGTGTGGTGATACATGCCTGTAATCTCAGCTACTCGGGAGGCTGAGGCAGGAGAATCACTTGAACCAGGGAGTTGGAGCTTGCAGTGAGCCAAGATTGTGCCATAGCACTCTAGCCTGGTGACAGAGCAAGACTCCGTCTCAAAAAAAAGAAAAGAAAAGAAAAGAAAAGAAAACATCTGGTTTTAAAGGATTATGGTTGTCATAGGTGAGGAGTGAGGAGTCTGAAACATTGACTACTTAGTACTTAATTGTGAGCGCTAACACTGAAAGTTAAGGAGAGAGACAACAAAACGGGCAAACATAAAAAGCCTCCTCTACTGTCTCCTTTCTTAATGATTCTAGAACTTTGTTAGTAAGTGTGACTTTAATTATGTAAGTGGATGATTTAGGGAGTGCATTAGTCAGGGTTCTCCAGAGAAACAAAACCGATAGAATATATATACATATATATAGAGAGAGAGATTTATCACAAGATATAATAACAGTCTTGCATGATTACAGAAGCTGAGAAGTCCCATGCTCTGCCCCCTGAAAGCTGGAGATTCAGGAAAGCTGGTGTTGGTATAGTTGGAAGGCCTGAGGGACAGAGAGCTGATGGCCAAGATTCCACTCAAAATCTGACAGCCTGAGAAGCAGGAATGAGTGCCAAGGGCGTGAGAAGATTGCTGTCCCAATTCAAGCAGTCAGACAGAGAATGAATTTACCCTTATTCTATCTTTTAGTCATTTTCAAGTCCTGAATGATTTGGATGATGTAAACATACATTTGGGCAAATGAAGGGTCATATGCTTTACTCATGCACCAATTGAAATGCTCATCTCATGCCGAAACACCCTCACAGACATAGCCAGAAATGATATTTTACCAGCTATCTAGGCACCCCTTAGCCTAGACAAGTTAACATATAAAATGTACTATCACAGGAAAAGACTGGAAAATAATATAATCATCAGGAAAGACTTATCTATATAATTTGTCTGGAAATTTTCTTCTGCAGGCCAAGTTCTGCATTGCTTTCTGCATATTGTTACATTGTATCTTAATTTGTCTGGAAAGTTTCTTCTCCTGGCCAAGTTCTGCATTGCTTTCTG
>NW_012110991.1:0-1768 GCF_000951035.1 Colobus angolensis palliatus | reverse complement strand
GCCACCACACCTGGCTAATTTTTGTGTTTTTAGTAGAAAAGGGGTTTTACCATATTGGCCAGGCTGGGCTCAAACTGCTGAACTCAAGTGATCTGCCCACCTTGGCCTCCTGAAGTGCTGGGATTACAGGCGTGAGCCACCACACCTGGCACAATATTATGTTTTATAACATTTTTTTTCCCCTAAAGATGTCATGTCTAAGCCGGGCGTATTGGCTCAGGCCTGTAATCCCAGCACTTTGGGAGGCCGAGTCAGACGGATCACCTGAGGTCGGAAGTTCGAGACTAGCCTGACCAACACGGAGAAACCCTGCCTCTAAAAATACAAAATTAGCCTGGTGAGGTGGTGCATGCCTGTGATCACAGTTACTTGGGAGGCTGAGGCAGGAGAATCGCTTGAACCCGGGAGGTGGAGGTTGCAGTGAGCCGAGATTGCGCCATTGCACTCCAGCCTGGCAACAAGAATGAAACTCCATCTCAGAAAAAGAAAAAAAAAAAAGATGTCATGTCTCTTTTGTACCCTTTAATCTGGAAGAGTTCCTCAGCTTTTTATTGTCTTTCATTGCCTTCACATTTTTGAATAGGGGAGGCCTGTTGTTTTGTGAACTGTCCCTAAATTTGGGTTTGTCTCAGTGTTTCCTCGTGGTTCAATCCGCGCTCTGCATGTTTGGCAGGAATACCACGCGAGTGATGTGGTGTCCTTCCGAGCTTTATTTCAAGAGGCACATAATGTGGATCTGCCTCGTTATTGGTGGTATTAAGTTTGATCATTTGGTTGTGGGAGTGCACAAAGGATTTTAATGCGATTTCTGTAGTGTTTTCATTTTTGAAATGGGCGTATTTGTGGTTTGATTCCCCAGTTTTTCACTTGTATATTTTTGGGATCTGCAGTTGAAAAAACTCTTGTTTCATTAGATGTGTCACAGGCACACTATTTACCTCGAGTGAGCCAGCTGTGGTTTTGCAGATGTCCTGTAAATGCCAGACTCTGGGAAACAGCTAGCTGAGGTCCAGAGAAGGAAAGGTCTGTTCATGAGTAGAGCACATAATTGAAAACTACACAGGTAGTCAGGTTCACAGAGGAAGGACAGAGGAACCAAGTTGGTCTCGCAGGATCTTTGCCTCATCCAAACTCCAGAGGATGCATTTTCACCTCCACACTCTTGGGGAAAGCTTTGATGTTGAAAGGTGAAGCTGCAGTGTTTTATCTCCCTCTCCGCAGTGCCCTCTTCCTCCTGGCAGCAGCAGGATGCCTTCCCTTCAATGACTCCCAGGTAAGTCCAGGTGAACTCATTTGCCTTCAAAGTGTCTTTTATTCTCTGAAGCCTGGGTGTATGACCAGAATTTCCTAGTCCTTCCTTTTAGAAGCAGGATAACTTGGCCTATGCAGAAGCATTCCAAAGCTTGCAGGCTGGGTAGCTTTGGGCCTGGGTGATACCATTTCCCCAGGCTTTTGCCTTCTCCCCAAGGCTGCACGCATCGCGGCCTGCAGAGCTCTGGTCCCTGGGCACTGTGGTGCCTGCCATCTGTCCTCTGTACATGCCTGGTGAACCTGCAAGCCAACGCCCAAGTTGCCCCAGCCTCAGGCATGGAGGCGCAGTTGATTTCCTCTCCTCCCAGGGTCCTCATCTCCTACAAAGTGATTTTTTGTTTTTGTTTTTGTTTTTTTTTTGTTTTTGTTTTTGTTTTGTTTTGAGACAGAGTCTCACCGTGTTGCCTAGACTGGAGTGGAGTAGCACGATCTCGGCTCACTGCAACCTCCACCTCCC
>NW_012110990.1:0-2450 GCF_000951035.1 Colobus angolensis palliatus | reverse complement strand
AGTGCCAGGCACAGATACTGGCTCTGCATACCTGAGCCACGGACTGCAGCCCTGAGGTGCCAGGATCTTCTTGTAGCTTCCTGCGCTGGACCCTTAGGGTTGGGCTCTGGGTGTGCTGCGGAACCCAAAGGGCTCCCAGGCTGCTGGAATGCATTCTGATGGAGCAAAGCAAGCAGGCTGAGCAGCAGAAGCTGCACTTCGTACACTACCCTGTGGAGCAGTTAGGCAGGAACTCTGTCCGCAGCTGGCAGGCAGCCAGGCCTGTAGGATGGACATGCCCCAGTTCCTTGGGGAAGCTGGCTCTGCTTTCTCCCCAGTAGTTATCTGGGGCCAGAGCTTGTCAGAGGGAGACAGGCAGCCCTGGGCAATGAGTGCTTATGGTCAGACTCTGCTGGGGCTGTCCTGAATACAATGGTTCCTGACATCTTGCCTGCTTGCAGCTCTATCTCTGTCTAACCTATAAGGAGATCCCCCTGTCAGCTCATATTCACTGTGGTGGGCGGGGGTAAGGGTTGGAGGGTGGGGTGGGGGTAAGGTCACCTTCAGCTAGAATTTTAGAAGTCTGCAGCAAGAGTAGATAGCCCCCTAGTTCATTCATTCACTCCTTAACTAGGAACTGTTCAGAGTGGGAACCAGCCCTGGCATTCAGGCACCTCATGCAAGGTTCAGTTCCCAGCTTCGTCACTTTTCAGTCTCAGCATCTGTGTCTTATCTTCATCCACATTCAGCATTTTCTCTCTAAAGGTCTGTTCAAATTATGTTGGTTTGGTCAAAATTCTGATCCCTCTCCACGAGAGCAGCCCTTCCTAGCTGCATCCAGTTAGTCATCTTGCCACTTCTCCAGACTTTCCTTTTCTGAACAGTTTTAGATTCACAGCAAAATTGGGGGGAAAATGCAGAGATATCCCATATTTCCTCCTGCCCCAGTACATGCATAGCCTTTCCATTTTATTCATTTTCAAATGTGAGCCAGCCTTGCCTACCTACAATAAATCCCGCTTGCACGCACTATGTAATTCTTTCATACACTGGTGTATTTGGTTTGCTGAAATATTTTGAGGATTTTTGTCTCTACATTCATGAGAGATATCAGTCTGTAGTTTTCTTTTCTTGTACTATCTATCTTTGTGTGGTTTTGGTTTTAGGGTAATGTTGGTCTCACAAAATGAGTTAGAAAATATCCTCTCTGCTTCTCTCTTCTGAAAGAGATTGTAGAGTATTGGTATAACATATTCTGTAAACATTTGTAGAATTCAATAATGAACTCATCTGGGCCTGTTGCTTTTCGTTTTAGAAGGTTATTGATTTTCCGTGTTCTTAATAGATACCATCTATTTAGATTATCTCTTTCTTTTTGTGTTAGTTTTGACAAATTGCATTTCTTAAGGAATTGATACATTTGATCTAGGTTATGAAATTTGTAAGAATAGTGTTGTTTGTAGTATTTCTTTATTATTTTCATGTCCATGAAATCTACAGTTATGCCTCCTCTATCATTTCTTATATTAGTAATTTGTGGTCCTCTTTAGCATTTTTCTTAGTTAGCCTGGCTAGAGGCTCATTGATTTTATTCATATTTTCATGAACCACTTTTGGTTTTGATTTTCTCTATTTGTTTTTCAGTTTCATTGATTTTTGCTCTAAACCTCATTATTTATTTTCTTCTGCTTACTCTGCTTATAAATTGGTCAACTCTTTTTTAGTTTCCTAAATTGGAGCTTAGGTGATACTTTTAGATCTTTCTTCCTTTCTAATGTAAGCATTCAATGTTACAATTTTCTAAGTACTGTTTTTGCTGCATCACACAAATTTTGGTGCTGTGCTTCATTTTTATTTAGTTCAACACATTTTTAAAATTCTCTCAAGTTTCCTTCTTTGATCCAGGTGTTACTTAAAAGTATGTGGTTTAATTTTGTATTTTAGTATCTTCAAGTTATCTTTCTATTTTTGATTTCTAGCTTAATTCTATTGTAGTCTATGAACAGACGTTGTATAGTTTCTATTATTTTTAATTTGTTAAAGTGTGTTTTATGGTCCATAATGTGGTCTGTCTTAGTGACTCTTCATGTGAGCTTGTGAAGGATGTATTATGCTCTTGTTCGATTCAGTCATCTATAGATGTTGATTATAATCCGTTGATTGATGATGTTGTTGAGTTTGACTAAGTTCTTTTTTATTTTTCTGCCGCTAAAATTGTCCTTTTTTAATAGAGTGATGTTGAAGTCTCCAATTCTAATAGTAAATTTGCATATTTCTCCTTGTAGTTCTATTAGTTTCTGTCTAATGTATCTTGATGTGCTCTTGTTAGGTGCATATACATTAAGGATTGTTATGTCTTCTTGTAGAATTGACACCTTTATCATTATTTTGCTGTATCAAACAAATTTTGATAATCTGTTTCATTTTCATTCAGTTCAAAATATTTTAAAATTCTCTTGATATTTCTTCTT
>NW_012110989.1:0-1676 GCF_000951035.1 Colobus angolensis palliatus | reverse complement strand
AGCTGTCTCCAAAACCAAAGAATAATCCTGGCCCTCACATGTATACATATGTAACAAACCTGCACGTTATGCACATGTACCCTAGAACTTAAAGTATAATAAAAAAGAAAAAGAAAAAGAAATTGAAGCTGGGAACTACAAAATAACGTATTTTTGTTGTGGTTCATGTGTGAAAGACAGTACAAAACTTTAATCAGCTGTCTCCAAAACCAAAGAATAATCCTGGCCCTGTATCAAATGTTGGTAAACAAATTTAAATGTGTATATTTTGAAATAAAATAAATCACACAAAGTATGTATCATTTTTGTAGTGTATCTTAATAATATCTGTATTTTCTGATCGACCTGCTAGGTATTTGTCATATCGCGTAAGATAACAAGAAAGCTGCTACTGTAAAAGAAAAGGAGAATGTATTACAAAGTATAAAAGGTTAAGACTGGGCATGGTGGTTCAAGCCTGTAAACCCAGCTGCCTAGGACGCTGAGGCATGAGAATTGCTTGAACCAGGGAGGTGGAGGTTGCCGTGAGCCGAGGTGGTGCCACTGCTCCCCAGCCTGGGTGACAGAGCGAGACCCTGTCTCAAAAAAACAAAAAACAAAAAACAAAAAAAGCCAACATCCCCGCAAAAGTATTTTAGAGCTTTACTAAAGTCAGCATTCTTTAATTCAGTGTTCATGGCAACTTTGTAGAACTAGGCTACTATGAATAATGAGGCTGTGTTTGTCTTTGGACATGACTAATTTGCATTGCCATCAATTATCTACAGGTTACAAAGCTGTAAAATAGTTCAAAATAAAAGACATAGATATCCCATAAGCATACTCTGGGCAAAACACCCAGTTATCTTTTATGCCGATTTCAAAATCTTTCACAATGTTTTCTGACATGAATATTTTTCTTGGTCACTGGGTTGGTTCAATTGTTTTGATAAAACGAAATAAACAGAAGCGTCAGTCTAAGAAATAAGTTCTTTTAAAATATCTACTTGCCTACTAAATCCTAATCCTCTAACATGTAACAGTAATGTGATCTCACTTGTAGTCACATTTGCATATATTAATCATTTGATGATTTTTCTTGGGAAATTATGAGGCAAATGAAGTCAAAGGTAGGTGAGGAAGTATTAGGGAAGAGAAAGCAGGAGGAGATAGATAAATGAACTCATTCAACCCTGGAACGTCTCAGGGAAGCAGATAAGATTTAGCCATTTTGCAGAAGAGGAAACACAAACTCTAATAAGTTAAATAATACTTAAGCGGTCACGAATGAATAAATGGATTCAACTCAGTTCTTCTGGATCCAAGTCATCAGGGCTCTTTCTACCCACAAATACCCTCTCTATGTTCTATCAGGAGTCACAAAAACCATTTGTCTCACCTTTTCCCTCTGGGTTGGTGGTAATGACTGGAAGGCTGATTCACAGTCTTAGTGCATTATATTAATGTCTCTGTATCAAGTATCCTGATTTGTTGTGTGAAGCTCTGTTTGTTTATTTTTATTTATTTATTTATTTTTGCCTACAGTCTCAATTTTGTTTTTTTTTTAACTTAGAAAGAGGAAAGGAAACTTTGGGAGGCCAAGACGGGTGGATCACAAGGTCAGGAGATCGAGACCATCCTGGCTAACACAGTGAAACCCCATCTCTACTAAAAAATACAAAAAACTAGCCGGGCGA
>NW_012110988.1:0-2953 GCF_000951035.1 Colobus angolensis palliatus | reverse complement strand
GGGTTCAAGCAATTCTCCTGCCTCGGCCTCCTGAGTGACTGGGACTACAGGTGCGCACCACCATGCCCAGCTGATTTTTGTATTTTCAGTAAAGATGGGGTTTCACCATGTTGGCCAGGATGCACCATGTTGGCCAGAATGGCCTCGATCTCTTGACCTCATTATCTGCCCACCTCAGCCTCCCAAAGTGCTGGGATTACAGGCATGAGCCACCGTGCCCGGCCCTAATAAGATATTTTAAAGAGGCAATATACGCAAGAGCCCCGGTGTAATTCCTGGCACATAATAGGTGCTCAGCAAATGCTAATCCTAAACAGTAGAGCCTTGCTACTCAACCTACAGTGCATGAGCCAGCAGCAACTGTATCATCAAGATGCTTATTAAGAAATGCAAAATCATGGGTTCCTCCAGAAACCAACCAAACCAGAATCTGCATCTTAACAAGATCCCCAGTAATTACTATATACATTCATGTTTCAGAAGTACTTCTGTAGAACACGGATCTGTAACTTTTTCTGTAAAAGGCCCAGTCACAAATATTGTAGTCTTTGCAGGCCAATAGGCAAAATCATATAGATACTTACATAACAAGACAGAAACAATTTTTTTTTTTTTTGAGACACTCTTGTCACCCAGGCTGGATACAGAAACAATTTCTACAAACTTTTTATTGACAAAATTCAAGATACAATAATGAGTATAATATAGCCCACGTGCAGTGGCTCATATCTATAATCCCACCACGTTGGGAGGCTGAGGGCGGATCACTTGAGGTCACGAGTTCAAGATCAGCCTGGCCAACATGGTAAAAACCCATCTCTACTAAAAATACAAAAATTAGCCGGGCGTGGTGGTGGGTGCCTGTAATCCTGTTTACTTAGGAGGTTGAGGCACAAGAATCACTTGAACCTAGGAGGTAGAGGTTTCAGTGAGCCGAGATCACACAACTTCACTCCAGCCTGGGTGATGAGAAGACCATGTATGACAAAATAAATAAATAAATAAATACACACACACACACACACACACACACACACACAATTTTTTTTTTAAATAAAAGTCTGCTAATGAAAAGAAGGAAATTCTTTTTGAGAAGACAGCACCTCAACAAATAACCTCACTTAACTGGAGTTTCCTATCATCAAAATCTATTACAAATACTCATCTGTTAAATTTTGTTTTGAGACGGAGTCTTGCTCTGTTGCCCAGCCTGGAGTGCAGTGGCACGATCTAGGCTCACTGCAACTTCTGCCTCCCGGGTTGAAGAGATTCTCCCACCTCAGCCTCCCAAATTGCTGGGATTACAGACACATGCCACTACACCTGGCTAATTTTCGTATTTTTTTTTTTTTTAGTAGAAACAGGGTTTCACCATGTTGGCCAGGCTGCTTTTGAACTCCTAATCTTGTGATCCGCCCGTCTCGGCCTCCGAAAGTGCTGGGATTACAGGCTTGAGCCACCGCGCCCGGCCAGTAACACTTATTATTAAACAACCACCTTGAAAATTAAGGGGAAAAATTTAACACCCTGATGTTACTGTTATTACGCAAACTAAAGCACTCCAAATTCTAGATGAAGTTCAAACAAATTCTTAAAAATTACTTTATCTAAGTCTGCTAATTCTGACAAAAACCCTAGAAGTGACATAAATGAATGGCTCTCAAAGAGAGCAGGTAAGGATATTGCCAGAATCCGGAATGACTTAGGGAGCATTTTTGAACTATACGAGCCCCCTTCCACACATCCTGACATTCCTCTCCTAAAGGTTAACAACTACTCCTATAGATCTTATCTTTTGCCTTTCTTACTTTTTATCCTCACCTGGACAAAGGACTAGATGGATGGTGGCCACTCTTTCATGCTTATTTGGATCCCTGTACCTGAAAATACACCTTCCCCTGCCTACTTCCTCTAGCTCAAAAAAAGAGGTAAATCCCTCTAAAAAGCTAAAGCCTTTAACACTTGCTTTTGACCTCATTCCTTCTTGACATCCAAGAAATCTTGTATTCACAAGTACCCTACCTCTCTGGCATCTGCTCACTCCTTGTCTCCTTCTGCCCTCACTTACGTCTTTTTAGAAGTCTACCATAGCTTCAATTTTATTGTGCTATCATTTAATTCTTCCCTTAAACTGGTTTATAACCATATCATCCTTAGTATTATCAATGCTTCCATTTTTTTCTCTTCTTGCTATTACATCAGAAACTGTACATTATTCCTTTATTGAGAGGAAAAACCAAAGTAAAAACATAAACAGTTCTAGTTTTCATAATTCAGCTACACCTGTTCCCCCCACCACCTTCTTGTTCTCTCTTAACTGCAAATATTCCCCATGGCCTTCTGTTTTCTTTTCAGATCTCCTTTGGCTTCAAACATGATTCTCAAATCAAACACCTATTATATGCCAGGTCTGTCAAGTCTTAAGCTTGGCACTGAAACTTACAATCTACTGAAGTTTTGCTTTATAAAAAACTATCAATCCTTCCCTGGCACAGGACTACTTTGAAAACATTAAATCACATTTAAAAAATAAGAATATGGTACTGGCATAAAGACAGACATACATATATATATAGATCAATGAGATAAAACAGGGAGACCAGAAAACAAACCCTCACGTGAAATGATTTTCAGTAAGAACACCAACACCATTCATTCAGTGGGGAAAGATCAGTTTTTTCAACAAATGGTGCAGGGAAAACTGGATATCCACAAGCAAACAAACTGAGTTGGATCCTTACTTTAACCATATACAAAAATTAACTCAAAATGGATCAAATGCCTGAATATAAGACCTAAAACTTTCTAACTCTTAGAAGAAAACATATGGAGAAAGCTTCGTGGCATTCATTTTAGCACTGGTTTCTTTGATCTAACACCAAAAGCACAGGCAACTAAAGAAAAAATAGGGCCAAGTGCAGAGGCTCATGCCTGAAATCCCAGCATTTTGGGA
>NW_012110987.1:13467-14121 GCF_000951035.1 Colobus angolensis palliatus | reverse complement strand
CCACAGATAAGCAGGTAAACAAAATGTGGCCTCTCCATACGGTGGAATATTATTCAGCCTTGAAAAGGAATGACACGGCCAGGCACAGTGGCTCAAGCCTGTAATCCCAGCACTTTGGGAGGCCAAGGCGGGCGGATCAGGAGGTTGGGAGTTTGAGACCAGCCTGATCAACATGGAGAAACCCTGTCTCTACTAAAATTACAAAAAATTAACCAGGCGTGGTGTCACATGCCTGTCATCCCAGCTACTCAGGAGGCTGAGGCAGGAGAATCACTTGAACCCAGGAGGCAGAGCTTGCAGTGAGCCGAGGCCATGACATTGCACTCTAGCCTGGGTGACAGAGCAAAATTCTGTCTCACAAAAAAAAAAAAAAGGAATGACATTCTGACTTACATGGATGAACCTTGAAGACATCGTACCAGGTGAAATAAGGCAGACACAAAATGACAAACATCACAGGATGCCATTGATATGAGCTTTCCAGCACAGGTAAATCCACAGAACCAAGATGGGTGGCTGCCAAGGGCTGGGGGAGGTGGGGAGGGGAGACTGCTAGCAGGTAGGCGGTTCGTTTGGTTTGGATATGTGGCCCCTCGAAATCTCATGTTGAAACGTGACTTCCAGGGTTGGAAGTGGGCCTGGTGGGAGGTGTTT
>NW_012110987.1:6907-8487 GCF_000951035.1 Colobus angolensis palliatus | reverse complement strand
TCCACAGAGGCCGCGTAGCTGCCCCAGGGATGGCCATGGGGGTGCCGGACGCCTGTGCCCCCAGGCTGCCCGAGGAGACCTCACGGGCTCTGGGGGCCGTGGCCCGACAGCTCCAACAGCATTTATATAATTTATTGCAAATCATTTGTGCCTCGTTTAACGCTCTGCTGATTCCACTTAATACCGACTTCCTGGGCTTGCCGGCCGGGCCACGTCGCAGGCAGCCGTCCATGTTCAGGGAGGGAGGGCTGCCCCTGACAATAGGGCTCTGCCTTGAGACCAGGTATCCAGCCCACAAGAGGCGTGGCCGTCGCTGCCCGGCTACCTGCCCAAGCCCGTGCACCCCCACACGGCCAGCACCCCAGATCAGCACCTCCCTTCCCTGGGAGGCGGCACGGGACAGCAGGAAGCTGGCAGGACAGACACCTTCTCTCTGCTCCTGCTCCCCACATCCCGGACAGACGGGGACGACAAGGCCTCCTGGACCAGAGCTGGCCACGGCAGCACCTCAGGCGTGAGGGTGATGACCAGTCACTCTGGGGGCCCAAAGAAGGCCTGTTCCTTCCATTCTGGCCCAGAAGCGGGGGCCGTGGTACTGGCCATGGGGCCTAGACTCTGCAGCCCCAGCCTCGGGAACCTCGGGGTTCCCAGCCCTTAAGGGTCTCTGGGGGCCTTGGAGGGGACTCAGCAGGGTCTCATGGCAGGCTGGGGCAGGACAGGGCACAACAGCCCGACCGGGGCCATTGTCATGGGTCTTTTGTCTCCCATCCCCGGCACCACCTGGAAGCCACTGTGTCCTGGAGGCTGGCGCAGGGTGGGGTGTGTGGACCAAGGGCAGGTGCAAGCCAGTCCAGCCGAGTGGCTTCACTCAGAGTGGGCTCCAGGGCACAGGGGTCTCTTCTGGGTACAGGAGGGCCCTCCTGTACCCTGGGCCTGGCTGGGGCATGGGCCACACTCTGACGGCCTTGGCCCCCATCACCCATGTGGGATGAGGTCCAGGCCATCCTGGGTGGGGGTGTCTGAGCCCAAGTGACCCTGGTGGTTCCTCTCATCTGGGCCCCAGAGGCTGCCTGCAAGCCTCCAAAACCAGCCTTGCTTTACCCCAGGGAAATGGGGACCTCCCGTCTCCCTGCCTGGCTGCGATGTGTGCAAGGCCAGCCTCTTCCCCTGGGCGTGGCTGTGATGTGTGTGAGGCTGGCCTCCCCTCTCCCCGCCTGGCCATCTCCCGACCTGGCTGCGATGTGTGCAAGGCTGTCCTCTTTCTCTGGACGTGGCTGTGATGTGTGCGAGGCCGGCCGCCCCTCTCCCCGCTTGGCTGTCTCCCCTCCGGGCTGAGATGTATGCAAGGCCGGCCTCTTCCCCTGGGCGTGGCTATGATGTGTGCAACGTTGTCCTCCGTCTCTGGACGTGGCTGCAATGTGTGCAAGGCTGTCCTCTGTCTCTGGACATGGCGCTCCAAAGTGCATCTTGGGAGTGCAGGTCAGTGCTTCCTCTTTGGGGCTGAGGACTAGTCCACCCTGCAGATGCACTGCATGGAGTCTGCCTGTTCTAGTGCATTCTTTGAAACAGTGCCATGTGGT
>NW_012110987.1:3829-5888 GCF_000951035.1 Colobus angolensis palliatus | reverse complement strand
AATTCTCACTCTGTCGCCCAGGCTGGAGTGCAGTGGCATGATCTTGGCTCACTACAACCTCTGCCTTCCAGGTTCAAGCAATTCTCCTGCCTCAGCCGCCCCAGCAGCTGGGATTATAAGCATGGACCACCACGCCCAGATGACTTTTTTCTTTTCTTTTCTTTTCTTTTGTATTTTTAGTAAAGACAAGTTTTCACCATGTTGGTCAGGCTGATCTCAAACTCCTAACCTCAGGTGATCTGCCTGCCTCAGCCTCCGAAAGTGCTAGGATTACAGGTGGGAGCTGCTATATCCGGCCCTCAATCAGTTTCTTTCTTTCTTTTTTTTTTTTGAGACGGAGTCTCACTTTGTCGCCCAGGCTGCAGTGCAGTGGTGCCATCTCAGCTCACTGCAAGCTCTGCCTCCCGGGTTCACGCCATTCTCCTGCCTCAGCTTCCGAGTACCTGGGACTACAGGCGCCGCCACCACACCCGGCTAATTTTTTGTATTTTTAGTAGAGATGGGGTTTCACCGTGTTAGCCAGGATAGTCTCGATCTCCTGACCTCGTGATCCGCCCGCCTCGGCCTCCCAAAGCGCCGGGATTACAGGCATGAGCCACCGCGCCTGGCTCAATCAGTTTCTAATTGTTGTCAGAGATGAAGGTAAAAGAAAACAGCATCTTTTTACGGATCTAAGTGTTCTAGCAGCAGCAGTGGCAGTGAGGCGGGCGAGCACCTGTCATGGAGCTGGCAGGACCCCTCGCTCAGTGAGCCGGCTGCCACCTGGGGTGCACGGACCCCTCGTGTTTCTGGTCTTTATCTTTGTGGGCTGCAGAGTTGCCTGTGGGACACACAGGATGGTTCTTGCTAAATCAGTCACACCCAGACCACTGTGGAGCCACCAGCTTGTGGCCCCGGGAGGGCTGGCAGGTGTTCCATTCTTGCCTGGAGGGTAGGACTCCTGCCACGCTGTGCCGACATTGGGAAGTCTCCTCTCACTCTGAAGTTCCACCATCAGCCTGCCATTCCTTAGGTTAAGTATTAAGTATGGCCATCCTGGGCTCTTCTTTTCTTTCTTTTCTTTTCTTTTTTTTTTTTTTTTTTTTGAGACGGAGTCTCGCTCTGTCGCCCAGGCTGGAGTGCAGTGGCGTGATCTCAGTTCACTGCAAGCTCCACCTCCTGGGTTCACGCCATTCTCCTGCCTCAGCCTCCTGAGTAGCTGGGACTACAAGCGCCCGCCACCATGCCCGGATAATGTTTTGTATTTTTTAGGTGGAGATGGGGTTTCACTGTGTTAGCCAGGATGGTCTCAATTTCCTGACCTTGTGATCCGCCCGCCTTGGCCTCCCAAAGTGCTGAGATTACAGATGTGAGCCACCGCACCGGGCCCCAACATCGTTTTCTAAAATTACTGAAGGAACATCGTATTTATAACCCTTTGTGTGTGTATGTATATAGAGTCGTATGTTGCTTAACAATGGGGATATATTCTGAGAAATGAATCACTAGGTGATTTCATCCTTGTGTGACTTACACAAACCTAGATGGTAAAGCCTAGGCTCTAGCCTGCAACTTCATACCTAAACTAACTCATGCCCCCATGTCTAACAACATGGCTTTCTCAACTTTTAAAGGATTGGAGTCATCCACTGGAATTAGGAACCAAAAACATTGGTGCAACTCCAGATAAAAGTAACGAACATGTATTCTTCCACAGCTATAACAGTCCTAATCCCCTTAATCTTACCGATTACTATTACATTAGCCCACCTCTGCAAAAAAGGAATATACCTAGGATATATGGTGTAGCCTATTGTTCCTATTCTACAAACCTGTACAACACGTTCTCACCCGCCATCAAATGTGGACATGGACCCAGTTTCCCCGCTCTGGCCCACTATCATTTGTGGACGTGGACTCAGTTTCCACCTGTTCTCGCCCACCATCAAATGCGGATGTGGACGCAGTTACCCCGTTCTCACCCACCATCAAATGTGGACGTGGACTAAGTTTCGCCTGTTCTCACACACCATCAAATGTGGACGAGGACTCAGTTTCCCCGTTCTCATCCACCATCAAA
>NW_012110987.1:3233-3513 GCF_000951035.1 Colobus angolensis palliatus | reverse complement strand
GTTTCCCCTGTTCTCACACACCATCAAATGTTGACGTGGACTCAGTTTCCCCGTTCTCACCCACCATCATGTGTGGACGTGGACTGAGTTTCTCCATTCTCACCCACCATCAAATGTGGACGTGGACCCAGTTTCTCCGTTCTTGCCCACCGTCAATTTTGGACATGGACTCAGTTTCCCCCTGCTCTCGCCCACCATCAATGTGGATGTGGACTCAGTTTCCCCGTTTTCACCCACCATCAAACGTGGACGTGGACTCAGTTTCCCCGTTCTCACCCAC
>NW_012110987.1:1274-1500 GCF_000951035.1 Colobus angolensis palliatus | reverse complement strand
CAGTTTCCCCATTCTTGCACACCATGAAATGTGGACTTGGACTCAGTTTCCCCCTGTTCCAGCCCACCATCATACGTGGACGTGGACTCAGTTTCCGCGTTCTCACCCACCATCAAATGTGGATGTGGACTCAGTTTCCCCATTCTCACGCACCATGAACTGTGGACGTGCACTCAGTTTCCCCGTTCTCACCCACCATCAATTGTGGATGTGGACTCAGTTTCCC
>NW_012110987.1:336-1183 GCF_000951035.1 Colobus angolensis palliatus | reverse complement strand
CATTAAATGTGGAAGTGGACTCAGTTTCCCCCTGTTCTCGCCCAACATCAAATGTGGATGTGGACTGAGTTTCCCTCGGTTCTCACCCACCATCAATTGTGGACGTGGACTCAGTTTCCTCCTGTTCTCACCCATCATCAAATATGCAAGGGGACTCAGTTTCCCCGTTCACACACACCATCAAATGTGGACATCGACTCAGTTTCCCCTGTTCTCACCCACGATCAAATGTGGACGTGGGCTCATTTTCCCCATTCTCAGCCACCATCAAATGTGTACGTGGACTCAGTTTTCCTGTTCTCATCCACCATCAAATGTGGATGTGGATTCAGTTTCCCCGTTCTCAACCACTATCAAATGTGGACTTGGACCCAATTTCCCCATTCTCATCCACCATCAAATGTGGACTTGGACTCAGTTTGGCCGTTCTCACCCACCATCAAATGTGGACGAGGACTCAGATTCCCCTGTTCTCACCCACCATCAAATGAGGACGTGAACTAAGATTCTCCGTTCTCACCCACCATCAAATGTGGACGTGGATTCAGTTTCCCCGTTCTAACCTACCATCAAATGTGGATGTAGACTGAGTTTCCCCATTTTCACCCACCATCAAATGTGGACATGGACCCACTTTCCCCGTTCTTGCACACCATCAAAGGTGGACGTGGACCCAGTTTCCCCTCTTCCCACCCACCATCAAATGTGGACGTCGACTCAGTTTCCCCATTCTCACCAACGATCAAATGTGGACGTGGACTAAGTTTCCTCATTCTCACCCACCATCCAACGTGGACACGGACCCAGTTCCCCATTTTGGCCCACCATCAAATGCGGACGTGGACTC
>NW_012110987.1:0-235 GCF_000951035.1 Colobus angolensis palliatus | reverse complement strand
AATGTGGACGTGGACCCAGTTTCCCCGTTCTTGCCCACCGTCAATTGTGGACATGGACTCAGTTTCCCCCTGCTCTGGCCCACCATCAAAGGGGATGTGGACTCAGTCTCCCCATTTTCACCCACCATCAAACGTGGACGTGGACTAAGTTTCCCCGTTCTCATCCACAATCATATGTGGACGTGGACTCAGTTTCCCCCGTACTCGCCCTCCATCAAATGTGGATGTGGACTCA
>NW_012110986.1:0-1098 GCF_000951035.1 Colobus angolensis palliatus | reverse complement strand
TGGAAAGGAAGGCTGGGACCAGATCGTGGAGAAGACTTCAGATCACACTCAGGGTCTCCAATAGGGTTTGCTTTGTTCTAAGAGCAATGGGGAGGAACTGGTGGGACCTGAGCAGGAAGGACACTGTCAGATTTCACTCTAGAAAGACAGCTCTGGCTCTACCAGGAGGACAGATGGGCAATAGATGGTGGCACCTTCTCTAGGATAAGGAGAAATGGATGGATTTGAGACACTGGAGAAGTGGAATTAAGAGGATTTATATACTATTAGATTGGATATGGGTTGGTGGGCACAGCAGCTCATACCTATAATTCCGGCACTTTGGGAGGATCACTTGAGCCAAGGAGTTTGAGACCAGCCTGCGCAACATAAAGAGACAAAATTTAAAAATTAGCAAGGCATGGTGACACATGACTGTGGTCTCAGTGACTCAGGAGGCTGAGGCAGGAGGGATCCCTTGAGCCTGCGAGACGGAGGCTGCCTTAAACTATGATTGCACTACCTCACCCAGCCTGAGTGACAGAGCAAGACCCTGTCTCAAAATAGATTGGATATAGACAACTGAGGGAGGTGGGGACTGCCTCTGCCAGTGAATGGAAAGTGACACCACTCACTGAGAAAGTGGACAAGGTCCAGATTTAAGAGAGGTATAAGTACAGGCAAATGTGAGGTGTCTATGGGCATCCAATAGAGATGGCCAGGAAATAATGAGACTTGCAGACCTGTCACTGAGCAAAGAGAGATAGCTTGTGGCTCCTCACTATGGCCACGGGACTGTTAAGCAGTAGATTGTTTTGATTACTAGCTGCCGTTTACAAAAATCTGAGGATGCTCAAGTCCAGTATATAACCTATGACATTCTCTTTTTTTTTTTTCTGAGACAGAGCCTTGCTCTGTCACCCAGGCTAGAGTACAGTGGCATGATCACGGTTCACTGCAACCTCCACCTTCTGGGTTCAAACAATTATCCTGCCTCAGCCTCCCGAGTAGCTGGAACTACAGGCGTCCACCACCACACCAGGCTAAGTTTTGTATTTTTAGTAGAGACGGGGTTTCACCGTGTTGGCCAAGCTGGTCTCCAACTCTTGACCTCAAGTG
>NW_012110985.1:0-1703 GCF_000951035.1 Colobus angolensis palliatus | reverse complement strand
CAGCTATTTTATCTTTCAGTTCCTGGATCATTTCACTGGATCTTTTTGATTCCTTGGATTGGGTTTCAACTTTCTCCTGAATCTCAATGACTTTTCTTGCAATCACATTTTGACTTCTATGTCTGTTATTTCAGTCATTTCAGACTAGTAAAGAACCATTGCTTTGGAGCTTGTGTGATCATTTAGAGGTAAGGGGACACTCTGGCTTTTTGGACTGCCAGAGTTCTTGTGCTGATTCTTTCTCATCTGGAAGGGTTGATAGTCCTTTAATTATGGTTTAATTTGAGTATAGTCAGTTGGCTTCACTTCTGGATGCTTTCAGAGGGCTATGGCTCTGTATAGAATCTTTATGTGTAGGTGAATTCTTGCACTTGGTTTCATAGGTGTATGTTATTAGTGGGATAAATTTTTGGTATTATAGTTTTGGCTCTGATAGAGTAAATGGTAATTAAGAGTAACATTTACTGGTATATTAACCTGTAGATAGGTTAATACACAGTCACGGGGCTCTTTTGTACTTCCTTGTGTTCGCAGGCATGCTCTGCAGTGGACGGGGAAAGGGAGATGCCCCTTCATCCAGGTCTGTTCATCCTATCACTGACGCTGCACTCATATTTTTTTTGTTAGGTGCTTTGGGCTGCAGGGCTGCCTTGGGGCAGAAGCCGTGGCAGGGAGATATACCACACCTTCTCTGGACAGGTCCTGTGGAAGGAGGCACACCCTGCTCCTGCCCTGGCCCAGTGACCCATGCATTTAATCCCTCTAAGTGCTCTGAAGATGGGAGCTCCTCCCCTACTTGATTGCCAGCCACAGATCTCAACTCTACACTTCCAAGCTGTACACTGCTGCCCTCAGGGGCTCCTGGACATTCCATTGCTCAAGTTTAGGTTCTGGCTATGCTGGGGGATTTAATGTGCTCCTGGGTCACTGGGGAGGTACCTAGGTGCAGCAATACACTCAGGCTTGACTGCAGGGGCTGTGCTGTTCACCCATTTCGACAGGGCGGCTTGGCATGGACCCTGGGAGGAGCCAGTGGGCAGCAGAGCTTGCAGAACAGATGCTCTTCAGTCTTATGGGAAGTTGGCCTTGCTCTTTCCTGGATCAGAGATCAGCTGAAGTCCACATTCCCTGGAGGGAAATGGGGAGCCCTGAGGATTGGGCATCTATGGCCTCTTTCCTCTGGATCTGTCCAGCACACAAAAGATACCAGGTTCCACGCCATCCAAAGGCCTGTCTCTGCCTGCTCCCTGGGGAGATCCTTTTACCATGTCACACATCTATGGGAGATTCATGGTCCTCTGTGGCTAGGGTCTCTCATGTATGCAGAGAGAATGTGCTACCCCTCAATTTCCTCACTCTCCCCTTCCCTGGGAGCCCGTAGGGGCCAGGAACCAGCCCTGGCATTCAGGCACCCTGCACAGGATTCTCAGTTTCCTCTCTCTTCAGCCTGGGCTTCAGCTTTGCGTCTCTATCCACTCTCAGTGTTTTATCTCCAAACACCTGCCCAAATTATGATAGGTTACTTGATAACTTGGTCTCTCTTAGTGGAAGTGACACTTCCTGGCTGCATCTAATTGGTCTTCTCATCCCCTCACTCCAATACTAGGAAGTGTAACACTGATAAAGTAAAAACCATTATCTAATCCTCTGTCCATTTTGAATTGTGCCACTTGTCCCAATAATGCTCTTTAAAGCAAGGGTCT
>NW_012110984.1:0-1126 GCF_000951035.1 Colobus angolensis palliatus | reverse complement strand
TCAGCCTCCCAAGTAGCTGGGATTACAGGCATCCACCACCATGCTCAGCTAATTTTTGTATTTTTAGTAGAGATGGGGTTTCACTATGTTGGCCAGGCTGGTCTTGAACTCCTGACCTCAGGTGATCCGCCCACCTCAGCCTCCCAAGTGCTGGGATTACAGGCGTGAGCCACCATGCCAGGCGGATAACAGCCATTTTAACAGGGCTGGGCAGATATCTCAACATGGTTTTGATTTGTGTTTCCCTGACGATTAGTGATATGAAGCCTTTTTTCACGTGTGTTTTGGTCGCTTGTTTATCTTCTTTTGAGAAATGTCTATTCAGATCATTTGCCCATTTTTCAACCAGATTTTTTTTAACGTATTTTTTGTTTTATTTTTTCTGCTATTTGAGTTGTTTGCGCTCGTTATATATTCTGGTTATTAATCCCTTGTCAGATGAGAAGTCTGCAAATCTTTTTTCCAATTCCATTCTTTTCACTTTGTTGATGTTTCCTTTGCTGTGCAGATGCTTTTGGCTTGATACAATTTCATTCGTCTACTTTCAATTTTGTTGCCTGTGCTTTTGAGTTCTTAACCAAAAAATATTTGCCCCGACCAATGTCCTGAAGCATTTGCCCATATATACATGCATATTTTTGAACCATTTAAAAACAGTGACAGACATCATAACACTTCACCAGTAAATGCCTCGCCAAGAACATTCTGCTATATGACACGGAGCCATTATTATGCTTAATAAGAAACTTACTATTGATTCAAATGTTTTCCTTTGTCCCCAAAATGTCTCTTACAGATTTTTTTTTTTTTTTTTTTTTTAGACAGAGTCTGGCTCCGTCGCCTAGACCGGAGTGCAGTGGCATAGTCTCAGCTCACTGCAACCTCTGCCTCCCAGATTCAAGCAATTCTCGTGCCTCAGCCCTCTGCGTAGCTGGGATAACAGGCATGTGCCACCATGCTTGGCTAATTTTTGTATTTTAGTAGAGACGGGGTTTCGCCATGCTGGCCAGGCTGATCTCGAACTCCTGACCTCAGGTTATCCTCCCGCCTCAGCCTCCCAAGTGCTGGGATTAGAGGTGTGAGCCACTGTGCCTGGTCTTCTTATAGATTTTTAAAATACAAAATC
>NW_012110983.1:0-1323 GCF_000951035.1 Colobus angolensis palliatus | reverse complement strand
TGGCTTCATAAAATGAGTTAGGGAGGATTCCCTCTTTTTCTATTGATTGGAATAGTTTCAGAAGGAATGGTACCAGCTCCTCTTTGTACCTCTGGAAGAATTGAGCTGTGAATCCATCTGGTCCTGGACTTTTTTTGGTTGATAGGCTATTACTTATTGCCTCAATTTCAGAGCCTGTTTTCAGTCTATCCAGAGATTCAACTTCTTCCTGGTTTAGTCTTCGGAGGCTGTATGTGTCTAGGAATTTATCTATTTCTTCTAGATTTTCTAGTTTATTTGCATAGAGGTGTTTATGGTATTCTCTGATGGTAGTTTGTATTTCTGTGGGATCTGTGGTGATATCCCCTTTATCATTTTTTATTGCATCTATTTGATTCTTCTCTGTTTTCTTCTTTATTAGTCTTGCTAGTGGTCTATCAATTTTGTTGATCTTTTCAAAAAACAAGCCTGGATTCATTGATTTTTGAAGGTTTTTTTTTGTGTCTCTATCTCCTTCAGTTCTGCTCTGATCGTAGTTATTTATTGCCTTCTGCTATCTTTTGAATTTGTTTGCTCTTGCTTCTCTAGTTCTTTTTATTGTGATGTTGGGGTGTTGATTTTAGATCTTTCCTGCTTTCTTGTGGGCATTTGGTGCCATAAATTTCCCTCTACACACTGCTTTAAATGTGTCCCAGAGATTCTGGTATGTTGTGTCTTTGTTCTCATTGGTTTCAAAAAACATCTTTATTTCTGCCTTAATTTTGTTATTTACCCAGTAGTCATTCAGGAACAGGTTGTTTAGTTTCCATGTAGTTGTGCAGTTTCGAGTGAGTTTCTTAATCCTGAGTTCTAATTTGATTGCACTGGGGTCTGAGAGACAGTTCGTTGTGATTTCTGTTCTTTTACATTTGCTGAGGAGTGCTTTACTTCCAACTATGTGGTCAATTTTGGAATAAGTGTGACGTGGTGCTGAGAAGAATGTATATTCTGTTGATTTGGAGTGGAAGATTCTGTAGATGTCTATTAGGTCTGCTTGGTGCAGAGCTGCATTCAAGTCCTGAATATCCTTGTTAACATTCTGTCTCATTGATCTGTCTAATATTGACAGTGGGGTGTTAAAGTCTCCCATTATTATTGTGTGGGAGTCTAAGTCTCTTTGTAGGTCTCTAAGTACTTGCTTTATGAATCTGGGTGCTCCTGGATTGGGTGCATATATATTTAGGAGAGTTAACTCTTCTTGTTGAATCGATCCCTTTACCATTATGTAATGGCCTTCTTTGTCTCTTTTCATCTTTGTTGGTTTAAAGTCTGTTTTATCAGAGACTAGGATTGCAACCCCTGCTT
>NW_012110982.1:0-1199 GCF_000951035.1 Colobus angolensis palliatus | reverse complement strand
ATCATGTGAATAACTGCCGGGCCACGAAGCTGACTTCTTCTCCATCTTGGCATCACAGGGTGGGAAAGACTAGCTTATTTCTTTTCTTTTCTTTTTTTTTTTTTTTTTTTTTTTTTTTTGAGACAGAGTCTCACTTGGTTGTTCAGGCTGGAGTACAGTGGCACGATCTCGGCTCACTGCAGCCTCCACCTCCTAAGTCCAAGGGATTCTCCTGCCTCAGCCTCCCGAGTACCTGGGACTACAGACATGCACCACCACGCCCAGCTAATTTTTGTATTTTTAGTAGAGATGGGATTTCACCATGTTGGCCAGGATGGTCTCGATCTCTTGACTTCGTGATCCTTTTGCCTCCGCCTCCGAAAGTGCTGGGATTACAGGCATGAGCCACTGCACCTGGCCCCAAGACTAGTTTATTTCTAGCTGCAGGAACTAGTTCTCTTGCATAGGCCATTTAGTCTAATGAGTAAAAAGAATTCAGAAAAAACAGGCTTGTTTCCATACAACAACTTCTTTGGGAGGTAAAGAAAAAGAATCTTAGGCTCAGAAGTCAAGCTATCTGTGGTTCACATCTGCTTTGGGAGTTAACACCTCCTTGCACTGTGTCTCATTGATGGTTGTCACTTTCTGTTGTTACGAGAGAGCTTGGGTCCCATGTGAGATCACTAGTATTATAATGTAGAAGTGGTTTTTAGTTCAGAGGAGCAGCTTGTCAACAGCTTGTATTTTTAAATGTTGTACTGGGAGGAAGTATACTGTATTCATAGAGTATGTGCTTCTTTATTAGTGATCTTAATGCACCTATGAGCAGTTCGACATCCCCTAATTATTTCTAGTGCTATGGATTCCATTTGCTGCTAGGTGACAATGTGGATAGTTGGGACACAAAACTGTGATTAAGAAGCTATTAGTTGGCCCGGCATGGTGGCTTACGCCTGTAATCCCAGCACTTTGGGAGGCCGAGGCAAGTAGATCACCTGAGGTCAGGGGTTCGAGACCAGCCTGGACAACATGGTGAAACCCCCTTTCTACTTAAAAAAAAAAAAAAAAGCCAGGTGTGGTGGCACATGCCTGTAGTCCCAGCTACTTGAGACGCTGAGGCAAGTAGATCACCTGAGGTCAGCAGTTTGAGACCAGCCTGGCCAACATGGTGAAACCCCCTTTCTACTTAAAAAAAAAAAAAAAAAAGAATGGGCCAGGAG
>NW_012110981.1:0-1637 GCF_000951035.1 Colobus angolensis palliatus | reverse complement strand
TGGTGGTACATGCCTGTAGTCACAGCTACTTGGGAGGCTGAGGCAGGAGAATTGCTTGAACCCAGGAGGCGGAGGTTGCAATGAGCCGAGATTGCACCATTGCACTCCAGCCTGGGCGACAGAACAAGACTCTGTCTCAAATAATAATAATAATAATAATAATGATAATAATAATAATGTAGCAGTAAGGTAGAGCTAGCTATGTATGAAAGTCATGTCCCCTAAAAGATGAAAATTTCCAAAAAGTCCAGGCTTTCACATTTAGGCAAAAATTCTTGTCAGAAGCAAAGTCAAAAGGACAGAAAGTATCACTGCTTGTAATGGCAATGACCTTAATTAACTTTCTCCAATGTGTAGGATCAATGCCTTGTGTGGGGATTAATTTATGGCCTCAGTGGTTACAATTGAGTGAGACTGAGAAACGAAGGCTTGGGGAGGCCAGGGGCAGCTGCGTCCCAGCCTGAATACCAATCATTGGTTTAATAGATACTTTCCACATCATAGGTTTATTAATACCTTGTCTCCACTTCTAATCGTTTCTGAAAGCGGGCAGGGTATAAATTAGAAATGGATTTGTAAATAAAATATTTGGTCAAAATGGAACGAGTCTCACCGGCAGGGGAAATAGTGAGATAGGATGTGATTAAAATCCATCTTTACCAGCACAGCCAGAAAAAAAATAGAGGTACACAGAGATCCTTGTCATTTTCAGTTTAAGGAGGGACTAAGTACCAAGCCACTGGAGCAGGTCTTACCATGTGCTGGCCAGAGAGAGAGGGAGCCGTCTCTTGGTTCTCCCAGGAAACTGGGCAGAGGCCAAGTGAGGACTGGTAAGGGCCCTCATCAGACAGGTGGGAAACCAGCAGCCTTGGTTCTAATTTAGGTTGGTGCAAACATAATTGCAGTTTTTGCCATTACTTTTTTTTTTTTTTTTTTTGAGACGGAATCTCACTCTGTCGCCCAGGCTGGAGTGCAGTGGCACGATCTCTGCTCACTGCAAGCTCCGCCTCCCAGGATCACGCCATTCTCCTGCCTCAGCCTCCCGAGTAGCTGGGACTACAGGCACCCACCACCACGCCTGGCTAATTTTTTGTATTTTTAGTAGAGACGGGGTTTCATCGTGTTAGTCAGGATGGTCTCAATCTCCTGACCTTGTGATACACCCGCCTCGGCCTCCCAGAGTGCTGGGATTACAGACGTGAGTCAACACGCCCAGCCCTGATTTCCATTTTTTAATCAGTCTCCGTTTCTATATATATGGATAGAGAATGTGTGTATGCATGTATATGTATTTACAGAGATGTGTGTGTGTGTGTATATATATATATATAAATCCACCCCAGCTCTTGCCCTCCTAGCTTTTTAGGTTTTCTTTCACTTCTATTCCAGTGCTGTTCCTTTTCCCTAAGCTCACGCCAGGCCCTTCATGCACCATCCCCAACATTCTCTGACTAAGGGGTAAAAAACTACTAATAAGAAAGTGGAGGCCGGGCGTGGTGGCTTACGCCTGTAATCCCAGCACTTTGGGAGGCCAAGGTGGGTGGATCACCTGAGGTCAGGAGTTCAAGACCAGCCTGACCAACATGGAGAAACCCAGTCTCTACTAAAAATACAAAATTATCCAGGTGTAGTGGTGC
>NW_012110980.1:0-2036 GCF_000951035.1 Colobus angolensis palliatus | reverse complement strand
AAAGAAAGAAAGAAAGAAAGAAAGAAAGAAAGAAAGAAAGAAAGAAAGAAAGAAAGAAAGAAAGAAAGAAAGGCAATGAAAAGCATGTCAACAGGGGGAAAAGGGAGAGCTGGGGCAGGTGTAATGATATGAACTATAATTGGGGTAAGAGACTAGCAGTGTCCTCAAAGTTTAGCACATATAAGAAGCACCTGGTGGGTCCTTTGACTACATTGCTCAGCCCTTCTCCCAGAGTTTCTGATTTTGTAGGTCTGGAGTGAAGCTCAATGATTAACAATTTTACTAAATTCCCAGGTGATACTGATGCTACTGGTATGGGAACCATGTTTTGAAAATCACTGGCCTAAAGTTTCTTCCATTTTCAACCACACTATCCCCAACAGCAGCAATGCACGCAAATGGTGTGTGGCTGTGGTGTGAGGCCTGGTGGAAGAGGTTGTGGCAACAGCAGAGGCAGCAAAGCAAGAAACTTCCAGCACTCAGTCCACAATTTAAGTATCCTGTTTTGATTTCAAAAGTCAGGTGCATTGTGCATTCTACTCTACAATACATCCTTGTTTGTTTTCATATAAAAATAATACTTCCTTATTCTTTCAAGTAAAAATTGATGGCTTAGGGCCACATTCTGTTAAATATACATCCCTAGTCACCTGTGTCTATTTAAATTGATTAAAATTAAAATTAAACGCAATTAAAAATTCAGTTCCTGCAGGGCACAGTGGCTCAAGCCTGTAATGCCAGCACTTTGGGAGGCTGAGGCAGGAGAATGGTGTGATCCCGGGAGGCGGAGCTTGAAGTGAGCTGAGATCACGCCACTGCACTCCAGCCTGGGCGACAGAGCAAGACTCCGTCTCAAAAAAAAAAAAAAAAAAAAAAAAGACAAGCCAGTGTTTGCTGACTTGAATTAAGTAAATGCTGCTACTAAACCAAAACTGTTCTGTTCCCTTTACATACTAAACTTCAAGTTTAAACTCCATGGAAGAAGCTAATGTTCTACATTTCAGATAATCTAACTTGTAGTTTATTTCAAAAAGATATGTGGATGTTTCCTTTTTTAATACACAAAAAAAGGCTTGTGTAATAGGGTTAAAACTTTATTTTAATTCTGGCAAAGAGAAGTCTTACATCAGAAAATCATACTCAAGATATGTGAAACCTAGTTGTGAATTTTTAATTAACAACAAGGATATGTTAGAAACTAAAACTCCTTGGATGAATTGTTGCCCACAAGGTTCTTAATATGAAGAGTTTTGAGAGTAACGAAGAACCCTGAGAAATGAAGAGAGGGAGAATGGAAAGAGGCAAGTAAAAACTACGTGCATTAGCAACCCATGCTTGTCTCTGCCACACATCAAATATTGTTGTTACCCACTTTATCACAAACAGTTACATTCAGGCCAAGATGGGTAGATCACTTGAAGTCAGCAGTTCGAGACCAGCCAGGCCAACATGGCAAAACCCCATCTCTACTAAAAATACTGGGCATGGTGATGCATGCCTGTAATCCCAGCTACTTGGGAGGCTGAGACACAAGAATCAGTTGAACCCAAGAGGCGGAGGTTGCAGTGAGTCAAGATCGCACTAGTGCACTCCAGCCTGGGTGACAGAGGGAGACTCTGTCTCAAATTAAAAAAAATAAAAGGAAAGAAAGAAAAAAGAAAGAAAAAGTAGTTACATTCTCGCACTGCCCCTTACATACTGACAATAACAAAACCTAACAATGCTAAGTTTGCCATCTTTCATAAATAGAGTTTCTTCTGGTATATCCCAAATAAAATAACCTCACTGATCAACACTAACAATTTACATTTACATGTATCAGCAACATGTACACTGTGGTTACATCACCAAACAGGTTGCTTTAGTTCAAAAGTTGCAAAGTCAAAAGCCAGTGGGGTCAGAGAAATGATTTAAATGCATGAGGAAGTTCAGGGGTGGGTAGGGATGGTGGCAACCTAGAAAGTATGTGCTCCCATTTAAATAAGCATTTAAACTATGTTTAAAAACACTGTGTGCAACAAGCAACACTTGTCTTT
>NW_012110979.1:0-1403 GCF_000951035.1 Colobus angolensis palliatus | reverse complement strand
GAGCCGAAATCATGCCATTGCTCTCCAGCCTGGGCAACAAGAGTGAGACTCCATCTCAAAAAAAAAAAAAAACAGTGTGAGTTCTGGAGCTATTGGGTTCAAATGCCTCACTCTGTCCTTTATTCGTTGTATAACTTTGGACAAGTTTCATAACCTCTCTGGGCCTCAGTTTCCTCATCTGCAAGATGGGGCTGGAATAGCACCTCTCCCATAGAACTGTGAGGATAAATTAGATAGCTGTAAAGTGCTCAGTGTCTACACTTCATGGTAAACACTCTGTAAATGTCAGTTGTTACTTTAGGGTGTACTCAGCAAGTATTTGTTGAATGAATGAATGAATGAATCAATCAATCAATCAATTTTTGGAAGTAATGAGACAAGGAGAGAGAAGGCCTGAGAAAAAGATCATTTTATCTGTCTCTCTGACCCTGAAACCTCTAGGCCTCTCTTATTTTGGAGGGAGGGAGTTTCCTAAGGAAGATTCCATAGTCTTCCTTCATCTCTCAATCATTTCAGATCTGTGACCCTTAATCCCCAGCTGAACAGTCCTTCTGGACGTCTGACCCCAGTCCCTCCCACTACCATCAAGCTCCTTCCCTCTTGCCCCTGGGTCAGCAGCCCCTTTCTGGTTTGGGGGAATGTTTGCTGTTGCCCAGCCTACTCCTTCCTGTTCTAAGCTGGGCCCAGGGCAGGGAGGATTCAGAGTGGAAGCCCGAGAAACACTTCAAAACCTAGGAGTGTATGTGGGGGTCATTAATTTAAAGAGACCCAATCCTGACCAGCATGGGTATGAGAACCTTTTAGATCTCAACCTGATGAGATCTTTCTCTTCCTCTCTTTATTGACTTTCCAGATAGTGTCTTCCCCTCCTCCACCCCAGGCCACGCCCTGATCTTTGCCCAGCTCCTCCCCTTTGAGGGTTGTCTCCTTAGGGTCAAGAATTTTAAAAGAGCGTTCCTGCTAAGGCTGCACATCTGTTGGGCACCTTGAACTTTTTCCAAACATAAACTTGTTTTACATAAAATCCAGACTTTGTCAGAGCACTGGAATCTCCACCCAGGACAAAGCCTGATCCTGGGTCCTTCTCTGAGCACCCTGCACCCACCCCACCCTCCTCCTCACTCCCTCAGCACCCAGCCCCAGAATTCAGAGCACCTCCAGCTCAGGACCAACCATGCTCACCCTTCTTCCTTTAGACAAACTTCCTTTCAAAGCCTGGCTTAATCCTTTCCCCGATTCTGAGCCTCCCTCTGCTGGGGGAGGGGTGGGGGGAGCATGGATGCCCGGCTGCTGGGCAGAGGGGGAGGGGAGTGGCTGCCCCAGTAGTGACCCAACCCGGACTCAGACTGCAATTCTCCCAAGTTCTTTCTGACACAAAAGGTAAACAGAAGGCCTGGCTCCCC
>NW_012110978.1:0-1381 GCF_000951035.1 Colobus angolensis palliatus | reverse complement strand
ACCTATAATCCCAGAACTTTGAGAGGCTGAGGCAGGCAGATTACCTGAGGTCAGGAGTTTGAGACCAGCCTGACCAACACGGAGAAGCCCCGTCTCTACTAAAAATACAAAATTAGCCAGGCGTGGTGGCACATGCCTGTAATCCCAGCTACTCGGGAGGCTGAGGCAGGAGGATCACAAGGTCAGGAATTTGAGACCAGCCTGACCAACACGGAGAAGCCCCGTCTCTACTAAAAATACAAAAATCAGCCAGGCCAGGCACAGTAGTGTCTCACGCCTGTAATCCCAGCACTTTGGGAGGCCGAGAAGGGCGGATCACAAGGTCAGGAGTTTGAGACCAGCCTGACCAACACGGAGAAGCCCCGTCTCTACTAAAAATACAAAAATTAGCCGGGCGTGGTGGCGGGCGCCTGTAATCCCAGCTACTCCAGAGGCTGAGGTAGGAAGATGGCTTGAACCCGGGAGGCGGAGGTTGCAGTGAGCCGAGATCGTGCCATTGTACTACAGCCTGGGCAACAAGAGGGAAACTCAATCTCAAAAAAAAAAAACAGACTTAAAGGTAAAGTGTATTACCCCTCGTCGCTTGCAAGTTGCTATTCATGGAGATGAGGAATTGGATTCTCTTGTCAAGGCTACAATTGCTGGTGGTGGTCACTCACACCCCACAAATCTCTGACTGGGAAGAAAGGACAACAGCAGACTGTCTAAAGGATGCCTGGATTCCTTGTTTGTCAGGACTCTAAATACTCTACCAGCTGTCCAGTGTTGGTGATTCCAGTGGACTGTATCTCTGTGAAAAACACAATTTTACCTTTCTGCAATTCTATCTGAGCAAGTTAGAAGTTTAATTAGCTTTCCAACTAACCAAATTTCTGCATTCAAGTTTTAACCATATTTAAGTGTTACTGTGGCTTCAAACAAGCTATTGATTCTGAAGCAGTGGGTTTTGACTGAGTTGACTGTTTTTAAAAAACTGCTCGGATTTTAATTGTGATGCAGAAGTTACAGTAACAAACATCTGGTTTTATACAGACATTATTTCCACTCTGGCGGATAAGCTCAATAAAGGTCATATCCACCTGCACAAAAAAGAAAAAATAAATAAACCCTCAAACCCCAAGCACAAGAAATATGAAGAAAGCTACACCAAAGCATACCGTAATCAAACTGTTAAAAACCACTATAAAGAAAAAAATCTTGGCCAGGCATGGTGGCTCACGCCTGTAATCTCAGCACTTTGGGAGGCTGAGGTGGGTGAATCACGAGGTCAGGAGTTCGAGACCACCCTGGCCAACACAGTTAAACCCCATCTCTACTAAAAATACAAAAAAAATTAGCTGGGCATGGTGGTGGGCACCTATAATCCCAGCTACTCAGGAGG
>NW_012110977.1:0-1555 GCF_000951035.1 Colobus angolensis palliatus | reverse complement strand
TCTTGCAGACTGCCTTTCTTCAGAAGGCTGGAATAAAAACTTCCAGAAGTTTCTGTGCCCAGTCACTCAGGTCTTCACCACTTGAGAGGAAAAATCACATTTCATACAATGGGAGGTCACTGACTGATCTAAGTTGGAATGCTATTCCACTCTGTGAACTAATTCTTGTCACCTGAGAAGTGAGCTACTATTGTTGCTCCATCTTGGGTCAGATGCTTATCTTCTGGGGGAAGGGAGGAAAAGGAGGGAGAGCCGTCACTAAAGAAGTAATTAGATGGTAGTTAGACTAAAACATTAGATACCCACCACAGGAGATTTGGTTAAACTCAATGTAAAATCTTCATCTTCCCTTCTCAGTCAAATTCTTGGATGGTGTATTGGGTCATCTGAGGTGTTTTTACCAGAGCAAATCCCAGGAACATTTCAGCAGTCATAAAATGGATGGGGAAAACATTTATTTCATTGCGCAACAGAAAAGTAAAGTTAAAAATGTCAGCACAATTATGAATGGAGGTTGAATTTTGTTTCAAATAAACATGAAAGACAAAGAGAAGTGTACGGATTCTTTAGCTCTAAAGAGTGAGATTCTCTGAGTAATACAGCCCCTGAGAGTCTGAGTGTGGGGAAACCACACTGATCCTTATAGAGTCATAAAGTGCCTTGAGTAATAAGAATCAAGCATTGCAATTACTTCTAGGACTTGGTCAGTACAGGGCTAAGGGAAACCAGTTCCCTTTCCCAATTTCAAACTCTTCAACTTTAATTTTTTGGGGATTGGAATCAACTTTCAACATTTGTAATCAGGACAAATCCTATCGTTGCCTGACTTGACATCAAAGAGTCATCCACTTGACAGAGCACAAACTACATGGGGTGCTCTGACCTTGTGTGTCTCTATCAAAGGTAAGTGACCACCTCAGACAGTACCACTGCCTACCCTCTCCTATACCCACCTGCGATTTCCCTTAGTAGTTTAAGCTGAAGTCTTTACAACACAAAGCTGTTGTAAGTTTAGAGTGCACAGTAGGGCGTGGAAGACTTTGAACAGAAGATCCCCATCTGTTGTCTTCAGCCCCTGAGCATTAGTAGAGAGTTGAGTGAGGGTTTATAAACCATTAAATGTATCAAAATATCAAACAGAAATTAGATGTTGGTCAACGTCAATGTCGAAATGGTCAATGCATATGATGATTGCCTCCACTTGTTGTTGGAATTCTAACAATTTCCTTGTGTGAGTTACCTTCCCAAAGATCAGAATTTTCAAAGTTGGGTGACATGGATCATTGATTAGTACAAGCAGTAATCAAGAAATTAAGAATTATTACCTATAATGCATTTTGTGATTAAAAAAAACTATTTCAAAATATAAAGATTACTTCAAGGGTTCATTTTTTAAAGTACTTTGAAAGGAATAGCATTGAATCTGTAAATTAGTTGGAGTTGTATAAACATTTTAAGAATACTAGGTCTTCTAATCATTGAACACAAGATGTCTTTCCATTTGCTTGTGTCTTCTTTAATTTCTTCACCAGTGTTTTGTAGTTTTTAGTGTACA
>NW_012110976.1:23299-24663 GCF_000951035.1 Colobus angolensis palliatus | reverse complement strand
AAAATCCATTCTCCCACCACCCTTATCACCCACTCACAACTCTCTCTGGGGACAACATGAAGACCACTGAGGCTGACTGCAGTGGCTTATGCCTACAATCCCAGCACTTTGGGAGGCTGAGGCAGGAGGATTGCTTGAATCCCATCCTGGACAACAGGCAAATTATCCAGGGGCGGTGGTGCATGTCTGTAGTCCCAGCTACTTGGGAGGCTGAGGCAGGAGGATCACTTGAGCCCAGGAGGTTGAGGCCACAGTAAGCTGTGGTCATGCCACTGCACTCTAACCTGGGTAACAGAGCGAGCCTGTCTCTAAAAATAAAAATAAACAAAAAACAAAAAAAAAGCAATACTGCACAGTAGTCTTTCTAATCAAATTTTCTAATGTTCTTATAATGTAAGCGTCAACCTTCTCCAAAGGCTGGGACTGTAGGGATCCAAGAAAAAACAACAGGCTTGCCTTCTAGAATTTTCTGATTTAATGAGAAAGGGGAGTATGTTATTATCTAACTGATAGAGGAGATTGAATGGATGGCTTTGGGTGCACATTTCTGTAGCAGGGAGATTTTTCCACATTTGAAGTAGGGTGCACGTGATCTGTCTACAGTGTAGTTCTGCAGAGACCTACAGCCACTCCAGGACGTGTCTTCCGGAAAACATGAAGTGGCTAAGAGAGAAATGACCTGTGAAAGGGATCAAATGTGCCTCTGTTGGGGTTACAATAATTCATACTTATGAGAAAAGTGTGAAACCCATGAAACCAGATCGTGGCTCCTCAGTGAAGCATGGAGAAGAGCATTAACTCCCAGGGAACAGATCACAGGGAAAGGCGGAGTGAAAGGCTGATAGCCCATGTCCCAGGACTGGGGAGAGCAGCTGCATCACAGAGAAACACCAGAAGCTTGCCCGGGAGATGCTGCCCTACTGCAGAAGACACATTCCTTCAACATGAACAACAGCAGCATCTTGCTGGGGTAAAGGAGAGAGGCAAACCAAAATAAAGGAATTAATTCCACGGCAACTTTCTCGAGTGAGTAGCATCATATTTGTTTCTTCCATGGCAAAGTGCTTTTCAAATTAGCCACCACACACCTGGCTAATTTTTATTTATTTTATTTTATTTTTTTGAGACAGAGTCTCGCTCTGTCACCTAGGCTGGAGTGCAGTGGCCCACTCTCGCCTCGCTGCAACCTCCACTTCCTAGATTCAAGCAATTTTCCTGCGTTAGCCTCCTGAGTAGCTGAGATTACAGGTATGTGCCACCAGGCTTAGTTAATTTTTTTTTTTTTTTTTTTTTTTCTTCTTTTGAGGCTGGCCTTGAGCTCCCAACCTCAGGTGATCCACCCACCTCGGCCTCCCAAAGTGCTG
>NW_012110976.1:23022-23249 GCF_000951035.1 Colobus angolensis palliatus | reverse complement strand
TTATTGGATTTCAATTCTCGGTGGTGTTTGATTTAAGACAAAAGAACTGGGGGCAGATGGGAAAAAATACGAAGATTTAGCAAAGCTGTGATGAGTACTTGGTCGCTGTTATGTGTGTCTCTATACTCTCCAGTATGCTTAAAGTATTTTGAACAAAATAAACAAAGAAGAAAAAAGAGAAAGAGGGGGGGTGGGGGGAATGCCAAACAGGCTGGCCAGGAATGACG
>NW_012110976.1:20884-22031 GCF_000951035.1 Colobus angolensis palliatus | reverse complement strand
ACCAGCACAGGACGCGCCAGTGGCAGGGCTGTCCTGGGGGTGGCAGGAAGCAGATGAGATGAGTGTGCACGGGATGGGTTAAACGTGGGGGTCTCAAGCTTAGGAGGGAGACACAGGCCAATTTCCTCCATTCTAAGATACGTATTTTACCAACTCTGAATTCAAGACACATCTTACAATTTTTTTTGGTTTGTTTGTTTTTGAGACGGAGTTTCCCTCTTGGCCCCCAGGCTGGAGTGCGATGGCGTGACCTCGGCTCACTGCAACCTCTGCCTCCTGGGTTCAAGCGATTCTCCTGCCTCAGCCTCTTGAGTATCCAGGATTACAGGCGCCTGCCACCACGCCCGGCTAATTTTTGTATTTTCAGTAGAGACGGGGTTTGACCATGTTGGCCACGCTGGTGTTGAACTCCTGACCTCAGGTGATCCACCCGTCTTGGCCTCCCAAAGTGCTGGGATTACAGGCGTAAGCCAGAGTGCCTGGCCACATTTTGTAATTTATCTGCAGTTTTAATCTGGTAGTCCCTCCTTACTTCCTGCCCGCCCCCCCACAAACAAACCCCAACCATGAAATGAACCACTGACGTTACAGTACATAGCACCTTTGAGTAGAGGAAATAATGCAGAGGTGGGACTCACGCATGAGTAAATTAGGTTAGTGGTGTGATATGGAAATTGTGGGAACTGTGAACAGTTGTGCATCCTGTCGCCCCTCTCCTCGAAGGACATGGATCCACACCCCTGGAGCGGGTGCCTCCATCTGCCCTAGTGAGGGGCTCTCTTGGCTGTCGGTCACATGGGGGAGGAGATAATGTGACAGGAGTGGCATCCATGGGAGGCTCTGGACATTGCTCAGAAGAAAAGCGTAGGATTGCTCACGCCTGTAATCCCAGCACTTTGGGAGGCCAAGGCAGGCGGATCACGAGGTCAGGAGTTTGAGACTGGCCTGGCCAACATGGTGAAACCCGTCTCTACTAAAAATACAAAAATTAGTTGGGCATGGTGGTGGGCGCCTATAATCCCAGTTACTCGGGAGGCTGAGGCAGGAGAATCACTTGAAAATGGGAAAGTGGAAGTTGCAGTGAGCTGAGATCAAGCCACTGCACTCCAGCCTGGGCAACAAGAGCCAAACTCTGTCTCAAAAAAAA
>NW_012110976.1:16766-17898 GCF_000951035.1 Colobus angolensis palliatus | reverse complement strand
TCCCAGCTGCTTGGGAGGCTGAGGTAGGAGAATGGCGTGAACCCGGGAGGCAGAGCTTGCAGTGAGCCGAGATCACACCACTGCACTCCAGCCTGGGCGACAGAGCGAGACTCCGTCTCAAAAAAAAATAAAATAAAATAAAAGAAGGACCTGGGAAGAGGCGCCCCCACCCGAGGAACCTGAGAAGGAGGGGGCAGAGGTAGGGGAGAGAGGGAGGTGCCACTGAGTTGAGGGCAGAGGGGGGTTTCTGGGAGGGACATCGCAGTGTCAGACGCCTCAAGAGGCACAGAGGAACTAAGAAGTTCCCTGGGCTACGGCCACAGGGACTGCAGGGAGAGCCCTTGTCAGTGGCACTGTGGGGCCCACTGAGGAGTGGCTGAAAGCAAAGGCTCTCCTCACTAATGAGCTGTGAGACTCTGAGCAGGTGACTTAACCTCTCGGAGCCTGCATTTCCTTCTCTGTAAGGGATGGTCAGCTTGGGTTCTCCCTGGGGCTGACCAGCAAACTGAATGAAGCTACCTGTGTGAAACATCAACCCCGGGGCCCAGCACAAATGAGGCACCCCAGTTCTGCAGGGGGTTGGGTGTTTTTCCAACTCCTCTCCCTTCCTCTCCCTAATTTACTATCCAGTTAACAGAAGATACTGAAAGGAGGGGACGCAGGGATACAGGGAGGCCACGTGTTGATACACACACGCACACACACACACACACCCCTGTAGACAGACACAGCCATGGACACACATGTAGACATAAACATGTAACTCACACAAGATAGATACACAGTTGTTACTCACACAGACACACAAAGGCACAGCTCTAGGCCCCACCCCTTGAGAAAATCTTCCAGCCTCACCAGGGGCTTCTTTTAGCTGCTCCCCACTGCCCCCTAGGGCTGGCTGCATCTCCTCGGAGCAGGGTGCCCATCCTGCAGAGCCCATGGGGCCCAGAGGATCCACAGTCCCCAGCCAGCTGAGCCTGAACTCCACCCCAGGGCCCCAGGGCCCGGGGAAGAGGAGGTGGGGCTGAGGAAGGTGCCAGGGCCGGCCCCCCAGGCTCCTTGGACTCACCTCAGAGTTCTCCATCACCTTCTCTAGGTACTTGTTGAAGATGGAGTAGTCCTGCAGCTTGAC
>NW_012110976.1:15978-16337 GCF_000951035.1 Colobus angolensis palliatus | reverse complement strand
GGCCTCTCTCCCTTTTGGAGGGAAGGAATGTTGTGTTGAGAAGCACAGAGGGCCATGCAGGAGTGAGCTGGGGCGGGTGACCAGGTGGAGACCAGTGTGATGGGGTGGACTGGTTGGTGCCAGGGTTATTTGGGGCACTGGCTTACAGGAGAGGAGGGGACAGACACGTTGGAATATGAGGCACGGGGTGGGTGTGAGTGGTCCCAGGCACAGAAGAGTGGGCAAGCCAGGCCTCAAACACTCACTGGAGCATCTGCAGCAGCTGCTCCCCATACTGCAGCCGGAAGTACTCGGCCAGATCTTCCTCTTCCATGATACCCAGACTCATGGTGGCAGTGACCTCACGGCCCAGGCAGCTG
>NW_012110976.1:11257-11563 GCF_000951035.1 Colobus angolensis palliatus | reverse complement strand
TTTTTTTTTGAGATGGAGTCTTGCTCTGTCTCACCCAGGCTGGAGTGCAGTGGCGTGATCTAGGCTTACTGCCACCTCCACCTCCCTGGTCAAGTGATTCTCCTGCCTCAGCCTCCTGAGTAGCTGGGACTACAGGCGCATGCCACTACACTTGGCTAATTTTTTTTGCATTTTTTTTTTTTTAGTAGAGACGGGGTTACACCAGGATGGTTTCAATCACCTCACCTCGTGATCCGCCTGCCTCAGCCTCCCAAAGTACTGGGATTACAGGTGTGAGCCACCACGCCCGGCCCAGTTTTGTATTTT
>NW_012110976.1:10211-11207 GCF_000951035.1 Colobus angolensis palliatus | reverse complement strand
ATAGAGGTGTGGTTTCACCATGTTGCCCGGGCTGGTCTTGAACTCCTGGGCTCAAACAATCCGCCCACCTGGGCCTCCTCAAGTGCTCAGATGACAGGCATGAGCCACTGCACGCAGCCATCCCAAGAATGTTTTGAGGGCTCAGGCTCAGTGCAAATTCTTGTTAACTCCCTAGATTCATCCCATTATAAGTTGACTCTTGGACATTGCACAGACGCTTCTCAAACTCCTCCAAGATCTTACTTGCCTTGTTTGCATGTGGTTTATGGTACTGGCGACATGAGGGTCCCAGAATGGAGGCAATCTGTAACAATAGCTTCACGGTTGCATTTGCTAGAATAGTAATTGCGTTCTAGGTTCAGCCACGCTTGTGGTTATGCAAACATCAGCACTTTGCAACCTCCTCCTCCTTATGTTGTGCGTCTGTCAAGCATCTCCTCAGAGTTCATTGACTTCAGTATCTTGATTTCTACTAACTAACCCAAGATACTTCCCTCCTCTCAGAAATAGTTTTACTGTAAGGGCCGAATGCAGTGTCTCACACCTGTAATTCCAGCACTTTGGGTGGCCAAGAGGGACGGATCACCTGAGGTCAGGAGTTCGAGACCAGCCTGGCCAACATGGTGAAATGGTGCCTCTACTAAAAATACAGAAATTAGCTGGGCATGGTGGCAGGCGCCTGTAATCCCAGCTTCTCAGGAGGCTGAGATAAGAGAATTGCTTGAACGTGGGAGGCAGAGGTTGCAGTGAGCTGAGATTGAGCCACTGCATTTCAGCCTGAGGAATGGGGCAAGATCCTTGTCTAAATAAATAAATAAATAAATAAATAAATAAATAAATAAATAAATAAAAGTGCCGGGCGCGGTGGCTCACACCTGTAATCCCAGCACTTTGGGGGGCCGAGGCGGACGGATCACGAGGTCAGGAAATCGAGACCATCCTGGCTAACACGGTGAAACCCCACCTCTACTAAAAATACAAAAAAATTAGCCAGGC
>NW_012110976.1:4441-4814 GCF_000951035.1 Colobus angolensis palliatus | reverse complement strand
CTTCAGGCCCCAGGTGGACACCAGGCCCCAGATGGATACCTAGGCCCCTGATGAACATTGGGTGAACATCCAAGCACCAGATGGACACCTGCGCTGCAGATGGACACCAGGTCCCAAATGCACACCAAGGCCTCAGGTGAATATCAGGCCCCAGGTGGATACTGTGCTCCAGGTGTATATTAACCCCTGTTTGACACCCAGGCCCCAGACGGACACCAGGACACAGGTGAACATAAGGCCCCAGGAGGATGCCAGGCCTTATGTGCATATTTGCCTCGAGGTGGACACCCAGGCCCCAGGTGAACATCAAGCCTCAGGTAATCATCAGGCCCCAGGTGGACATCAGAATCCAAATGGACACATAGGCCCCTGG
>NW_012110976.1:3186-4391 GCF_000951035.1 Colobus angolensis palliatus | reverse complement strand
CATCAGGAACCAGGTGAACACTCAGTCCCATGTGGACATCTGTGCCCAGGTACACATCCATCCCAAGGTGGATATCAGGTCACAGATGTACACCCAAGCTCCAGGCAGGCGCCAGGCTCCAGGAGAACTCTAAACCCCATAAAGACATTCAGGGCCCACGTAGTTGCTTAGGCCCTAGGTAAATTTAAGGCCCCAGGTGGACATCAGGCTCCAGTGAACACCAGCACCCAGGTGGGTACCTAGTCCTCAGATGTGCGCCAGGTTGACACACAGTCCCCAGTTGAACTCTGGGCCCCAGCTGAACATGAGATATGAGGTGGTCACCCAGGCCTCAGGTAAACACCAAATCTTAGGTGGCTATCAGGCCCAGGTGGACACCAGCCCTCAGATGGACACAGCCCTCAGATCACCAGGTAGATATCAGGCCCCAGGTGGATATCTAGGCCCATGGTGAACATCAAGTCCTAGTGGACACCCAGGCTTCATATGGACATCAGGCCCCATGTGGACACCTAGCCCCAGGTGAACAGCACACTCCAGGTGGACACCAGGCCCTAGATGGACATCAGGCCACAAGTGGTTGTCTAGCCCCAGAGGGACATTCAACCCCAAGTGGACATCAGGGCCTGCATGGATAAACCATTTCCAGGAGGACACCAGTCACCAGGTAAACATCAGGCCACAAGTTAACACTGGACTCAGGCTGTATATCAGGCCCCAAGTTGACAACCAGGCCCAAAATGGACACCAAGGCCCCAGTGGACCACAGGCCCCAGCTGAACACCAGACTCATGTGGACCTCAGGCTGCAGGCAGACACCATATCTGAGATAGATACCTAGGCTCTAGGTAGACATTAGATGGACACCCAGTCCCCAGGTGGTCATCAGGCTCTAGGTAGACATCAGGTTCCAGGCACACATCAGACCCTAAGTGACACCCAGGCCCCAGTGATCACCAGCCTCAGGTGGACACGGAGACTGAAGGTGGAATTCAGGCCTGAGGAGGACATTTGGCCCCAGGTGCACATCAGGTCCCAGGTGAATACTCAGTCCCCAGGTGGACATCAGGCCCCAGGTTGATACCTAGTCCTCAGGTGACTATCCAATCCCCAGTGTAACATTAGGCCTCTGTTGAATCCCAGGCCCCAAGTGGATTCCTAGGTCCCTGGTGAACACCAGGCACAGATCTACAAGCAGGCCCTGG
>NW_012110976.1:0-1484 GCF_000951035.1 Colobus angolensis palliatus | reverse complement strand
GCCACTGGCCTCAGCCATTTAGCTAAAAGCGTGGCTGAAGCTAGAACTGGCAAGGAGGGTTGGGCCAGCACTGCCCCAGCCAGCAGCTCCCACGCTACTCCCAGTCCGGGACACAGTGGGAGCTGTGGAGGCAGAGAACAGGGTGTGCAGTCTGTGATCCTGTGCCTTGCTAGAGAGGGGCTTCTCTCATCTGGCAGAGCCACAGCCCTGCTGCCGAAGAGCCTGCTGCTGCTGCTCTTGAAGCAGCTCTGTTTGCCTCCTTGAAGGAGTTGCTAGAGAGCAGGAAAAGAAGCCTGCAAGGAGGGGTTCCAGCAGCTCCTCCTGTCCCAGAGGTGGCCTCCTCCAGGCATGGAGGTTTGCCCTCTGCTGGGCATCTGGGCTGTTTGCTGCCTGGGATGGGCTCTTCTTGACAGGCAGGCAAAGGGTGAGGGGGGTCAGGGGGTATCTCCAAAGGTAGCTTCCAAACTCAGTAGCTGCACATCGGGGTCTCCATGCCTCCACCTGCCCAAGGATTTATTCATAGTGTTAGAATTAAAAGTTTATACAATGACATTTAAATAAAGTTTGACTTTTTGAAACTTGAATGCCTTCTTTCATTCCCTAATGTTGCAGATGATATTTTTGAGGCATCCTGGAAACCTCTAACAGTTGTGTGCTTTTGTACTTTTACCTCCTTTGACTCTCCCTCTGGTTTATTGTGGAAAGAGGGATCATGTAGGTTCATTTCTCAGGCAGATAGATCACCTTTTACCATCAAAGATTTAGTATCACAGTTTCTTTCCAAAAATTATGTGTGCAAGTTGATATGTTGGTATTTTTGCTAATCTGGGGTTAAAACAGAATGCCATAGACTAGGTAACTAATAAACAACAAATTGACTTCTCACAGTTCTGGAGATGGTAAAATCTCAGGTCAAGTGGTCAGCGGATTCCATGTCTGGTGAGGGCTGGCTTTCTGTTTCATGGACAACCATGTTTCTACTGTGTCCTCACATGACAGAAGGGATGAGGGATCTCTCTGTGGTTCCTTTGATAGGAGTATGAATCCCATACACGAGGTCTCTGCCTTCATGACCTAATCACTTCCCAAGACTCTACCTCCAAATCCCATCACACAAGGAAATGCACAAAGCTACGAAGGAAGGAGAAAGGAGAACCTAGTCCAGGTTTTCTGGTGACCCACAGCAAAATATGTCAAAATGGATGCCTGTCCATTGATGACCACACACTCTCCAGGGTTGGACTGGCTCCAACAATAGTCTCATAGAGCCATGACTATGTTCTACCATCTGATTCTCCTTCCTATGACAAAAAAACAAAAAACAAAAAAACAAAACCCACCACTTTTGGATGACACAAACACAAAATAGTAATACAAAGACAGTTGAAATAACCAGGATAACTAAATTTCACCAATAATGTCAAAAAAAATGGATGTCGGGCACTCTCTCTGCAGAGCTCCACACAGGAGATCAATGAGGAACT
>NW_012110975.1:0-1447 GCF_000951035.1 Colobus angolensis palliatus | reverse complement strand
AGGGCATGATGTCCTCTTACCACAGCAGACAGAAACCTGCTTCCTGAAGGGCATGATGTCCTCTTACCACAGCAGACAGAAACCTGCTTCCTGAAGGCCATGATGTCCTCTTATCACAGCAGACAGAAACCTGCTTCCTGAAGGCCAAGTTGAGCATGCCTAGGTCCTTCTTCTTAACTCGGCAGTCAGATACCTAATTTCTCCATCTGTGAGGAGAGTTGGATAAGGGACGGGGAGAGAAGCTAGGAATATCACCCTGGGGAATTCCCCAGAAGCAGGAGTTCCAGATAATAGGAGTTTTCCGCTTGTGTCTTGCCTACTAAGTCTAAATAACCTGATACAAATAGCTTATCTGCAAATATTAAACGTATAGTTAAAAGATTAGCTTTGGAGGTGTTCACAAACATGTGCTTCTAGGGAGATAGAAAAGCCTGGAAAGAAGACAAAAGGGAAGAGAATAAAGGAAGGGAAAATAGACCAAGACAGTTCCTAAACCTTGTACAACGTAAAGAATTTGGTTGGGGTAAAAATGAAGAAATTCAAGCGTGGATTTAAAGTAAGCTGATGAAAGTAATCTTTTTCACTTTGAGACTGTTCCTAGCACTACTCAGATCCACTCTCATGACTTTAATTTTATCAAATTGTTATCATTACCAAAATGGCTCAAGTAGAATTACTCTAAGAAATGCCGTCAGGGTTTTTTAGGAGGTTTTAGCAAAGAAGAGGACAGGTTTTGTTTTAAGGATACTGTAAAGTTCAAAGAGATGAGATTCTTGTAAAATATGAGGAAAGAGAAACAGGCATTAGGAATGGGGAGTGGCGTGAAAGAGAAGTCAGAGGGGACCGTGGTAGGACACTGTATGTGATAGAAGCTACAGAGTGGAGGAGACTGATGTAGGAAGCGACTTCTAAATCCAAGCTGGGAGAAAACGTAAGTTCCAGAAACAGTAAGAAAAGACAGGTTGCTTTTCAGGTAACCCCCCAAAATAATCTGAACCTCTAAGCCAATAGGAGGTTCTTGGCCTTTTGAAGCAATCATAAAAGAGAAATGTAACTGGGGAATCATAAAAAGAGTTAGTGGTGGTTTAATATAATGCTAAATACCAGGGGAAGTCACTTTAGAAAATGTTAAGTGCAGCATACATTGGATTCTCTGTGAGGCAAAAGTGTTCAGAACAGGACTGGGACTAGGGTAAGGCTAGCGAGGCATGTGCTTTGGGTACAGAATTTAAGGAAGTACCGAAAAACCCTTAGTAATCAAGATTTTAAAAATATATTGATATGATACTCTTTGTTTTTTGTTTTTTTGAGACGGAGTCTCACTCTGTCACCCAGGCTGGAGTGCAGTGGCACGATCTCGGCTCACTGCAAGCTCCGCCTCCCGGGTTCACACCATTCTCCTGCCTCAGCCTCCCAGGTAGCTGGGACTACAGGCGCCCGCTACCAC
>NW_012110974.1:0-1273 GCF_000951035.1 Colobus angolensis palliatus | reverse complement strand
CAGGATGGTCTCGATCTCCTGACCTCGTGATCCACCCGTCTCGGCCTCCCAAAGTGCTGGGATTACAGGGTTGAGCCACCGCGCCTGGCCGACATTTCTTAAAAGAAGACACAAAAATGGCCAACAGGCATATGAACAAATGCTCAACATCACTAATCTTCAGGGAAATGAAAATAAAAACCACAATGAGATATTATGTCACCCCATTTAAAATGGTTTTTATAAAAACAAAACAAACAAATAAAAACCAGATTCTGGTAACGATGTGGGAAAATGGGGAATCCCGGTACACTGTTGGTAGGACTGTGAAATAGTACAGCCACCATAGAACAGTAAGGAGGTTTAGTAAAAAACTGAAAATAGAATTATCATATGACCTAGCAGTCCCCCTGCTGAGTACATATTCAAAAGAAAGGAAATCAGCATATAAAAGAGATATCTGCACCCCCATGTTTATTGCAGCACTATTCACAATAAACAAGACATGGAATCAACCTAATCCATCAGTAGATGAATGGATAAGGAAAATGGGGAATATATATACAATGGAATACTATCAGCCATAAAAAGAATGAAATCCTGTCATTTACAGCAACACAGATGGAACTGGAGGTCATTAAATAAAATAAGGCAGGCCCAGAAAGTCAAATATTACATGTTCTCACTCATATGTAAAGGGTGAAAAGAGAGATCTCATGGAGATAGAGAGTAGACTGGTGGTTACTAGAGGCTGGGAAGTGGGGAGGTTGAAGAGAGGTTGATTGATGGGTATAAAAATACAGTTAGAAGGAATAAGATCTAGTGTTCAATAGTTTGGGTAGGGTAACTATAGTTAACAATCTATTGTATATTTCAGAATAACTGGTAGAGAAGAATTCATATGTTCTCAACATAAAGAAAAGATAAATATTTGAAGTGATGGATATCCCAATTTTCCAAATTTCATTATTACACATTATATGTATGTATCAGAATGATACATGTACCCCCAAAACATGTGTAACTATTATGTGTTAATTAAAAAAAAACCTTTTTTTTTTTTTGAAACGGAGTTTTGCTCTGTCGCCCAGGCTGGAGTGCAGTGGCGTGATCTCAGCTCACTGCAACCTCCACCTCCCAGGTTCAAGCAATTCCCCTGCCTCAACCTCCTGAGTAGCTGGATTACAGGCGTGTACCAACACACCTGGCTACATTTTGTGTTTTTAGTAGAGACGGAGTTTCACTATGTTGGCCAGGCTGGTTGCAAACCTCGGACCTCAAGTAAACCAGCCTG
>NW_012110973.1:0-1068 GCF_000951035.1 Colobus angolensis palliatus | reverse complement strand
AGGGGAGGGAGGGAGGGAGGGAGAGAGGGAGGGAAAAGAAAGAAAAAGAAATGGAAAGTGATCTAGGGATCTGTTTGTCTGTTTGCCTAAGACCCAGCTCTGGCCAGCCCTGATGTGTACCAGGGGGCCAGCAAGCTTTGCCATGCTCCTGTTGCTATGATACTTACTTGGAGCCCTCTCCCTCCGTCTTCCCACACCTCACAGCGTTCCCTTTCACTTCTGCCACTGTTCCAATGCCCTTGCTAGTACTTGATCCAAATCTGTTATCCTAGCTTTCAGTGCTCTGCATGGTCTTGCCTCACCCTGTGAAGGGTAGCCGAATACACCGCCCTAAAATATGCCACTTGGGCACAAGGATTATTTTAAGCTGAAGGCAATTGAGAAGAAGCAGAAACATGAAAAACTCTCTGCCCTCCCCCTATTTGCCTAAAAGCTGGATATAAATTTACAAGGGTGTCCCTCCTTCCCTCTCAATCAGGAAGGACAAAGGTTGATCACAGAAGACAGCCTTAGACCTTTATTAGCCTGGAGACAGCACCAGAGGAGTCTACGTAAAAAGCTTTGCTAACTAGCCTTTATCAACCATTATTTTGTTCAGTTATTTGTCTTCCCACAATTTGCAATCCATAGAGACTTCAGGTCCTTTGCTTTTGTGTTGTCATCTCTCTAAAATTATATATATATATATATCTTTGGATGAAGATGCTATGTAAGAGTTGTAAGTCATCTCTTTAAGGTTTTCTCATTTTCCCTGAGTGTCTCCCATGTTTACATGTTGGTAAACTTCTGTTTGTTTTTCTTTTCTTTTTTTTTTTGAGAATGAGTCTCACTCTTGTTACCCAGGCTGGAGTGCAGTGGCATGATCTCCTCTCACTGCAACCTCCGCCTCCTGGGTTCAAGGGATTCTCGTGCCTCAGCCTCCCGAGTAGCTGGGACTATAGGCATGTGCCACCACACCCGGCTAATTTTTGTATTTTTAGTAGAGATGGGGTTTCACCATGTTGGCCAGGCTGGTCTCGAACTCCTGACTTCAAGTGATCCACCCACCTTGGCCTCCCAAAGTGCTGG
>NW_012110972.1:0-2059 GCF_000951035.1 Colobus angolensis palliatus | reverse complement strand
GGGTACGGAGGCAGGAATGGAGAGGAGATGATATCACGCCTTCAGAGTGGCCACCTTGCTGCCCCCATAGCTGGGGAGAGGTGGGCTCTTTGCTAGGTGGAGATCTGAGTCCTTGAACCCTCAGTCTCAGGAGTGGAGACCCCCCAGGCCAGACCAAGAGCCTGATCAGAGGCTCCCCCTCCCTCTCAGACCCCAGTACCTCCAGATTGACGACAGTTGAAAGTTATCTTCCTACAAAAGTCACTCTCCAGGATTAATATTTATTTCTTATGAAATTTAAACTTTTCAGCGTAAATTTTTATTCATCATGAGTTATAGATAAAAATATAACTTTCCTTTTCCCGCCACTGAGGAGGAGGCTTGGTTAGAACCAATTGTCCAGGCCTCCTCCTGGTTACTGTTCTGGGGTTGCGGGCGGGGGTGGGAGGCTCAGAGGGGCTGGTGGGGTGAGAGGTGGCATCTGTCACCCCAGTGTCCCCACCCACGCAACCCCGATGCCCGTCTGCTTCCTGCATTTAAGTAGGAAAAGTCATGGGTGAAAAGGGAAGGCCTCAGACCCAACCCACGCCCAGTGTCTTAGGACATTTAAGCTTCTATCACAAAAATATCAAAAACGCAGTGGCTTATAAACAACACACATTTATTTCTCACAGTTCTGGAGGCTGAGAAGCCCAGGATCGAGGCACCGGCAGGTTTGGTGCCTGATGGGGCACCCAGCTGGTCTTCCATTAATGGTAGAGAATCCCAAGTGGTCTGTCCACTGACAGGGAGCTCACTACCTCACAAGGCTAGTCAGCTTGGTTGGAAAATCCATCCTCTCACTAAATCTGAAGACTGAGCTCTTAAAAATGCGGCTAACTGGACCCTCTCTGATTTCATATGTGTGTCCCTGGAACACAATTCTTTCAGGCCTGAGAAGATCAGAACCCACCCTCAAAGCACTCACCACCCATGCCATCAACAGGACCTCAGATATGCCCACAAACTCACTGCCTCCCTAGGAAACTACTTGGCTCCCACATGGTCCTTGATGCAATAATGTTAGAGGCCACACAACAGCCTTCCCCGAACAATTACACGCAGGACACACCATCAACAGGGTTACATTAACAATCAAAGAGGGCCGGGCATGGCGGTTCACACCTGTAATCCGAGCACTTTGGGAGGCCAAGGCGGGAGGACTGCTTGAGCCCAGGAGTTCAAGACCAGCCTTGGCGACATAGTGGGACTCCGTCTTTGTAAAAAATTTAAAAGTTAGCCAGGTGTGGTGGTGCACGCCTGCAGTCCCAGCTGCTTGGGAGGCTGAGGCAGGAGGATCACTTGAGTCTGGGAGGCTGAGGCTTCAAGAAGGTGTAATCATGCCCCTGCACTCCAGCCTCGGCAACAGAGCCAGACTTGTCTCAAACACACACACACACAAAGAGACACTTGCCACACCCTTCTTGCCCCTTCCTCCCATGTGCCAGTGTCCCAAGATCTGGGCTGGATGAGGGCTAAGACTCACTCACCTCTCTAACGCTACGGGGGCAGAGACCGAGCACACACTTCCTCCTCACTATACTTGGAGCTACAGTTCGTGCTCACTAATTAGACCTGTCGCCAGCCCTGAATCATTCCCAGGCCAGGCTGGGGAGGTCATTAAGCCGGAGATGGATAAGTGCTAAGCCAGCCCGCTCCGGAGATTTACAAGGCTCAGGCCGGGGAGGATTTATAAGGTTTGTTAAATTTCTAATTGAGTTTAGAGTGCAATGCCATGGTCTCAGTGACCAAGCCGCATGGGTGAGAATTAAAACAAGTGCACCCATCCCTGGAAGAATCCAAGCATGGAGGCCTCCCCTTCATCCCCACACACTAGTCTGGCTGCACAGACCAAGGCTTGCTGAAAGGCAGTGTGGTCTGGTGGGCAGCCCCGATCAGCCACTCAGCCCCCTCTGCCCAGCTCCAGGCCCACAGACCAGCCCAGGGTAGAGCTGCAGGCCCAAAGTCTGTTTGTGGTTGATTGGTTGGTTGCTCAGTCATCTGGATTTGTTGCATGTTTGTTCTTTTTTTTTTTTTTTTT
>NW_012110971.1:0-1371 GCF_000951035.1 Colobus angolensis palliatus | reverse complement strand
ATACCAGAGTAGGCAGAATTCCGTCCACCTGTCAGAGGAGATGGGGGACCCCAGCCTCGAGAACTGTGGCTGCTCCAGCAAGCAGGAGGCAGGATGTTGGACTGTAGGGGTGAGGCAGGAGCTTGAGCAGAGGAGGAAGGTTGGATCAGACTCTTGGTTGGATCAGACACTGTGTTGTGTCATTGCCAGGAATACTAAGGTCCCTGCTAGGGTTGGAGACCGTGAGTGTAGAATGGGGTCAGTGAGTGACAGCTGGTACAGAACGATACAAGCAAATCCGCTCTGGAGACCAATATCATCATCAGTCAATGACAATGACTTTTACAAGGTGGACTCTCACAGTGCTCTGCTTACTCCTGTTTTTCATTTGGGGAGAGGAGCCTCAGAGCTGCAAAGTCCTTTCTCCAAAGACACACAGTGAGAGCTGGGGTTTCCACCCTGGGTCTGATGTCTCTACAACTTGTAAAGATTTCAGAAAATTCTCTCTGGGAGCCAGAGTGGAGTGCATGCAGAGGAGAGGAGATGAGGAGGAGGATGGGGCTGCGGCACAGGAGAGGGGATGGAGAGGAGCGAAGCAGATGGAGAAGTGCTTAATAGGAGACAGGATGCCCAGCAATGGGAGGGATGGGGAAGGAAGGTGGCTGATGCTGGGGGATGGTTTCCGGGTAGGGTGGTTGTGTGGTCAGAAGACTTTCCTTCCATGTCATAAGTGTAATCTTTCATGTGGGATACGTCATCCTCACTCCAGTAAAGTTCCTCACTGTCTGGGTGATTCTCTGTTCTCCAAGAGTCAGACTGACTCCTCCTGTGTGGCAGGGAGTCGGGGGCAGATACTTGGGGACAATGTCCTAGTAAGACTACTATGGGGTGTAATGATGGATGGGCCCATCCAGAACCAAGGATTTCAGAAACTCTTGTAGCAATGTCGCTTACATTATTCATAAAAATATTTTTGTTTTATTTTATGGTAGAATTCAGGTGCAGAGGTTTCAGTCTGATATTTCCAGTTTGTGGCTTTTGATTAACATTGGTTTGTCCACGATCCTTGTCTTATTTCATTTGTTTATCCCCTTTCTTTCACTGTTTCCATTCTTTTCTGACAGGCATTTTCACATACTTAATGTGCTCTTTTTGATTTGTATATGTTCTTGTAAGACACATTGCTTTCTATCTGCACATATTTTTATGTGACTATTTTAAAATGGTAAATTAATGGATTTAATTTTATTAAAGAAGTTTTAAGTTTATAGAAATACTGATCGGAAAGTATAGAGAGTTCTTAAGTATGCCTCACCCCTGCATGTGGGGTCGTCTCTCCTATGACATCCTGCATTCCTGTAGCACCTGTGTTACAATTGATGAGCCAATTTT
>NW_012110970.1:0-1735 GCF_000951035.1 Colobus angolensis palliatus | reverse complement strand
GAGACTCTGTCTCAAAAAAAAAAAAAAAAAAAAAATACTGCCTACATATAATAAAATTCATACATTTTAAGGCTATGCTTATATTTTTTCTTAATTAATTACTTTGAACCTTTATCAAAAATCAATTTACTACATATGTATGGTTTATTCCTGGTCTCTCCGATCTGTCACACTGATCAATTAATCCACCCTTATACCAAGACCATATTGCTTGATGATTTTTAGAATAAATTTTTTAATTAGTTGATGTAAGTGCTCAACATTCACTCTTATTTTCTAAAATGACTGAATAATCTTGGTCTTTTGCATTTTCATATGAAGTTTAAAATAAGCTTACAAGTTTCTTCACAAAGTCCGGTAGTGTTCTGATTGTGATTGCATTGTACCTACAATTGAATTTGAAGAAGATTGTCACGTTACCATTATAGAATCTTCCATTCATAAGTATAGTATATTTCTTTGTATATTAAGGTCTTCCTTCCATTTTTTTTAAATTTTGCACTTTCAACTTATGTTCTTGCACATTTTGGTCAAATGTAGCCCTAATTAGTTTGTATTTTCAGCTGCTATCATAAATAATGTTACTTTTTAAAAATTTTGTTTTCTAATCATTTTTACTATATAAAAATATAACTAATTTTGAATATTGATCTTGCATCCCAAAACAGTGTAACATTCAATTATTTATATTGTAAAGTTTTTATGCATTTCTTAGCTTCTTTCCACATATACAATCATGTCATGTGCAAATAAGAAAAGTTTTATAATTCCTTTATGATCTTTATATACGGTTTTTATTTCTTTTACTTGCTTTAATGTGTTAGTTGAACATTCAGTAAAATTTTAAATAGAAGTGATGAGAATTGACCTTCTTTGTTTTAGAGTAGGAATCACTCATCTTTTCAGCTTTGAGGATAATGTTAGTTGTTGATTGTTCAGATTTTCTTAATCAGGTTGAGAAAGTTTTCTTCTGTTGTCAGTTTTCTGAGAATTGTTATCAATGAAAAGGTTTAACTATTTTTCAGATAATTTTCTTGCATGCATTGAAGGAGTCATATGGTTTTATCCTTTATTTCATTAAAACGTGAATTAAGTTGATTTTTCACATATAAACCAACCGTAAATTCCAAGGATAAACTTCCACATAGTCATAATGTATTATTCTTTTTATATTTCATTGGATTTTATTTGCTAATATATTATTAGTTTTTGTGTTCGTGAGGACTATTAGTCTGTCATTCTTATTTCCTGTTTTATCTCAACAAAATAAGTTGAGAATTGTTCAGACTTCTATTTTCTGAAAGTGTAGAATTAGAATTGTTTCTTTCTTAAATGTTTGAAAAAAGAATAATCAGTGGAGCCTTTTGAGCCTAAAGAAATATGTTAAAATAATGTGGAGAAGGAAGTGGATTAATTATGAATTCAATTTCTTTAATTGTGTACATCAATATACATTTTCGATTTTTTCCTACATCAGTTTTGGCAGTTTATTTCTTTCAAGAAATGTGTTAACCTCATATAGGTTGTCAAATGTATTGCCATAAAGTTGTTCATAATATTTCATTACTATCCTTTTGAACTCTTAAGGCTCTGTAATGGTGTTACTTCTTTCATTTGTTATTAGTAATTTGTACCTTAACTCTGCTTCTCTCCTTCCTTCCTTCCTTCCTTCCTTCCTTCCTTCCTTCCTTCCTTCCTTCCTTCCTTCCTTCCCTCCCTCCCTCCCTCCTTCCCT
>NW_012110969.1:0-1255 GCF_000951035.1 Colobus angolensis palliatus | reverse complement strand
CAGTGAGCTGAGATCCGGCCACAGCACTCCAGCCTGGGTGACAGCGAGACTCCGTCTCAAAAAAAAAAAAAAAAGAAACTGACAAACTTGGGGTGCAAGCATAAATATTAGGTATCTCATCTCCTTCCCCACTGTGGACTTCTAGTCTACAGAAGTTCCTAGCTGAATGAAAGACTTTGATTTTGTACTATCACATATTTGGGATTTTGATTGAGACCAGACCAGAGAAGAGAATCATGAGCCTAGAGCTGAGATACTGTGTCTGAAATACCTTTGAGGCCGGGCATCATGGCTCACACCTGTAATCCCAGCACTTTGGGAGGCCGAGGCAGGCGGATCATGAGGTCAGGAGATCGAGACCATCCCGGCTAACACAGTGAAACCCTGTCTCTACTAAAAATACAAAAAATTAGCCAGACATGGGGGCGGGCGCCTGTAGCCCCAGCTACTTGGGAAACTGGCGTGAACCCAGGAGGTGGAGCTTGCAGTGAGGCGAGATCGCACCACTGCACTCCAGCCTGGACAACAGAGTGAGACTCCATCTCAAAAAAAAAAAAAAAAAAATTGCTTTGAGCCCCTTCCAGCAGGTGGGATGACAGTGAAATCACCTAGGACCAGAATCTAGAATGAAAAGTGAGAAAACCTAGCATACTTGGTCTTGGTTTTGAGGAGCTCTCAAGTTTTGTACAATTGTCAGCCCTTTTTTTCAGATTGTAGGTATCTTTTATAAGTGTGAGAAGTACACTAACTTTAAGTATATAGACAGTATAAACTTTATATCTTTGTTTTCACATAAAAGTTGTCACAAGTGGATGTTTTTCTTCTTAGATGAAGAAACAGATATGGATTTCAATCTGAACTGGTAGTCACTGCTATCATTAATTTTTCAAAACATTATCAAAACAGATGTGAAACTTGAAGGCTTCTTTCCCCACACCGTAGTAGGTCAGGCCCTACACTTAGTTTGGAGAAGAAATAATTGTTACTTAATAATGTATGTATAGCTGTCTCTATATGCTTTAAAAGGAATCTGTTGAGCGTCATCCAAGTATTTTCTGTCTAACTTCAGCTCTGCTTCCTCACAGGATTAGTTCTGTGTGTGTTTTTTGTTGTCATTTCAAAGTGGTGTCAGAAGTGATTTAGAGAGGTTCATGGTATTTTATTTGAAACTGCTGGTACTTAGATGTTTGAGGAAATCAAGTTTTTAGTGTCGATTAGAATTAAATATTAATCAGAAAATCACTCAAGGTAATTT
>NW_012110968.1:0-1174 GCF_000951035.1 Colobus angolensis palliatus | reverse complement strand
GAGAATCGCTTGAACCTAGGAGGCAGAGGTTGCAGTAAGCTGAGATCACACCACTGTACTCCAGCCTGGGTGACAAAGTGAAATTCTGTCTCAAAAATAAATAAATAAATAAAAAAGAGATAGGTAAGTAGATAGATTATAGATAGATAGATGATAGATAAAAATTGATCTTCCTAACTAGCTTCCTGCTTCCAATGCTACCCTCAATCTCATTTTCAATTTAATCAGAATTATACTTTCCCATGCTTTTTTAAAAAATCAAATAATTCTACAAGTCCTCTCACAAAACAATAGCATTCCCCAGTCATTCCTTTACCATCCTATTTCCCCCTCTCTGAAAACAGCCACCTTCAATTTGTTTAATTAAATTAATCTATTGTATTTACGTCCATATGTCTGAATAAATCATTACTAGTCAGTTTTTGGCATTATCTATTGATTTGCTGCTGTGGAGAATGAGGCTGTGGCTTTTGTTCTCTGACTGCACCTCCTAGTTACCCTATCTTCACAATCCACTACTTTTGATTTAATAATCAGGATTTACATTATTATTACTCTGTAAACCAGTGATTTTTCTATCTGGCTCAGCAACGCCCGTAAGAGGAAATTTGAAGTGTGGGGCAGCATTTTGGTTTGTCAGAGTATTGGGTTAGGAGGAGAAACTGGATCAGTGGCGTCTAGTGGGTAAGCATCAGGGATGCTATAAATTCTGCAATATGCACAACATTGCTGCACAAAATATTCCCCAAATATCAGTAAGTCCTCCTGAGAAGCAGTGAACACTATTTACTGCTAATCCATGCAGTATACAATGGTTACCTTTCTTTCTTGGGCAATGTTTTCTTTCCCTGGAGTTAACAATTGCCTTGATGTTTTCATTTTTATCCTCTGAAAGCTTTCATAATCATCTCTTTGTTCCTCAGTATTCTGATATTTCACAATGTATGTTAGTACATTTTCATCCACAGTGTTGGGCATTCAAGAGAACCCTTTCAATCTGAAGATTTCTGTACTTTAGTTCTGGATTATTTTTTAAAACTGTTTCTTGATTTTTTTTTTCCATCTCTTTTCCATGACTCTTTGATTAATTCATGTTATGTAAGTTTTGGAATTCCCGGTGCTCACATTTTCATAGTTTTTTTCTTTTTTTCTTTAACCTTTTTTTTTTTTTTTT
>NW_012110967.1:0-1356 GCF_000951035.1 Colobus angolensis palliatus | reverse complement strand
AGACCCAGTGCTGTGCTCACTTCAGGTCTGACCCAGTCTGGTGCTACAGGTGGTGGCCAAAGGGATATTTGTGTCACTTCAATCCCAGCTCCAGGTGGCTTAGAAACAAAAGAGAGACAACATTTGTTAGGGAGAAAGTAAGGGAGGAGAACAAGAGTCTCTGTCTGGCAATCCAGACAATTCTTCTGGATCTCAACCAGGATCATCAAGTTGGTACCTCTGCAAGTCTGCAAGAACCACAGCATTACTGGGCTTGGGGTTACCCCTAAAGTAGATACAGCTTAGATCACAAAACCCAAGTTCTTTTGAATATCTGGGAAGTCTTCCCAAGAAGTTTGGGTACAAACAAGCCCACACTGAGAAGACTACGATAAATACCTTTTTTTTTCCTTTTTTTTTTTTAGACAGAGTCTCTCTGTTGCCCAGGCTGGAGTGCAGTAGTACGATCTTGGCTCACTGCAACCTCTGCCTCCCAGGTTCAAGCAATTCTTCTGGCTTAGCCTCCTGAGTAGCTGGGATTACAGGTGCGTGCCACCATGCCCAGCTAATTTTTGTATTTTTAGTAGAGATGGGATTTCACCATGTTGGTCAGGGTGGTCTCAAACTCCTGACCTCGTGATCTGCCTGCCTCGGACTCCCAAGGTGCTGGGATTACAGGTGTGAGCCACCTTACCCAGGTATAAATACTTAACTCTTTAATGCCCAGGCACAGACGAATATCTACAAGTATTGAGATGATCCAGAAAAAAATCACATCTCCAAATGAACTAAATAAGTCACCAGGCACCAATCCTAGAGAAACAGATATATGTGACCTTTCAGAAAGAGAATTAAAAATAGCTGTTTGGAGGAATCTGAAAGAAATTCAGAATAACACAGAGAATGAATTCAGAATTCTATTAGATAAATTTAACAAAGAGATTGAAATAAAAAGAATCAAACAGAAATTCTGGAGTTGAAAAATGCAGTTGGCATACTGAATAATACAACAGAGTATTTTAATAGTAGAATTAATCAAGCAGAAGAAATAATTAGTGAGTTTGAAGACAGGATGTTACAAAATACCGTCAGAAGAGACAAAATGAAGAAGAATAAAATACAATAAAGCAAACCTACAGGATCTAGAAAATAGCCTCAAAAGGGCAAATCTAAGAGCTACTGACCTTAAAGAGGAGGTAGAAAAAGAGATGGGGTAGAAAGTTTGTCCAAAGGGATAACAACAGAGCACTTCCAAAACTTAGAGATATCAATACCCAAGTACAAGAAGCTTGTAGAATACCAAGATTTAACTCAAAGAAGACTACCTCAAGGCATTTAATAATCAAACTCCCAAGGTTGAGGACAAAGAAAAGATTC
>NW_012110966.1:0-1201 GCF_000951035.1 Colobus angolensis palliatus | reverse complement strand
AAATAAATAAATAAAATTACCTGAGACTGGAAAATGTATAAACAAAAGAAGTTTAACTGACTCGCAGTTCTACATGGCTGGAGATGCCTCAGGAAACTTACAATCATGGCGGAAGGTGAAGCAGGCCCCTTCTTCACAAGGCAGCAGGAGAGAGGCGGGAGAACAAACCTGGAAGACCCCCTCCTAAAGCCATCAGATTGTGAGAACTCACTATAGGAGAACAGCATGGGGGAAACCACTCCCATGATCCAGTCACCTCCTACCAGGTCCCTCTCTCAACACCTGGGGATTACAATTCGAGATGAGATTTGGGTGGAGACACAAAGCCAAACCACATCAAGATACGTAAGTTGAGTCTTGATTTCCATTCCCTAAAAGCAGTCTTTGAGGGTCTCAATGAATTGAAACAGTAAATTAAATATCCTAGAAAACGTTTCCTTTACATTAGGGGAAAAAAAGCTTAATTTACAGTCACTACAGGCTACTAATGAGAGAAAAATAATCAAACTTCTGAACTTTTACTATCATAAAACTCTTGTCTTTCTTTCACGCTTTCGGGAATCAAAGGGAAAAAGGATGTTGCAACTCCAAAAGGGCTAGAAATGATAGCTGTTTCTGATAATAGCCTGAGGCTTCTGAACCCCTCTTACTCTGCTTTCGCTCCTCATGGAGGGACAATGATTTTGCCACGGAAGCTGTACATCAAGCCATAAACTCATTTCAGACGCACGGAAAGATGTTCAGCCCTGTATACTTTGAGCTCTATCTTTCTAGTCAATACATTTGCAGTGTCCATTACAGACTGTTTTTCTTTCCTGCTAGTCATTTATCAAAGGAAAATAAATAAAACAAACACCCCAAGAAATGTTCCAAACAAGCATTTCAAGAAAACAATAAAACATTCCATTGGAAAACATATTAACATTTAACCCACCACCCATTTACTTCACTACCTACCCATCCAAATTACCAAAAAGAACATCAGTGTGGCCCTAATTCATCAAATATGCCCATGTTTTGCTGACTATGACCTCCAAACAAGTGAAGGTTTATTATAGAGTGAAATATGTCCAGCTAACTTTCCTTCTCAACTTCAGATAAAAGCACTCCAGAATAAGAGTATTCTCAATGGCAAGTAACTATTTACTATATTCCAAGTACTTTCACATGTTACTCATTTATCTTTGCAGGAGCTCTGTAA
>NW_012110965.1:47242-48447 GCF_000951035.1 Colobus angolensis palliatus | reverse complement strand
TAATTTTAGTATAAGGAGTAAGGAAAGGATCCAGTTTCAGCATTCTACTTATGGCTAGCCAATTTTCCCAGCACCATTTATTAAATAGGGAATCTTTTCCCCATTTCTTGTTTTTGTCAGGTTAGGCAAAAATCAGATGGCTGTAGATGTGTGGTATTATTTCTGAGGGCTCTGTTCTGTTCCATTGGTCTATATCTCTGTTTTGGTACCAGTACCATGCTGTTTTGGTTACTGTAGCCTTGTAGTATAGTTTGAAGTCAGGTAGCGTGATGCCTCCAGCTTTGTTCTTTTGACTTAGGATTGTCTTGACAGTGCAGGCTCTTTCTTGGTTCCATATGAACTTTAAAGCAGTTTTGTCCAAAAATGTGAAGAAAGTCATTGGTAGCTTGATGGGGATGGCATTGAATCTATATGCTTTCTCTTGTGGGCATTTAGTGCTATAAATTTCCCTGTACACACTGCTTTAAATGTGTCCCAGAGATTCTGGTGTGTTATATCTTTGTTCTCATTGGTTTCAAAGAACATCCTTATTTCTGCCTTCATTTCATTATATACCCAGTAGTCATTCAGGAGCAGGTTGTTCAGTTTCCATGTAGTTGAGCGGTTTTAACTGAGTTTCTTAGTCCTGAGATCTAGTGTGATTACACTGTGGTCTGAGAGACAGTTTGTTATAATTTCTGTTTTTTTACATTTGCTGAGGAGTGCTTTACTTCCAACTATGTGGTCAATTTTGGGGTAAGTGTGATGTGGTGCTCAGAAGAATGTATATTCTGTTGATTTGGGGTGGAGAGTTCTGTAGATGTCTATCAGGTCCGCTTGGTGCAGAGTTGAGTTCAATTCCTGGATATTCTTGTTAACTTTCTGTCTCGTTGATCTGTCTAATGTTGACAGTGGAGTGTTGAAGTCTCCCATTATTATTGTATGGGAGTCTAAGTCTCTTTGTAAGTCTCTAAGGACTTGCTTTATGAATGTGGGTGCTCCTGTATTGGGTGCAAGTATATTTAGGATAGTTAGCTCTTCCTGATGAATTGATCCCTTTACCATTATGTAATGACTTTCTTGGTCTCTTTTGATCTTTGATGGTTTAAAGTCTGTTTTATGAGAGACTGGGATTGCAACCCCTGCTTTTTTTTGTTTTCCATTTGCTTGGTAGATCTTCTTGCATCCCTTTATTTTGAGCCTATGTATGTCTCTGCATGTGAGAT
>NW_012110965.1:46928-47192 GCF_000951035.1 Colobus angolensis palliatus | reverse complement strand
AGGCCTGGTGGTGACAAAATCTCTAAGCATTTGCTTATCTGTAAAGGATTTTATTCCTCCTTCACTGATGAAACTTAGTTTGGCTGGATATGATATTCTGGGTTTAAAAATTCTTTTCTTTAAGAACGTTGAATATTGGTCCCCACTCTCTTCTGGTTTGTAGAGTTTCTACCGAGAGATCTGCTGTTAGTCTGATGGGCTTCCCTTTGTGGGTAACCCGACCTTTCTGTCTGGCTGCCCTTAAGATTTTTTCCTTCATTTCAA
>NW_012110965.1:28126-41653 GCF_000951035.1 Colobus angolensis palliatus | reverse complement strand
CTAATCTCTACTCTAAGTCCTTTTGTGCCATTTCTTATGTTGATGATCAGAACCTCTCAGATTCTTGCAGTCTCTCTTCTGCTATACTCAGCATATTGAGAGTCTTCCAGGCACAGAAAAATGACTGTGAACCCAAGGCAAAAGGGAGAAGGAGTTAAGGGATGCAATAGAAGTGGAAATGAAAGGAAAATACTTAAAATAATTGTTTATTTTCCTTTATTCCTATAACATAGTTGTATGTGTAGTAAGTAAAACACAGTCTTCCACTGTTTCTTCAAATAAAGAAAAGACAGTTTCTTTTTTGAAAACCTCCCAATATGGTATTAGTCTAGACTCCAGACAAGAAAAGAAGCAAAAGGAGAGAAATAGTAAGAGAGAGGAAAAAGAGAAGAAGGAGGAGAAGGAAGAAGAAGAAAGTGGGGAGGAAGAGAGAAAAGAAGTAAAGAAGGATGCAGGTGTGAAAGGAGAATAAATCTCAGGGCCCCAAAATCACTAAGCCAAAGGGAAAGTCAAGCTGGGAATCGCATCAAGCAAGCCTGCCTCCCATTTTATTCTAAATAAGATAGCTATGAAGATTTAAAAAGCTACATACCTCCCTCATAATTAATCCACAAGGAAATTCCTTGTAGGCCTCAAGATCTTTACCCTAAAACAGTTCTGCTGAACTTCATCCTGGTAATGTAAATTGATAGCTTATCTTCACAGGTGTGGGACAAAGGACAGAACTCAAAGTCATCCCTCTGCTCAACTGAGACAAATGTGTATCATTGCTTCCTCTGCCCTGTCGTTTATGTAAAAATGCGGATTCACTAAGCCAGACTAAGACATAAGTGACTATTACTTTACCCCTTTCTCACAAGTAGATTGTGTATTTAGTGAAAGGCTAATCAAAGCCCAAAAGAATACAACCTTTGTTTCTTATCTATGTATGACCTGGAAGCACCCCCTCCAACCCAGCTTCAAGTTGTCCTGCCTTTTTGGACCAAACCAAAGTACATCTTCACATATTGATTGATGTCTCTTGTCTGCCTACAATGTATAAAACCAAGCTGTGCCACGACCACCTTGGGCCCATGTCATCAGAATCCCCTGAGGCTGTGTCACAGACACATCATTAACCTCAGCAAAATAAACTTCGTAAATTAACGGATACCTGTCTCAGACACTTTGGGTTCGCACAGGTGGTAATAGAACTAGGTATAATATGAGAATTTCTATTGGTGTGATGGTCATATATGCCTTGAGACAGCACTGGAATATGATTGTGATTTTTGTGTGTTTATTTACAGAGTACTCTTCACTCTCAAGTGTCTCAATTTAGATGAGAAATTATGTTTGACAGATCAATCAGCAGAATAGAATGAGGTCTACCTTTGATATTACAGAAGTACCTTTTCAAAGACAGAGTTGGTCTTTATCCATAAGATCTCAAAACTAGATTTTCCGTAGATGAATTCTTCAGGGAAGATATCTGCCAACTGTTGGCTTCTAACTGTAATTTTATTCATGGCTCTTGAGAAAACTGCATACATTTTAACCTATTCATGTAACTGGGTATCCCTCACTTTTCTAAGAGGTGGTTTAATTATTATTATTATTATTATTATTTGCTTTCTCTTCTATTCTCGTTTTCTGGTTTCCCACTTCCTACTTAGCCCTTTAAAAATGAAAATGTCTTCTTTCTCATCTCCCTCACCAGACATGTCCTGCAATGCAACTTCTAACTCTTTGCTCCAAGACAGGTCTCTCCTTGAGAGTGGACGGTCACTTTGTAGACCAAAGCATAACCACCACAGAAGTCTCACCTCCAGGGGGTTGCCTTCAAACTTCCACTCTTGCCTCAGGGCTTTCATTCACCAGGAGGGCATGTCAAAAGCATGCCCATTTGGCCACTTTTACAAATTATTTCTTCCATGGAAGGTGTCAACTCAACTGTTCTGTAGATAAGGCACCAAGTTAGTAGAGGGGTCCCTGCTCTGGCTCAATTTCCTCTCTTACTTATAAAAATATCCACTTTCTGCTCCAAAGATGAAGTGCCACATTTAAAGGCAGGACACTTTGTACCCTTCCTCCAAGTTAACTTCAGAATAAATTCACATTTTTTGTATCAGACCTCTGTCTTGTTAATTGGACTCTACATGAAGTGAACAACTAACTTGCATTTTGGTTACATTCAAACACCAAAAATCTCCAATATGAGATTAAATGAATCAGTTGCTGAGGGTGTTCTAGGCTGGACCTTTTCTGACCTTTGGAAAACTAGCTGCTTTTTGGATTACAGAGACAATGAACAACAAGGTTTTGATACAGACAGGAGACAGGGAAATACCGAATAAAAGAGGGTGGTTCCCCAGCAAAGGCCCCACCCTCAAGCCTGGAAACCCACACCCCTAAATGGGAATAGGCATTCCTGTATTCGCACCCAAATGTTGCCTTTTGGCCCACCACACTCCCACATCCTGTACCCATATAAACCCCAAACTCCAGGCTCTATGAGCAGAAGAGTAGAGGAGCAGAACAGTGGTGTGGCACAGAAGGAGAGAGGAGAAGGAGTGTCTGAACATCAAGAGGAGTTCGGCTGGGGATGGTCAGAAAGGAGATGGGCCACAGGATAGCCAAACTCCAGGGGAAGATCATCTTTCCACTCCATCCCCTTCCCAGCTCCCCATCCTTCCTGCTGAAAGTCACCTCCATCTGGCAATAAAATCCCCTGCATTTATCATCCTTTAATTTGTCCGTGTGACCTGATTCTTCCTGGACACTGGACAAGGACCTAGGTACCAAGAAGGCACTGAGCTGGTTAACACTTAAGCCATCTGCAGAAGGCAGAGTGAAAAAAGCACTGTAACACATGTAGTGGGGTTTCCAGAGTCACAGACACCCACCCTTAGAGGTTACTGTGGGGCTGGAGCCCACAGTCACTTGCCCTTGTTCCTGCACATGCCCATCTAAGTGCTCCTCCTCCTGTAAGAGGTTTGAGAACATAGTGGCCAAACAGATGAGACACACCTGACATCCTGTGAGAGGGGTCAGAGAACTCTCCCATTTCAGTCCCAATCTTTCCAACTTCAAGGGCTATTTTTGATCATTCCAATGATGTCAAATTATTATCTTCACAGAATAATCGAACAAATCAATGCTCAATTCTGAAGTGAAATTAAGACAGCCTTGATTGAGCCACTCTGGAAGGTGAGTGCTGTAGACCTAGTCTGTTGAAAGTACATATTCCAAATGTCTTTTAAAAGCATACTTTATACATGTGAGCCTATTTTATGTAACAAGTGGGAAATTTTTTAAATCTTTCTAGAACTCAACATTGGTACTTTTTAGGAATGACGGTCAAAGAATAGGAAACATGTAATTTTTAAAACTTCCTTCACTCTCCTTTCACCTTTTTCTGATAAGTTTTCTGCCTCAGATATCAGCTATATGCAACCAATTAAATGAATAAACAGTTCTCTTTGAGAATTCAAAAAGCTCAGTTATTTGACTGATTGAAATGCCTGGCTTAGCTTCCTAGGGGTTCTTTTCTCTTGTATGTAAATTTAAGTTGATCACTGCCAAAATCTGCATATAAAGAATCTGTGGTTTTTAAATATATATAGTCTTTAAGGCTTCTTTTTCTCATTTTTTAAAAAGCCCCCAAGGAAGGAGGAAATGGTGAATTACTAATCAATAGGCATAAGGTTTCAGATAAACAAGATGAATAAACTCCAGCAACCTGCTGTCTAACATTGTACTGATAGTTAACAATATGTATTGTATGTTTTAAAATGTGTTAATATGGTAGATCCCACATTAAGTGTTCTTACCACAATAAATATGCATTTAAAAAAAAAAAAAAAAGCCCAATGAGGTAGGTGTGTGACCGTCTCAGAGAAAATACAATCTAAAAATGACTAGGTATCAAGTGACAAGTATGCATTCTACTATATGGTACTGTTCCCGTTAAATCTCTAATGAAGTTTGAAGCAGCCCTTTAAAGTTTTTCATGTCTTCTAGTTTAATTCACAGTTTCCTTAATCTGCAAAATAAGTTGCTGTGATAAAACAAGTCCTATTCAAAAGTGAATGTTTTGAAAATAAAATTACCCAGAGGAGATAACGCTTAAATTCAACACATAGTTTTTAAAGACTCATTATGTACCAAGCAGTGTCAGTTACTGTGAGGAACATAAAAATAAAGACAACACAGTTTAATCCTCCTAGAACTCATAATCTAGTGGAGGAGGAAAAAGCCATAAATAAGCCCACGCAAGACAGCCTGAACATGAGACATAACAATGTAGAATGGAGGAGTTGTGTGAAAACAAAATCAAGTCCCACCCTGAACAAGCTGACAATTTCCTAGCAGAGACAAATCTTCTACCAATGCTAACATCAAGCAGAATGTCTTAAGAGGCTTATTAAAAGTGTACACAATGCAATTGTGTCAGATACAAATATTTGTAAAGTGTCTACTATTTGCCAATCTCTATGCATAACACTGGCATATTCACTGGCTCATTTAAAGAAAGGTGATACTGATTCTGAGAGGACCTTGAGGAAGTTCTGATGGATATCTAGAAAGTGGTACAAATTGAACAAAAGCAAGAGCTTATGATTTTGCTCCCCTGGCTGGTTTGTCAGAGACCTCCATTTGTTCTCCAGCACCTGTACATTTTTTCTTAATACAATTATACAAGTTATGTCGGCAACAGCCATCACCAAGTACACTGTTGACTCTCTCAACCTGTCAACCTGGAAAAAATGAGACACGTCATTAAAGATTACTGATAGGGATACCCTAGCAAAAATTTAGTGATCTGAAAGTTTTAAAAATTTAAGGATTTTATGTTTTCTTTTGCATAAGGGAAGTTTCATGGCAAATGTCTTAACATTTGGCTGTAATTGGTCAGACTTGTTTTTTCTTTAGTTCTTTAGGCAATATAAAACAATAATGGCTCATGCCTGTAATCCCAGCACTTTGGGACACTGAGACGAGAGGATCACGAGGTCAGGAGTACCAGACCAGCCTGGGCAACATAGTGAAACCATGTCTCTATTAAAAATACAAACAAAAATTAGCCAGGCAAGGTGGCACATGCCTGTAATCCCAGCTGCTCGGGAGGCTGAGGCAGAAGAATCACTTGAACCCAGGAAGTGGAGTTTGCAGTGAGCCCAGATCGCGCCATAGCACTCCAGCCTGGCAACAGAGCAAGACTCCATCTCAAAAAAAAAGCAAAATAAACAACAATGAAAAATATATACCTTAGTAACTAAGAATAGGAAGGGCAAAGAGCCAAAAGAGGCTATATTTTAGAAATTCCTGACTCATACTGTTGTAGTATTAGTGCTCCATCAGCAAAGTTTAGTTATGAAGAGAATGCAATACTCAAATTCGAATGTATTATACTGATCCTTGAATATTTTGTCTATAATTGTGTCAGTCTTTAATTTTTTTTTTACTTCAAAAAACCGTAAATGTTACTGTGGTGGGAAAACAGTCCCTAAAATTAAATTGTGCGATCTTTACTTAATCATGGTACAGTACACATTGCTCTAACAGCTGCCAGAAATCAAAGCTGGTTGCCTGTAAATGGCAATAGCATAAACATGATGCAACTCAAAGTTGATCTTGTCCATTGAAAATTGATGTCATGCACCACATGTAATGTACAATTCCTACAAATTGGCAGGAATGAATTTGACAGGCTAGCATCCAATTTTCTTTAGGAAAAACTTGTCCGTAGTCCTTTCAATCTTGCAAATTACCCAAGGATCTTAATGTATATTAAATGTATCTAAAGTTGACTGTGATAACGGCAATGGTCTTTAACTGCACCCTGATGATTTGTAGCTTCTTGTTTTTCATGTAATATTAGAGTGACCTGTGTACTAAAGTTAAAGGCTGCCTGATTGCTTATACTTCAGGGTTTTTTTTTTTAAGTTTACCAGCTCTGCAGATGATTTCTATAAAGAAGAAAATTACAAATGCCATCAATTAGTTCTCATGACTTCTATTGAAGATATGTTAATTTAGTTGTATTAGGTTTAGAAGTATTCCTCAGATTCCTTAGTCTATTAGCACTTTGAGTTTATCTATCTAAAATGACAATATTATTCTTTTCATCTGCTAGTTAAATATTTTTTAAAGAAACAATACTCCAACTGTCAAAGATTTATTTTCTCAAATTTGTTAACCCCAAATTGTTACCATATAATTAAATATAATCACAGCTAATGTTGCTTTATTCAATGTTCTTAAACATATTTAAACTTCTCCGATCTGCATTTTGGTGTTTCAAAAACAATTTTTGTTCTTCCTGGCATTAATTCATTAACATTTATCTGACAAAATATATATAATATATAATTTTGGGATGACATATATATATTTGGGATGAAAATATATAATTTTGGGATGACATAAGAGTACTTAGAAAATATTGACTTATGTTGTGAACTGTAGTTACACAAAAATTTTTAAATTCTTAATACATTCTTTTTGTATAGACTTCTATACAGATTTAGCATACAATGTTTGTTGAAAGTTGAATTAGTCATGATATGCTAGCCTATACTTTGGTAAAAAGAAAAATACAAGAAATCTGAAATTTTAGTAATTTAATCCAGTAAGGATTTATTTCTTGCTCACATCAAGTCCAGTGCAAATTGGTCACCCCTCCTTCATCTCATAGCTACCTCGATAATGTATGATTTCCAAAGTCCCCGCTTCAGAAGAAGAGAGACGAGAAAAATTGTTGCATGAGTTGTTTTTAAGGGACAGGCCTAGGTGTGATTTACCCTGGCAAGTGGCCATAATGTGCAAGGGAGCTGGGAAAACTGCCATGTGCCCGGAAGGAGGAAAGTGAAATGGAATTTGGTAAACACATAGCATTGTCCCTGCCACACAAAGTCTTCAAGAAAAATACTTGCAGGACCGAAGAAAACAGGATGCATTTTTTCTTAATGTAGTTAAAAATCAGAGTTAGTTTCATGCTGGTGTAAAATGACATTTTAAGTCACAGAGACCATGAACCTCAATGTGAAAGTATCACTTAAAAATTAACCTTTTAATTTTAAAACAAATCCAACACTCTTTATGCCTTTTTATCAAAGGTACAGATGACTGTTTAAAATATGGCACTATTTTATTTTATTTTATTTTATTTTATTTTGTTGAGACGGAGTCTCGCTCTGTCGCCCAGGCTGGAGTGCAGTGGCCGGATCTCAGCTCACTGCAAGCTCTGCCTCCCGGGTTTACGCCATTCTCCTGTCTCAGCCTCCTAAATAGCTGGGACTACAGGCGCCCGCCACCTCGCCCGGCTAGTTTTTTTGTATTTTTTTAGTAGAGACGGGGTTTCACTGTGTTAGCCAGGATGGTCTCGATCTCCTGACCTCGTGATCCGCCTGTCTCGGCCTCCCAAAGTGCTGGGATTACAGGCTTCAGCCACCGCGCTCGGCACTAACCTAAATATTTCCTACACTTCTTCCAATGAGGAAGGTCATATGATTTCCCTTTCAGACTCTTTTTAGATCATCTTGTTTCCTATGTGAATTATATCACACCCACCATGTCTCCACTGCCATCAGAGACAAATGTAGCCTCCCCTTTGGAGCCTCTTCTTACAGATCAGGTATTCATTCTGATTATTCACCAACTGTGCTGTTTTCATTAATAAATAGTTTGAATATTACCATTTCAGTATTTACACATTGTCTTGCACTCATGTGCATACAGGCACACATCTGCACACAGTTATTCATGCACACACACAATGGTCACCATCAACTTATTTTCCGCTGCCTTACTTTATTCTCTTCCTGTGCTTTTTTTAAAATGCATTTATTTGCTTTTTGTTTTGTATACTGTTAGGTCCCTTTCTACTAGGACAGGATCTGGCAGCTAGGTTCTGCTTAATTAATAATTGGTAAATAACTGAGTAAATGAAGATGTTTTATGTTTCAGTGTCAGTGAGGGTATGTATCTCTCTGTGCTCCCCTTTCATCACAAGAAAGAAAACAAGGTAAGAATCTTTGACTTCTCAGTTGATTTTGGAAATTGTGCAATGTACCAAGAAAAATTATGGCATTTATTTTTTGAAAAAATCTTAATTTATTTAATGTGACCCCATATGTTTTTTTAGAAGAAAAACTAAGGTTTGGAGAGTCGAAGCAGCTTGCCTATAGCTGGTGTTACTCATGTTGCACACTCACAAGCATATTGTTACCCAGATCTGTGTAAGGGGAATTCTCCTTTTTTTTTCATTTTACTTTCCATAACTGATTTTATCTTTCTCACGAGTGCTAACCCTTTGAAAGGCAGGTGGGAAAGTGGAGGGTAATAGTGTATAGATTCAGTTTTAAAAGTTTTGTAGGGAACTCCATCTCATTTGGGTAAATGCTTGTTTTCAGACTTTTTCCTTCTTCTTCTGATCCCCAAAATGGCATCTGGATGCATGTAAGAGCTTAAGAAATGTGTTGGTGATGGAAGAAGGGATGTCGGAGAAATGCTTTCTCTCTGGTATTTTCCGGGTTCTGGGATAGGTTTGGTCCATGACTGATGTTTACTGACGTGCAACTGCTCATCTGGGCTTTCAGAGAATTCCCATGTGCCTGACACTAAAGTCTGAGACCCTGGCCCTTTATTTCTAATCACGAAGTTCCTGTATACCATGCTGGGGTTTTTCCCAACTCTAATTCCCCCTGGGTACATTGATCTTGGCACTTCACTGGCCAAGATCAGAGCCTGAAGGAACTTGTGGACCCTTCTTCCCAGTCACCTGCAAGCACCAGTGTTGTGACATCTTTACCCAGCCACCTCTAATCACCAATGATGGAAATGACACAAAGCCCAATGCAAGGATCTTCTTAGAAGCCTATTACCTGTCCAGATTCTGAATCAGTAAGAAAGCTACTAGCACCAAATATATTGAGTCTCTTCAAACCCTTGTGAATGTTTGTATAGCACCATTTCACAAAGAGCCACCAAGCGTGTGTATTGGGTAGAAGGGGAAAAGCCACTACATTTCATTGGGTTGGATCAATCTGGCATTACAATTTCTGCAATGTTTGACAAGAATTCTTCTTACAATGTATCTAATTCACTGTAATTCCCGGTTTAATCTGGTACAGATTACATTTAGTGTGCCATTTTGCTCTCAAAAGTGTCCCAGTTCAGATGCTAAATTATACCGTCATTTTACTTAAAAAAAAAAAAAAAAAAATCTGTTTCCAGATCTCTAAATTTGCTTTGACATGCAAAAACAGCTTAAAGAAATTTAGAAATCTAGAAATCATTTTCTCCATGGACAAAACCTGACTTTCAAGAAAATTAATCAGTCCTAAGGCTGGACAAAAGAGAGATCAATGTGAGCTAGAATATATTATCTGGGAGTAATAATATCTTGATGTGCTAAGGTGTTTTATTTTAATTAGTAGAGTTTTCTTTGAAATAAATGTCTTTAGGATTTCTAGGGACGAGTGAGACAGGAGAAAGAAAAAGACCACTCCAAGGACTAATCAAGTTCAAATTACAAGAGCTACAAGGCATGGAAAAGTAGAAACATGGTTCAACCCCTAGATAATTATAGGAAGAAGAGTAGTCCAAAAAATGGGTTGGTGGTGCAGGGAAAGTCTCCTTTTCACCTCCCAACCCCCAAACATACTTCTAGATCAACCACAAGCCTGAGAATATGACATTGGCCCAGGTAACAAGTGAAACAGACAAAAAGGTGGTTTTGTCCTGACAGTGCCATGGAGCATTCAGGTGTCCAGTCTCCTTTTCAATAGGACAGAGACCAACCACTTTGCTCTGGTTTCAGAGGATATACAATATCAGATTCAGGAAGTTGGAGCTGTTATAAGGAGTTTTACAAAGCTAAATTCAGAAGACAAGTGAAATATTGGGGGAAAGTTTATGCTTAAAGAAGTTACAATTGTTCCCCTTTGGTCAAATTCATTAAATGTAGTCAGAATACATAGTCACTGGTTCAGTTCACACACATGCATATCATCAATGATCAATGATGACTCTGAAACTAAACATGAAAATGTATGAAATACTCCCTTTCCCAAAAAGAGGAAAAAGAAAAGTCAGCCTAAGTGTTTAGTTACTTTAAACTCAAGACCTTTAGGATTTAAGATCATCTGTTATGAAATAAGAAAGCTTATATCTTTGAATTATTTTGCTGACCCATTGCTAAAATAAGGCATCGTACATACATATTCAAATGGAGTCAGTCACATGCTGCCAAAACAAAGTAAAGAATGGTATGTCATTCAGAAAACTACAAAAACTTTAAAAGAAAACTAAGTTTTATCAAAGGCAGTCTTTTAAGATAAGACTGATTTTATTCCCACTTTTCTACAAGACCTATTTTATCTTCCAAATATTTTATATAAATTAGTCACAAACTTTCTCAAATATTATTAAAAGCTAGAATTTATTGAGCCTTACTGTAGGCCAAGCACTAGGTAAAGTATTTCTTGGGACATTGTGGAAGGTGCTATTAGTATATCTGTATTAGTCAGAGTTCTCCAGAGAAATAGAACCAATAGGATGTTAAAAAATATATATGAAAACATATTCCCATAGAATGCCAAGACCTGTCACACAGATAACGTGTCCCATGGATAAGTCTATATATGGACAGATATTTATTTTTCAAAACTGACTTATGCAATAACAGAGGTTGGCAAGGTCAAAATCTGCAGGGTGGGCTGGCAGACTAGAGACCCTGGGAGAGCCAGTGCTGCAGTTCCAGTCCAAAGGAAGTCTGCTGCAGAATTCCCTCTTGCTCAAGGGAGGTCACTCTTGGTTCTATTGAGGACTTCAAGTGATTGGATGAGGCCCACCCATGTTATAGGGCAATCTCTACTCAAAGTCCACTGAGGTAAATGTGTATCTCAATCAAAAACAACCAAAAGAATGTTTAGACAGATATTTGGGCACCATGGCCCAATCAAGTTGCCACATAAAATTAACCATCACAAGGCTCATTTGTCAGATAAGAAGACAGAGGCATAGGGAAATTACTCACATGAGGTCACAAGCTAGTAAGTTACAGGGCCAGAACTCCAACAATGTTCATTTGTTTGGAAATTTAGCACACTAAACCACCATGCTTTACAACAGGACAATTGAGAGTTTGATAAGTTAATTGGGAAAGTTGGATCTTTCCAGACAAATGAAATAGTATGCATTAAGGCTTAGAGTATTAAAAATGCCTGGCTTGTCAAGGGAATATGGTAAAGTCCAGCATCATAATAATGAATTTACTACTTAGTTTGTTATGTATTTTTTAATTTGTCACTCTATATTGACCTGGTTTCTAATGATTTACATGTTTCTTAAATGATACACCTAGAATATCAGGAAACTGAGACCTGAAACCCACAGATATTCTTGGTCACCTACAGATTTCCTTTCTCATCCTTATGCATTGTTGTTACATCCTTAGCTCGAGTTGAGGGATGGTTTTAGAGCTTGCTGTGCGGAACAGACAATTCTGTTGACTCTTAGATTGTCCTTAAGTGTGTCTCTGAAGTGAATATTCCCAAAAAGAGATTACTTTCATTTCTTAAGGCAAGAAAACATTTTGCTTTTCCTGAAATACTAGTATTTTCCTTTTGCACAGACAATGAAAATAATTCTATTGTAATAATTCTTTTTTTTTTTTTTGACAGAGTCTCACTCCGTCACCCAGGCTAAAGTGCAGTGGCATATTCTCAGCTCACTGCAACCTCTGCCTCCCAGGTTCAAGTGATTCTCCTGCTTCAGCCTCCCAAGTAGCTGGGATTACAGGCACATGCCACTACACCAGGCTGATTTTTGTATTTTTAGTAGAGACAGGGTTTCACCATGGTGGCCAGCCTGGTCTTGAACTCCTGACCTCAGGTGATCCACCTGCCTCAGCCTCCCAAAGTGTTGGGATTACAGGCATGAGCCACCGCTCCCAGCCTTGTAATAATTGTTCTTATTTCCCCTCACCCCTGCTCTCTTATCTTTGTTATTCAATTTTAATTTTGTTTTAGTTTTATACACTTCTATTTTTATTGATATTAAGAATCACTTCACATTCTTTATGCTGCAAAACAGGGAATAGAAGAATAAATGTGTGAGCGAATAAATCAATGAGCAAGTCAATAAACAAACAAACAACTGGCAAAGAAATAAATAGCTTTCCATGACTTAGCCCTTGCCAAAAAAAAAAAAAAAGCAGGGAAATTTCAACCCCAAAATTCTACCCTGCTGGATCAAGGGATGATAGGTTTCACATGAGTTCATGAAGACCTGTGATTGCTTTGTGTCAAATGTCTTGAGAGGCTATTTTTCTCATTAACCCTGACTTATAAATAATTCAATTGATGTCTTGACTCCTAGTTGTAGGTTCTGCTTTAGTCACATCTCTTACATTACCAATGCCCCAGGTTCCATGTGCAAATAAAATTTCAATAGCCCTATTTTGATATTATTTGTAAATATCTCAGTGTACTCATAGCTTAGGTCCTAGTTACAAGATGTCTCTCTCTCTCTCTCTGTCTCTCTCTCTCTCTCTCTCCCCCTCTCCCTCTCTCCCTCCCTAACAAAATCTCCATGTTGTGTGTATCAGTGGTACATTCCTTTTTATTGCTGAGGAGTATGTTACTGTATGAATCTACCACAGGTTTTAATCATTCACCAGTTGAAGGATATTTTATTTCTAGTTTTTGACAATTATGAATAGTGTTGACATAAATTATCACATACAGGTTTTTGCATGAATATAAGATTTTATTTCAAGGGAACCAGTAAATACCTAGGAGTGGGATTGCGAAGCTATAAGATAAGTAAACGTTTTTAGTAAGAAGTCACCAAACTGGTTTTTAAATTGGCTGTACCTTTTTCCATTTTCAGCAGTAATATAAGAAAGCGCTCACTACTGGCAGTTTTACTATTTTTTAACTTTTAGCCATTTTGGTAGGAGTGCAGTGGCAGCTCATTGTGGTCTTAATTTGCATTTCTCTGATAGCTGATAATATTAACATCTTTTTATGTTCTTATTTATTACCTACTCATTAATGTAAATCTGTACAGAGAGCTAAAAATAGTTACCTTAAAATGTATAAATAACATTTTTATATCATTAGAGTTGTGATAGAGCCAAGACATGAGTGATAAAAAAGATAAAACCAGGCTAAAGCATTCTGCTATGTTCTGAAAGACACTGGCATGATTTATTCCTGAGTACATGGTAATATAGCTACCTCAGTTAAGTTGAGCTGAATGGGTCAAATTAAGGTAATTCAAGCCCCTACAACTTTTCTGCCCCTTTGAGATAAGAATTTCTTGATGCTACAACCTCTTGAGATTATCCATCTCTTTTCGAAAAAGGGAGAAACATATGAAAATAAATGCTTTGGTCTATATTAACTGTCACTCCTTAGATCATTGAATTTTCCTTTATGATTTTAGTTCTCCCACTAACATTAAAAAACAGATACAAGTGGCCATAAAATTTAATATGTATATTTAAATATCTATATTATATAAGATGTTTAAGTA
>NW_012110965.1:22040-27784 GCF_000951035.1 Colobus angolensis palliatus | reverse complement strand
ATGAGGGCTCTTCACGGATTCATGGATTAATCGATTAATGGGTTATTGGGTTTATAGGTTATCACAAGATTGGGACTGGTGGCTTTATCAGAAGAGGAAGAGAAACCTGAGTTAGCACACTCAGTCCTCTCACTGTATGATGCCCTGCTCCGCCTCCAGACTGCGGAGTCCCCACCAGCAAGAAGACTCTCTCCAGATGTGGCCCCTCGACCTTGAATTTCTCAGCTTCCATAACTGTAAGAAATAAATTCCTTTTGTTTATAAATTACCCAGTTTCAAGTATTCTTTCATAAGCAACAGAAAATGAACTGAGACACATCTGTATTGAAATTTTCTTTTTTACAACATTTGTTGAGCTCTGAGTCCACAAAGATATTAATATGAAAGCAAGAGAACCAGTTAACCTGCCGGTAAAGGTGGCTGCTTTGAGAACCCAAAACTGTCAACTGAAATTTAGTCTTCAGTTTCCTATCCATGCACCATCAAGGTACATGAGAATGAAGAGGGAGGTTACACAAACATGCAAATCTTCACTTTCTCTAAAGCAGCATTCATTACATCATTAATTTATTGAGATGTGTTTATATTTTATTCACTTCAGACACAAAGGGCTAAGACTTCAAACTATGCAAAGTGAGTAAGCTCTAGTGTCGCTATTGCCAGTGAGTAATAGCTTATGGCTGATCACCTAACTATTGTATGTGAGATATGCTAATTGTTTCCTTGAGTTTCTCGTACAAAATGTGCTCTTTTTAGTCAACCATTTTTTAGTCAAATACAGCATGTGCATGTGTTCTCTCTCTCTCTTTGCTTTTGGCAGCTTAATTGCAACACTGTCAAAAAGATCACAGCAAAAAATCTATTCATTTCTCATCATTCTCATTCAAATCTGCCTCACAGTAGTGTGTTTAAATTTGTTAAACAGAAGAAAGATTCTGTGAAATATATACTTTTATAATATAAATGAACAATCTGTGTAACATTTATTTTTATTAAAGTGAAAAACAAGAGCACTTGTGGATAGAGTAGAGCATTTAAATTCTCATAAATACTGAGATAATTTAATGATTAACAAAATACCCATTGTTACTCAATGGTAATGTATGCCCTCTCCCATGTGTTCTGAATAAGTATATATATTTTTCATTTACGTCTCAAAAATATTTTTCTGTTAAATGTAACTTCTGACAGAAATTGAAACAGCTTATTTAAATTGTAGTTATATTTTGTATTCTGTAGTTATAAAACACATTAAACATCAGATAACTTCTAGTCACACAGAGATTCCTTAGACTTCTCTTCACTTATAATTATTTTATTGTCTCTGCACTTCAAACAGGTCACCAGAAAGAATGACAATGCCCAAGTGAAGTTGAACAGTATTCAAGTATGTGGAAAGAGTATAATAGCAAAAATGAAGGATTATATATCTAAGATTTAGGTGGTCTCCCTAAATCTACCCAAGGCAGTGAGTGGTTAAGAATATGCAATAGTCTTTCATTTCCTATATCAAGATCTTATTTGGCAGACAATATCACTGATAGAACATGTCACCTCAGACCATTTTAGTCAGCTTTGAAATAGGGTTAAAGTGGCACCAATACTATCTATCAATGAGAATGATAGTGAAGCAGTCTCATTGTCTGGGGTAAACACCCGAGGTTCTTTGTCTCGTGCCAAGAAAATTAAGGACACGGAGAAAAACTAACTCCTAAGAAGGAGTTAGTTTAGGAGTGGAGGTTTAATAGGCAAAAGGAAGAGAAAGGAGTTAAGAGCAGAGGCTTAATAGGAAAAAGAAAGATAAAGGAAAATAGTTTTCTCTCTCTTGTGAGAGAAAGGGGCACCCGAATGGGAATTCTGGCCCACAGTGGAGTGCACCAGATTTTATAGGCAGGCTTGAGGAGGTAGTGTCTGATTTACATACAGCCCAGAGATTGGTTCAGCTAGGTGTGGCGTTTACATAGCCTGTGGGGAAGGCTGACCACCCCACTATGCAAATGAGCACCCCATTATGCAAATGAGCTTTCCAATTGGCCAGCATTATGCTGTCTGCTCCTTACTGTACACATGGCTGGCCAGGAGAAGGGAACATGGAGCTGCCATTTTGAACATGAATAGTCCCAGGTAGCCTTTTCCTATTGGCACAGCTGTGGGCATTCACTCATGCAAGCTCCCAGCTTGCTTGCCTGTGTCTGCAGCTTGATGTTACAGACTGCTCTTTGTTAGAAAAGAAATTATTTGAGACTGCTTTTCATTAAAAGGAAAACCTTACTGAAGACTTCCTTACCTTCACTATCTGCCTAAATAATTTCTTCTTAACTTTCACATCAATAGCTATGTGTAACAAAAATAATAGAATCTGAAATAATACTGGCTAAATGTATGCAAGATTTTTTTTTTTTTTAAAGAAGTCCTGAAATAGAGTTCAGGATTAGTGTTGCTGTTTCTTGGTCCTTAGTGTTTAAGTTTCCACTCCTCATTCTAAGTGCATAGCTTTCATCTTCAAGTTTGCTTCATGTTCCAACATGGTTATTGGAGCACTGGTCATCACTTAAATATTCTAGGTGGGAAAGAAGACAAGAAGAGAAAAAATATGGTCTCAGTAACTTCTGAATTTTTGGAATTTGTACATTTTATGTACAAAATTGTAGTGGTATACAATTTTAAGTCATTATTTAAACTATATAAAATATGTATAGCTATTCCATTGCTACTTGGAAAATGTCATATCATCTCCATATATGCATTATAAAAGTTCTTTTACATATTTCAAATGTCTTATTATTTAGCTCCTCTATTTTCTGTAATTATTTTTGACATTTATTTTTAAAGTCTGAAAAAGTATTCCATATAATTGCATTTCTGAAAATATTTCCCTATATCTTTACAGTTTTTTCATATATTTCACTATGAATATTTAGTGACTCTTCATAGTTCCTTCTGGACCATTTAACCTTTCTTACTTCCTTTTTCTTATGTACCGAGTAATGATAGTACCAATGCCATCTCATAGGAATATTGTTAGAAAAATGAGATAATATACATGAAACATTTAGCAAAACACTTGGCACATTATTGTCAAATTAGTTACCCCCATTTCTGTAATAAATAGTAAAGAAATAAAATGTGGTATGATTTTAAGCAATTGGTGGCCTATAACTAAAATAAATTTCTCAGACCTTCATGTTAGAAACACTCTCCTTCAAGTATGCAGGTGGCAGTGATATTGGCTCCATAGAGTATAAAATACAAGAATTCTAAGGGAATGGATTTTTGTTTCTTCTGCTTATTCCTGTATCTCCTGTGCCTAGAATAGTCCCTGACACATAGAAGGCTCTTAATAATATGGAGTCATCACTGTATACTTCTTGATCTGGCAGCAAACCATATACATAAAGCAAATCCTGTTTCTGAGTTTTCAACTTCTGAAGTCAACCCATGGACAATTCACTAAAGCCTCACTTTGGGTTGCAAAATAAAATACAAATATTGGAAGCTTTTGTAATATAAAAGTGAAGTTATAACAGGAAGAAAACATAAAAGCAAAAAGGAGGGTGTTGTATCACAGGTTGATAATAATTTTCATTTTATAGACTTAAAGCAAGATACTGGAAAATGTTATTTGAACACAAAATAGGGGTACATTTATTATTGAAAATTATAGTGTCCAAAGAAGAACCCAGATGATTATATAACAAACATCTGAGTGAGGAAACTGCAGATCATGTAGGTGAAATAAATTCTCCCCTTCATAACAGGGAGTTAGAGATTGTCTAGAGCTTATAACCAAATCAATAGAGATATGAGCATATTATGTCAATTTAGCACTTGGTGCTACTATGTGACCAAGTGTACAGGAGTCCATTGTCATATGTTATGATCCATATGGTTTTTGGAGGGGGCAGACCTGTGATAGAGACCATACTCCTTATCCTTAGAGTTTTGGGGGACATCGCTTAAAACTCTCTGCAGATGTTTTTCATTTAGGTTGACCTGGGGAAGTGGGCTGGATTTCAAAGGCTTTCACTTGGCCTTTGCTATTTTACTAGCTCTTACTCTACAGGTTAAGAAACTAATTTGAGAGTTCTGCCAACTTCTAAGTATGTCCATTGCAATTATAAGCTTGGGAATTATGAAATCACTAAATATATCTGTAGACTCCTTAAACCCACTGTGAGATGGATGATCTCATTTATAATCTGAACTCCATAGGCCCGCACTCTAATAGAGGGGCCTGATGGCACTTTGTTTCCCAGGGGTCTGCGTCGATTTGAGCCACCTGGTCTCTAATTTACCAGCAGGCACTGGCAGGAATAATTGATCCCGATCGTCATGATCAAAGGCTGTTACTACATATGGGCGTTGGTAGAAATATACTTGGCCCTCAAGTGTTCCACTTGGTTGTCTCTTATATTCCCATATTACAGTTTTAACTATAAATGGTCAATTTTAGTAACACAGACTACTAAGTTTATAGTAACCAGGACACAGAACCTTTAAGGATACACGTTTGCAGCACCAAACGTGATCAGCCACCTACTCCTGCAGAATATTAAATGAAAGAAAAGAAAACCCCCTTGCCCTGGAGGTTAGATCTCATCTCACCCTAAGTGCACCCGAAGTACAGAAATCTGGCCCCCTTGCTTCAGTGTAGGATCCACACCATGGTGCACCGTCCTCCAGAGCTCAACACTGACGCAGGCTGAAGTTAGGCGCCAGCTGAGCTAATCCCTTGATTAGCTCTGTTTCTCTGGTTACAACCAGCACCTCTTTCTCCTAAAAGCACTCTCTCAACAACTACACAATCTTTACTGTCGCAGGGGCTGTTTCTAGGGATTCTGATCTAAAAGGAGCATCCTCTTGTCTCTGATTTGGGGAATTTTTTTTCAATTTATGAAGTAAAGTGAAGATATTATAAGCTAAATTTTTGAATGTAAGTCTTTACTTCTTTTATTGTTGAGATTTTTTTCTTTCTCTGTTTTTACTCTAAATTACAAGAGACTGCATAAGCAATATAAAGTCATACATTGCTTAATAACGAAGACAGTCTGAGTAATGTGTTATTAGATGATTTCATGTATTCTTACACAAACCTAGGTAGTGTAGCCTACTGCATACCTAGGCTATATCGTACAGCCTGTTGCTTCTAGGCTATAAACTTGTATAGCGTGTTACTATTCTGAATACTGTAGGCAATGTTTAACATCATGTATAAAAAATGATATACCTGTATATGGCACCTAATATGAATGGAGTTTGCAGGACTGGAAGTTGCTCTGGGTGAATTGGTGAGTGAATATAAAGGACTAGGACATTATTCTACACACTGCAGACTTTATAAATACGGTACACTTAGGCTACCCTAAATTTTTAAAGAAAAATAGTTTTCTTCCTTTAATAGCAAACTTAGCTTATGGTAACATTTTTATGTTACAAACTTCTTAAGTTTTTGAAACTTTTTGACTCTTTTGTAACAACATGGCTTAAAACATAAAGACATTATGCAGCTATGCAAAAATATTTTCTTTATACTTATTACATAAGTTTTCTGTTTCTAAAATTTTCGTTTTTAACTTTTTTAACATTTTTGCTAAAAAAAAAAAAAAAAGGAAAACTAAGACACAAACACACACATTAGCCTAGGCCTATACAAGGTCAAAATCATCAATAGCCCTGTCTTCCAACTTCACATCTTGTCCCACTGGATGGTCTTTGGGGGCAATAACATGCATGGAGCTGTCATC
>NW_012110965.1:20703-21633 GCF_000951035.1 Colobus angolensis palliatus | reverse complement strand
TTTTTGTATTTTTGGTAGAGACGGGATTTCACCGTGTTTTAGCCAGGATAGTCTCAATCTCCTGACCTCGTGATCTGCCAACCTCGGCCTCCCAAAGCACTGGGATTACAGGCTTGAACCACCGCGCCCAGCCACAGTAGGTTTCTTTATACCATCATTACCACAAACAGGTGAGTAATGCATTGTGCAACAATGTTATAATGGCTACTATTTCACTAGGAGACAGGAATTTTTCAGCTCCATCATAATTTTATAGGACCACCATCATATGTACCGTCCATCATTAACAAAACATCATTATGCAGCACATGGTTGTGTATGTATAAACTCGGATACCAATTTATATTTAAATCAATGTTAGTACATTTACATAACAAGCTTGGTTGAATGTTATTTTCTTCACAAAGAGTTTTAATAACACAGGTTATTAAATATACCCCTCCCATTGGTGTATTCTTATGTAAAAATGTAAAATAAGGTAAAAAATTAAATCTTCAAAGTTTTGAGATCAAAATTTTAAAACTCTGGGCAGAAATAACGATGGTTCTTTGAATAGTAGATGAGATTTGTTCCTTACATTATCTAAGCCATCACAATTTTTATGTATTTTTATAAAAAATAACTAATTTTACTGACTTTTTACATACTTTACATACTCTGTGTTTAGTCCCTATAGGCAGTTCTTCTTATAACTTCTTAAAACATAAAAATGATTCAGAATTTTTGCTACGCATAAAAATATTAATTTTTAAGACTGTTTCTTTGTAAAATGTGCAGCACTTTATAGATAAGTTATTATTTTGATCTATTCTTTCCCCAATATCTTTCCCTAATATATTTTAATACTTAGACACCAAATATTAGTCTCCTCCTTCTCATTTAAAATTTTTCTCTTTTTTTTTTTTTTTTTTTGAGACAGTGTCTCCCTCT
>NW_012110965.1:17192-20083 GCF_000951035.1 Colobus angolensis palliatus | reverse complement strand
CCACTCATTCACAATGACTCATCTCAAATGTTACCTTCTCTGAAAACGATTTTCTGACCCTGTAGCTACATCACAGCAATTGCATACTGCATCTTGCATAGTATTGCAGCCCTTCAAACAAATCATTTTTGTAGCCTTTATAAATTACAACTATTTGTCAACTTTAAATAATGAGATTCAGAAAATATAATTAAGTATAGAGTTTATTCAAGCCCAAAGCTGATAATAGCTATCCAGGAAAGACAGAGAAATGGTATCAGCACTCCAAAGTTAAAAGTTAGGTTTTCGCTTATGTAGGAAGAAAACAAAGCAACTTGACAGAATTACAATATGTTCTATACAAGGCTAGTTTTAAGTTGCAACTATTTACAGATTTTCTTTCTCATTGTGTGGTTTTCTTTCTTTATTGCTTGTTTTGATTTTCTTCCCAGTTTTAAATAGTGTTATTTAACATTCCATCTTTAAAAATGTGATAGCCATGAAGTCTTTGACAAAGGTGAGAGGGAGGTTCATCTATAATAAAGATCAATTGTGAAGTGGGAAGAGTGGTGCCCTTTTGTCACTTGCAACATTTTACTAAACAATATAGGTAAGGAAGAAGGCTAATCTATAATGAGAGAAGCAAAGACTGCAGCTGCCTAGGTTACGGCTGCCTATCATGTGACTCAGGTCTCATAATCATATTCCCTTAGGCTTAAAATACTTTAAAGTTCCAAAAGCTTAGATTTTGAGTCACTTAATTTTTACATATTTATTATTGTGTTTATCTTCTTGATAATAACCATTATCCAAGATGGTCCCCACTGATTCTTGCCTCATGTTATTCAAGTTTCTGTGTAGTCCTTTTCTACACTGAGTGGAGCTGATCTGTGAGACCAATAGAATATTGCAGAAATAATAGAATGTGGCTAGATGCTGAGCCTAGGTTATAAAAGACATCATGGTGTCTACCTTACTCTCTGAAATCACTTGTTCAGAAATATTCCATTATGTGCAGCTTCCATTTTGTGAAGACACTCAATACACTGTACAAAGCAGACCATGTGACAATAAACTACAGTCTCTTTCTGACAATAAAGATGACTTGCCAGCCAAATGAGTGATCCACATTAAATGGAAGTGAATTCTCTAACCCCACCAAGCCTTCAGATTATTGAATTGGCCAACATTGTGAATAAAACCTCATGAGATACTTTAAACCAAAACAGCCACTCCCAAATTCTGGACCCACAGGAACTACCTATTGCTGGTTTAAGTTTTCAGTTAATTATGCAACCATAAAAAATCAATACAGGGCCAGGCACAGTGGCTCACACCTGTAGTCTCAGCACTTTGGGAGGCCAAGGAGGGTGGATCACGGGGTCAGGAGTTCAAGTCCAGCCTGGCCAACATGGTGAAACCCCGTCTCTACTAGAAATGCAAAAAATTAGCCAGGCGTGGTGGTGGCCACTCGAGAGGCTGAGGCAGGAGAATCGCTTGAACCCAGGAGGCAGAGGTTGCAGTGAGCTGAGATCAAGCCATTGCACTCCAACCTGTGTGACAGTGCGAGACTCTGTCTCAAAAAAATAAATAAATAAATATATATATATATATATAATCAATACAGATTTTGGTAACTAGAAGTAAGGTCTTGCTTTAAGAAAATTGTTAAATATGGGAACGGCTTTTGAACCAGGCAGAAAGTGGGAGGTGGAAGAACTTTAAGGAAAGAGCTAGTAAAAAACTGAAGATCTTTGAAGAAATTATTAAGCAGGCTACAGGCAAGGGCTTAAAGGAATGTGAGGAAAATGTCATTTGGCAGTAGAGGAAAGAAGATTTTTGATATGGCAGAAAGTTTAGGAACATAGAAAACGTGCCCAATGTGAGTGTAGAAAATGTGCCAAAATGAATGGGATAATCTATTCTAGCTTAGTAGATTTCCAGATAGAGTATGGAAGGTGTCACTTGATTTCTTCTTGCTGCTTACAGTAAAATGTGAGAGGAGAGAGATAAGATAAAGGAAGAATTATTAAATACAAAGAAGCAAGGGCTTGCTGGCCATAAAATTGTCTAGCCTCTCCAGGTGGCACATGATGATAAAATTAACAAATGGCTTCCTGGCAAAAATCAAACCCAAAATACTTATGGAAATTGGTCTAACAGTAAAGCTTAGCCTTCACTGAATTGTGATATAAATAAGAAATAAGGCTTTCTTGTATTGAGCCTCTAAAATGTGGAGGTTTCCATTTTGCAGACTGACCTCAATTTAGCAATGGTTCAACTTACATTTTTTCAGTTTTATGATGGAGTGAAAGCAATAAGCTTTCAGTGGAAATCATACTTCAAGTACCCATACAACCATTCTGTTTTTCACTTTCAGTACAGTAGTCAATAATTTACATGAGACATTTAATACTTTATTATAAATTAAGCTTTGTGTTAGATGATTTTGCCCAACTGTAGGCTACCATATGTATTCTGAGCACATTACAGGTAGACTACGCTAAGCTATGATGTTTAGTAGGTTAGATGTATTAAATGCATTTGCAATGTATGATATTTTCAACCTACAATGGGTTTTTAGGGATGTAACCCCATCATAAGTTGAGGAGCACTTGCTATTGAAAAATAGTCTAGTATATTCTGAGCAAATAATGAGCAAAGCCAGCAAAGCAGATGAAGAAGAAACATATTATATCTGAGGTTCTCCAAAAAGCAGTGTATCAGAGTTACCTTCAGGAAATTTGCCCAAATTCTCATATCTGCTTTTCCTCCCCACCCCCACCTTTGAAGAATATCTTTTTTGGTTTGTTTGTTTGTTTTTATTATTATACTTTAAGTTCTAGGGTACATGTGCATAACGTGCAGGTTTGTTACATATGTATACATGTGCCATGTTGGTGTGCTGCACC
>NW_012110965.1:0-12769 GCF_000951035.1 Colobus angolensis palliatus | reverse complement strand
TGGGTTATGTCTCCCAGTTAGGTTACTCAAGGGTCAGGGACCCACTTGAGCATACAGTCTGTCTATTCTCAGATCTCCAAGAATATCTTTTTTTATATGGATGGTTCATATTATTTGGCTCTGTGTCTCCATCCAAATCTCATGTCAAATTGTAATTCCCAATATTTGGGGAGGGATCTGGTGAGAGATGATTGGATCATGGGGGTGGATTTCCCCCTTGCTGTTCTCATGATAGTGAGTGAGTTCTCACAAGATCTGGTTTTTTAAAAGGGTGTAGCATTTCCCCCTTTGCTCACTCTCTCTTCTGCCACCATGTGAAGATGTGCTTGCTTCCCCTTTGCCATTTCACCATGATGGTAAGTTTCCTGAGGCCTCCCCAGCAATGCCTCCTGAATAGCCTGCAGAACTGTGAGTCAATTAAACCTCTTTTCTCTATAAATTACCCAGTATCAGCTAGTTCTTTATAGCAGTGCGAGAATGGACTAATACAGAAAATTGATATCAAACAAGTCGGGCATTACTATAAAGATACCCAAAAATTTGGAAGCTACTTTGGAATTGTGTAATGGGCAGAGGTTAGAACACTTTGGAGGGATTGGAAGAAGACAAGAAGATGAGAGAAAGTTTGGAAGTTCCTAAAAACTTGTTGAATGGTTCTGACCAAAATGCTAATAGTGATATGGACAGTGAGATCCAGGCTGAGGTGGTGTCAGATGGAGATGAGGAACTTTTGGGGAACTACAGTAAAGGTCACTCTTGCTATGTTTTAGCAAAGAGACTGGCAGCATTGTGCCCCTTCTCTAGAGACATGTGGAACTTTGAACTTGAGAGAGATGATTTAGCATATCAAGAAGAAGAAATTTCTAAGCAGCAAAGTGTTCAAGATTTGGCCTGTCTGCTTCTAAAAGCCTATGCCAATTTGCATAAACAAAGAAATGACCTGAAACTAGAACTTATATTTCAAAGGGAAATAGAGCATAAAAGTTTGGAAAATTTGCAACCTGACCATGGATTAGAAAAAGAAAACCCATTTTCTGGAAAGGAATTCAAGGCTGCAGAAATCTGCATAAGTATAGAAGAACCAGATATTAATAGCCAAGACAATAGGGAAAATTCCCCCAGGGCATTGCAGAGATATTATAGCAGCCCCTTCCGCCACAAGCCCTGAGGCCTAGGAGGAAAAAATGATTTCAGGGCCCCAGGGCCCCAGGGCCCTGCTGCTGTGTGCATCCTTGGGACATGGCACCCTGTGTTCCCAGCTGCTCCAGCTCTATCCATGGCTAGTGTGGAGGCCAAGGTAATTATAAGATGAATTTAGTTTATAAGTTAAATTTAGTTTATAAACTGTAAACTTTGAGACAAGGAAAACTGGCTCGCTTCCTTGTTTGGAGTTGAAGCTGCATTCAAGGTTAGAATTATGGTAGGAGCTTGACCTTTGCTAAAGAACAAGCATAGTTAAACAATAACCTGCCATTGCTCAGCTTGCTTTTCTATAAGTTGCTTACCTGCCTCAGTCATGTAACTGGCGATCACAAGATTTATAACCTCCCCCACTATTCCTGTAGATAACATCACTATTGTGACATCTAAAGAGCTGGTCTTTGAGGTATTTTTCAGATTTAGCATTTTGGTAGACAAAGGGACAACACCTCGTCCTGAGATCCCCCCTCCCAGGAAATGACTCAGCTGCTTGAAGACAGCTTGAACATTTTGAACACCCCTGTCATTTCATCCACAGCCAATCAGTTTTTTCTGTTCCCCAGCCGCTTGCCCACCAAAGTACCCTTAAACACCCTAGCTTCCAAATTCTTGGGAAAGCAGATTTGAGAAATACCTCCCATCCATCTGCTTGGCTGACCTTGTGAGCATTGAACTTTTTGTTTGCTGCAGTACCTGCTGTTCTCAGTACATTGACTTTTCTGGGCAATGGGCAAGAAGAATCCATTGAGTTATGACAAAATACGGTGCTTTGGCATGCTGAATACTTTAAACTAAATGAGATTGGAGGCCTCAGAAGCTGCTTCAAAAGAAAAGTCTCTGATCTTCTCATTCCTTCGTGTTTCCCACTCCTCTTTCATCCGCAAAGAGAGTCATAGAAACCAGAATTCCCCTCCCCCAAGGTAGCTTATAAAATCTAAAAATGTTACTCTAACCTCCCCCCACCTTTCTATGTAGGAGCTGGCCATAAAAAAATCTCTGACCTTCCTTGACAGATTGTAGACCATTAGATCCTCATTCCAGAAGGAGTCCTGCCCTATTCCCAGAGGAAGGAATGGTACACAGAGAAGCCAAGAAGGATCTGAACAGACAGGCAATGCTGGGCTTCCTCTCCACCCCTACTCAGTCTATTACCATTAGATTGTACTCTTTTTGTCCTGTTACATTTCTACACAGCTGTCCATTCTTCCTCAAATTTAAGCACAAAAATGAATCGTTTTCCCTGGGCCTTTGGGTCATTAGTTCTGCAGGCTCCCTTATCACATGAAACTTTGATTAAATAAATTTGTTATGTTTTCCTCTTGTTAATCTATCTTTTGCTATAGGAATGTTAGCCCTGACCCTTATGATGGGTGAGGAAAGGTATTATACTTTTCCACCTCTACATCTTCGATTGAAGTATACATTAATGGAAGTTAAACACTTCACTTGTTAGTCACCTGGAAGTCTTTGACAGATCACTGATGGGCACCTGAGTGATACTGTCCTTTATAACATACTAATCAGTCACTCCAACCTCTCCTAGCTTTGAAAAGTTCTATGTTCTATTCTGAGAGATTTGGCCATTTCTTCCATCTTTAAATTACTTAACTTGTGACAAACAGTCTTCTATACACAATGTAACTTCACATTTAAACTCTGCATCACAATGCAATCTTTTCAAAGACATTTTAAGCAAAAAATAAGAATACAGAATTAATTTAAAATTCTATTGCCTGTGAAGTTATCACTATAGGTATCTCTACTGAGGTAACCATTAAAAATGAGAATCTCTGTAAAAAAATCAGCTTTCACAAGCAGAAACAATAAAAACATAACTCTTTGCCATGGTGGCCAGCAAGTTTTTTTTGACATTTGTAAGATATAACCCAACTTCAGAAAATAGGTAGGAAAAAAAGGTGCAATTTGGAAGGGAAGGGAGAATAACAAATTAGTTGATGTTTTGCACAGATCCTGTGCTACTTATTTTACATTTTAATCTGTTTCTCATTATCTTAAAAATTATTTTTATTTTTCTCTTTATCCAGATAAAAAAGTATAAGCTTTTAAAAATGTATCCCAAAGTTACATAGTCACTCACTCACATACCCTAAGAAATGCAGAAGGAGGAGTTGAACACAGGTGTGTCAAAAGAAAAACTTTGCTTATTCCATTATATTACTTTGCCGATGAACATAACAAGCGCCATTATGTAGATGCTGATTAATTTATTAAATAAAATCTTCCCATATTCTGTTAAAACAACTGGCTTGCTATACTCTTAAAAAGAAAACCAAAACATTGAAGCAGAAGCATTTTGTTTTTTTATTTTTATGGATATATAATAATCATACATATGTATAAGATGCATGTGAAATTTTGATACAATCATAAAATGTGTGATGATCAAATTAAGGTATATCCATCTCATCAAGCACTTACCATTTGTTTGTGTTAGATGCGTTCCAATTCTGCTCTTCTAGTTCTTTTGAAATATAAAATACACCATTGTTATCTGTAGTAACCCTATTCTACTACCAAAGATTACATATTAATCTTTCCATCTAACTGTATTATTGTACCCATTAACCAATCCATCTTTATTTCCCTCTCCCTAATACTCTTCCCAACTTCTGACAACTGTCATTCTATCTCTGTGAGATAAATATGTTTAGCTCCCACATATTAGTGAGAACATGAAGTATTTGTCTTTCTGTGCCTGGCTTATTTCACTTAACATAATGTTCTCCAGTTCCATCAATGTTGTTGCAAATGACAGGATTTAATTCCTTTTTATGGCTGAATAATATTCCATTGGTTATATAAACCATCCAACACATTTTCTGTATCCATTCTTTCATGGATGGACACTTAGATTGATTCCATATCTTGGCTATTGGCATGGTGAACAGTGCTGCAATAAACATGGAAGTGCAGATATCTCTTTGATATATTGATCTCCTTTCTTTTGAACATATACCCAGTAATGTGATTCCTAGATCATATGGTAGTTTCATTTTTAGTTTATTTGAGAAACCACCATACTGTGTTCCATAATAGCTATACCAGTTTATATTCTCATCAACCATGTATGGGTGTTCCCTTTTCTCCACATCCTTCTCAGCATTTGTTATTGCCTCTGTTTTTATAAAAGTCAATGTAACTGGGGTGAGATAATATCTCATTACAGTTTTGATTTGCATTTCTCAGTGCAGAAACATTTCAGTGATCTCAACATACATATTTCCCTCACCCTCTGACCCCACCTTTTTTAACTATCTTCCTTAAGTTCCCATGGAAAAAATCCATTTCGTCTATTGCTGTACCTTAGATATTCATATTTGGGCTAATTTTTCTTACCTCTACAAAAGCATTTTTTAATAAAATCTTGTAATCATACGAATTTTTCAATATTCTCTTGAAGGGGACCAGAAAAATCCATCCCAAAATATGCTTCTTTGCCATAAGGATTATTTCGAGCTGATTATTTTGAGAAACTGGAGACACAGGAGACGTTTTGAAAACAGTGTAGGAGTTACCCTTTTGTAAAGAAAATTTACATCTATAGAGGAAGCCTCCATTTGTGTGTGTCTCTGTACCAGAAATAAAAGATGACTCTAAATCACTACAGACTTCTTAAAAATGAAGAAGGTGTCAACTTAATCTGCATAACAAACCTTACCTTGTTTACTATGCTTTTTCTAGTGACCTCTTCATTACTGGGCTTCCACATACTCTTTTATCAGTGGAATGATATTTAAGTCTGAATTCAAATCTTTGAGATTTACTCATTTTTCTGGGTAGCTACATGTGTACATGAGGTATACATGTTATTAAACTTCTGTTTGTTTTTCTCTTATTAATCTTTGTTTTTTGCAGTTGTTGCCCCAAATAACAACTATTTAGAGAGGGAAAATCATTTTTCCTTCTGACAAAGGATTTTTCTCCATCACTTTGCCAGCCAGACACCTCCAGCTGGTAATTTCCTTGCCCAAGCCTTGCTCAGGCCCAAGTTCACCACAGGAGATGCCCCACGTATTTGGCCCAATGGGCTGCACCTGGCTTGCACTTTGGTACAGATCCCATAGCCATCACGACTGTGCACTCAGCCCCTGGTGGGCAGGCTGTGTGAGCAAGTGAGTGTGGGGTCCAAGTGCCAGCACAGGGGTGAGCTCCATGCAGGCCTTGCAGCTGGACCAGGCATGTCACAAGCAACTCCCACAGTGACTCTGGTGTCCATATGAGTCAAACACAGTGGTGCCCAAGCAGGGGTGCCTGTAACCCTGAAACCCCAATGAGGGTGTTACAGTATGCTAATTAGCTCTTTTAGTCTCACCATCCACTGCCTGACAGACAATGATGTGCTATTAGCTCTGTCAGCCCTGTTGCCCCACTCCAGCCCACAGATCTGAGACTGGGTCAGCCCCACTACTGTTTCCCATCATGTGGGATGGTTACCCTCTGCCAGTAGAAGGCAGAGAGCCACAGTGTTAGAGCCTTCTTTGTACCCACGTTCAGTACCCATTCTTTGTATCCATTCTAAGAAGAACGAAGTTACACTGACAATTGAAGGGTGAGGAAATTGGAAGCAAATTTTGTGAGTGATAAAACAGCTCTCAGTGGAGACAGGACATGAGGGTGGTGCCCCACCCAAAGTTGGGTGGTCTCTCTCTCTTTCAATGTGTCTGGGTCCAGGGCTTTTATGGGCTCAGAATGGTGAGTGCATGCTGATTGGTTTGTGAGTATGCAAAAAAGGCTAAAACAAAGGCACCACTCAAAGGTGGGCGTGACAGGATAGAAAAACAATTAGGAAAGTGTAGGTATATGTAAAATAGGCGAAGGGTGGAGAATAAATCAGAGGAAAGTGTGCCAAATGAGAAGACGGGTTCTCAGTCCAGTCTGCATTTTCCTGGGACTTGTAGCTAGACTTTAAACTGTTTTTGGCTTCAACGTCAGGTTTCACCGGACACCTGGCCCTGTCTGCCTAGGGTTTATCTACCTCTTACCACCATCACTTCCCTCCCTATACTTCCTTTCCCCTTTTAAAGATATCATCATCAATTTTCAATTTTTCTTGTTTAATTTTTATTTACATATATCAATGTTTTTACCACATTTTAATTCCTTCTGAAATTTTCCTAGGCAATTATCAAACATTGTGTCTATGTGAAAAGAATTCTGAGTTTTTCTTGGTGGGTTATTTTCATAACCTTAAACCAATGTATAAAATTACTCTTTTGTTCTTTGCTTTTGCTATTCTTATCTCAATCTCTTTGCCCATAGTTTTTCTGTCTATAATTTAATTGAGATTGTAGTGAAGAATATCAATTTTTGTTCTTTAAACCTTATTTTACCCTTTTCCTTAAGAAATCTCTTCATTTGGTATTTTTAAAGTCTCATCACTTTCTGACCTCTTCAAAAGAAATAGGACTTCCTTCTTTTAATTACATTGACCTATGTTTCGTTGTTTCCTGTTTCCATGAGAATTTGCTAATCTTTCATAAACTCTGCATAATTAATAAATGCTGCCATTTCCAGGACATTTAAAAATACAGAGCATATCACAGTATACAATACTATATGTGTATATATATATATAAATATGTGCATATGTAAGGACCAAAGGAAAATGTCCTCTTTTCCCCCTGAAGTTGCACTGAAAATCAACTGACAAAAGGCAGATAAATAGGAGAAAAGGCACACATATTTTGTTTTAACGTGCATAGCACAGGCAAGTTTCAGAAAAATGATGATTCAATAACACAATGTGGTACAGAAGCTTATATGCTCTTTTTAAATGGGAAACAGGGATATGGGGAATGTAGACAATTATTTGAGGGGAAGTAAATCATTAGGCAGAATAAATGAACTCAGGAGGCAGGAAGCAGATATTATGGTGAAGCAGTGTTGTTGTCTGGGGTAAATACCTGAGATTTGTTGTCTCACAGCCACGGAAAAATAGAACATGGATACACCAGAGTGAATTTAAGAAGAGAAGTTTAATAGGTGAAAGAAAGAGAAGAGCTCTCTGCACAGAGAGGGGTCCCAGAGAAAATGGGTTGCCACTTCTGCAGTGAAATGCAGAAGCTTTTGCAGATGAGCTTTAGAAGGCAGTGTCCGATTTACATAGGCCATGAAAGATTGGTCGGACCAGGTGTGCCATTTACATAGCACACAAAGAAGCTGGCCACCCCATTCTAATCTTCTGTTATGCAGATGGGTTCTCCACCTGGTCAATGCCATGTTGCCTGTTCCTTTACCGCACACATGGTGACAAAGGAAAGGGAAGATAGAGCCTCCGTGCTGAACATGCCTGGCTCTCAGGTAGCCCTCTTCTATTTGCACAGCTGCTGACATTTGCTCGTGCAAGCTTCCAGCTTGCTTATCTGTGTCTGAAGCTCAATTTTTCAGGCTGCTCTTCATTAGAAAATAAATGACTTGGGGGCTGCTTTCTGGAAAAAAAAGAGTTATGCCGAGGACTCCTTTATCATCACTGTCTGCCTAATAATTTATTTCTAGCTCTTGTATCAATGGGCTGGTGAGGGGTTCATCTGCACAGGATCAAAGGTTTTCTTATCATGCAGATAAAGTCTTCCAAATAATCTCTTGTAGCTGCCTTCAGAAAAATAAATAAAAAATCTATCTGGGTGTAGTGATGACTCCCAATCTCTACTTGCATTTCTTTTGGAAAGACTCTCTTGGTCAGATAAGGGAATTACAGAGAGTGTCCCTCCCTGCACTTCAAGAGTTTGGGGGAAGTAGGATAACAAGACAAGGTTAAAGGTACCTTGATCCTGAGGCAGTTTCTAAGACCTCTCAGCATGTTAAAGCACCAGTCTTTAGGTGCTTTAGGGTATCACTTTATGAGCCCCAGTACATCTTTTGATACTACTGTTCTACTTCCTTTTTATATCTCTCAACTAGGCTATTAACCTGTCTAGTCAAACATACTTAGTGTTCTATTCTTTACAGCATATTGCAACTACTATGTTTCAGAGATTTTCTTACCTATGTGAACCCAAAACATCTGAGACAGGTCTCAGGCAATTTAGAAAGCTTATTTTGCTGAGGTTAAAGATACTCCTGTTACACAGCCTCAGGAAGTCCTAAGGACATGTACCCAAGGTGATGGGGGTACAGCTTGGTTTTATACATTTTAGGGAGACATGAGACATTAATCAATATATTTAAAATCTACATTGGTTTGATCCAGAAAGACACGACAACTTGAAGCAGGGAGCAGGCTTCCAGGTCATAGGTAAATAAGAGACAAACAGTTGCACTCTTTTGAGTTTCTGATTAGCCTTTCGCTGAATACACAGTTTACAGAAATAGTCACTTATGCTTCAGTCTGGCTTAGTGAAACAATAGGGCAAGGGAACAAATCAGATATGCGTTTGTCTCACATAAGTAGAGGGATGACTGAGTTCTGTCTGTCCTTTGTCCACAAGGAATTTCCTTGTGGGCAAATGGTGAGGGAGGTAGGTAGCTTTGTTTGTTTGTTTGTTTGTTTGTTTGTTTGTTTGTTTGTTTTGTAGCTATCCTATTTAGGAAAGGAATGGGAGGCAGGTTTGCCCGACACAGTTCCCAGTTTGCCTTTTCCCTTTGGCTTAGTGATTCTGGGGTCATGAGATTTATTTTCCTTTCACAGTTATATGCATCTCTGTTATCTTATTCCAAGATACAGCTAAAATTCCCAACCCAGAAAGACTCTAAACTCTGAATTTACCCCTTTCCCTTTTTCTTTACCAGTTCAATATGTGAACAGTTACAAATCTGACCCATTCCATTCTTTAGCTCATTTCTGTGATTATACATCTGCAATCCAGGACTCAGATATATTGAATATCTGTGTTCCAAAAACCCAGCATTTTTTGAAGCATTAATTTAACAAATATGTGCTAATTATCACTGATTTTTCAAGCCCTATATTGTGTGCTGAGCATAATAGAGTATTAGACACTGTTAAAAGCACTTCATAGATGTTAGATCATGTCAATGCTCTGTAGCTAAAGACCAGCAAGAAGCCCCTGGCCACTATGGAGATGAGGAGCCCATCCCTGCCATGAAGAAAGAGCAAACAACAAAGGAGGCAGAATGCTTCTGCTCCCATCAGTCTCTTTTAAAGCCTTGCCTTTCCCTGACAATTAGACAAGAATTTCTGCCACATATTTAGGTAGAGATTACCAACTCCTTATTTTCTTTTTCCCTTCTTTGAATGACCTTGAAACATAAACCGATGCAGCTATCTCTTACGATAAACTCTATTCTTATTTATCACAGAAACTCTTTTATACAGAAAACTCTGTTGCTTCTTTGTATATCCGAAATGTCTAACTGAACATTTCACTAGATAAATAATAGAGCCACATCTATTGCATATCTGAGCAGCCTTCCTTCTTTGTCACTAAAACAAAAATACAACAGAACTTAGTATGGTGTTAGATTATCTAAATGCTTATAAATTAGAAATGATTTAAAAGAAACATTCTTCAGATTATGGCTGGACACACGTGGCTCATGCCTATAATCCAGGCCCTTTGGGAGGCCAAGGTGGGCAGATCACCTGAGGTCAGGAATTCAAGACCAGCCTGGCTAACATGGTGAAACCCCGTTTCTACTAAAAATACAAAAACTAGTTGGGCATGGTGGTGGGCACCTGTAATCACAGCTACTTGGGAGACTGAGGCGGGATAATTGCTTGATTCCGGGAGGTAGAGGTTGCAGTGAGCCGAGATTGCACCATTACACTCCAGCCTGAGTGACAAGAGTGAAACTCCATCTCAATAAATAAATACATACTTACATACATACATACATACATACATACATACATACATACATACATAGAAAAGAAAAATTCTGAGATATGTATTTAACAGTGTTATGGAATCCATAAATCCATATTATTCTTCAGTTTTGGGGGAAAGTGAGAGAAGTCGTTGGCTATAGAGAAAGAATTCTGGGCTCACCCTATCTAGAGTGCCTCAGCAGTTCCCACTGATGTGTTTTCCATGTTACTTCTATTTATGTGGGGCCTACACCATACTTCTATTCTCTCTTCTCTTCTCTTCTCTTCTCTTCTCTTATTTTCATTAGAAGCTGAGAAAGTCTCTTCAGCAAGTAGAAGTCTTGTTTTCATAATAATAAGGTAAGTTGAGACACAAAATCTGCATATGCTAAGCTGTCATATAATATGACTCTAGACAGGCACCTAAAAAAGATGAATTAGAAAGTCAATTTCTCTGATACATTTTTTAAATCTTGGCCAAATTCCCAGATCATAGGACCAATTTTGCCATTTCAGTTACATGGGAGTTCAGGCTATCAGATGTCCTAGAGTGTTTTGCATTATTGCCCCTCATAACCAAGGGTCCCCAACTAAAGCCATATTAGTCATCCCTATAGAAAAGGTATTCATCACCTGCTGTCATCATAGAAGTACTCTGGACAGCAATATGTGTCCTTTGCTATGCAATGACTGCTGAAACACAGACAATGCTTCAGAGAATAAAGCCTCAGATAGGGATAAAACTAAGACAGGTCAGGAGCCTATAAGGCACCAACCAATTTTTAGGTTATAGATTAAATGAAACATTAACTCTGCAACTCACATGTGCTAATTATAAAAATAGGACTGATTTTTAGCTGTCTCTTGGAGGGTGACTGAGACACTTCTTTCATACCACAAAGTACTGCATATGTTATTGCTGCAGACCCCGACTTTTTAGCAGTTAATCAAATGGGTAAGTCAGGAGGTACATATTCCCTAAGAAGCAAATGCCACTGTGTTCCTACTGACTGTCACCTTGGGGATGAGGGTGGGAAGCAGAAGCAAGTGTGTCTCCACCAGGATAATGCTCCCAGTGCTTACTGCAAATCAGAACAGACCCTACAGCCCCTACTGCCCAAATGCCAAGTGTGTTGTTCTCTTGGGTATAGTTACCTGAAAGAAATATGAACTTTTGACACCTGGCTTGCTATAGCGACAGGAAAAGACATTTTCTCTACATTATTTGATAAAATGTCAGGTGCCAGAGAATGAAGAAAAAGCATTGAGATATTTGGGAGACAAAGTCCCATTAAGGAATATTTTATGCTTAGTGCCGACATGGGAATAAAGAAGTCTGGAAAATATATGCATTAGGTAAGGACAATCTGTTCTCAAACTTTTGTATGAGCAAAAAAAGAGATGGTAGTAATTAAATGACTTAAATCACACGGTGGCAAGATAATAAACCTCTAGGCAAAGTTGAGAATGTTCTTGCTTTCAGCTTTCCGCTATACCAAGTATGTTGCACTCTCTCCTCTGAGACTGACAGTTGTCTTGAGTCAAAGTCCACAGTGTGGTGCCTCTCCAGCTTGAAGTGTTCTTCCACACTTCTCACTAAACTTCCCCTACCTTTCAAAATTTAGGAATACAATAGCCCAATCTCTTCTCAAAGTCAGCTTTCTGCTGACTCATTGTGTGTGGATAATGCCATTCATGGGAACTAGATCTATTCCATTTTCTTTCCTACTCAAAGGTACCATAAACCTGTATTCAATCCTGACCCTCTATTCTCTCGTGGACAAAAAGATGCTACATCTGAACAGATGAGAGTCCCTGTGAAACATTTTCATAATGTCATAGACAGAGCTGCCTGATACTATCTTGTCTTTTTTATGAACTCATCTTTAGTATTTAGGTTGCAGAGGTACTGTGATCAATGATTTTCTATTGTCCAAAATAGGAGACTCTCCAAAACAGATCAAGTTGATAATTGAATATATAACTAGATATGGGAAAAATATTAAATATGCATTGCCCAAAAGATATTTAAACTATTAAAAAGGAGAAAGTCTCATGAAAATCTTACAGGGTACCAAAGAATAGAAAAGTCCTAAGAACAATTTTCTCAAGTTTTAGTATTATGAAATTATATGACCAAATGTCCAACACAAAATTATAAAACCCTGCAATCTAGTTTTCTGTGATTGTACTAGTGTGGAGGAAAAAACTCTTCTCAAACCATGTTTTTCTTCTACTCTCACACAAGAGTCATCAACACAGAAGAAGGTTTTTGTGACCAAATGTGTAGCTTTATTTTCCCCCCACACACAGCAGCAGACACCAGCTGTGTGCCCTCTAATTCAGTTCTGACACTACTACCCGGAGATAGTGTCAGATGCCACAGGTTGAAGGCTCAGTCCCCATAACTGGCCCTTTCTCTGCCCTCAGTACACCAGTTGCAAGTCCGGGCCTCCAGAACTTCCAATTGACTAGCTTCACGTTGGGGTTCCCATGACCCTCTCTTTGGGTTTGATTAATTTGCTGAAATGGCTCACAGAACTCAGGAAAACACTTATTTATGTTTACCAGTTTATTATAAAGGATATCACAAAGGACACAAATGAAGAGATGTGTAACGTGAGGTTTGGGGGAAGGGGCATGGAACTTCTATGCCCTCCCTAGGTGCACCACCCTCCAGGAACCTCTGCGTGTACACCTATCTGCAAGCTCACTGAACGCTGCCCTCTTGGGGTCTGTGGAAGTTTCATGATGTCAGCATTCCTTCCCAAAGGGCATAGG
>NW_012110964.1:0-1280 GCF_000951035.1 Colobus angolensis palliatus | reverse complement strand
GCAATTCTCCTCCTGCCTCAGCCTCCCAAAATGCTGAGATTACCACACCCTTCCGTGAGGCCTGAAACACCCAGCTGGTTCTGTGGGGCTTTTCCAAAATGCTGAGACTACCACACCCTTCCGTGAGGCCTGAAACACCCAGCCTGGTTCTCTGGGGCTTTTCCACGTAGCCAACAACATCAGTGAGTTTTTAATGTTCAGTTTCTAACTTTTCAGGGTGATATTGCTGAAGAGGTAAGACACCTGAGGTCTCTTTACGTAATTCCCATGTTTCCCTAGATCTCCCTCTTTCAGTGTCTTTCACTGCTTTGGTGCCCCTGGCTGAATGAGTACATTTACTTGCTTCATTTTTCCAGTCATGAGCCTTTTCTGCCTCATGTGAAGGTGTGGGCAACACAGCAGCCCTATGCCTGTTACAAATTTGAGCCTCCTACATGAAGCGTTCTGCTCAGGGCAGATATAAAAATCTCTTCAGCTTGGAGAAGCTGGCTGATTCTTTTCCTAGACCAAAGCTGTCATCTCGACCATTAGGGAAAATGCCACATAAATCGTCAAGTCAGTGATATCTGTGGAATGCAGCACGTGCCTCCTTTGGAAGGGCCTGCCGTCCTAAGTCGGGGGGAATAGAAGCCTAGCACTCAGACCTGCTGAAGACTGGCCTCTGAAAGACGGTTTCCTCCCTTTTTATTTCCAGTATGGGAAGTATGACAAAGCCTTCCAGGACAGTGAGAATCAAAGTCAGACCGCCGGCACCGCCTGAGGCAGAGGGCACTCCAGCAGGCCAGATGTTCCGAGTCCCATGTGGAGAAGTGTTTGTGGTTGGATTCTATTTGAAACTGATTGTTGATACTCTCATGAGACAGCCTGTGACAAATTGTATAATAAAATTGTTAAAAATAGCGTATTTACTCCCTGGAAAAGCTGAGTTCCCACAATTCAGTGAGCTGGGAAAATTGCTAAGCTTCTTGAACACGAAGTGCTGAGTCGAGTCCCTGTTGGTATAACCCTTTCCTTACCCATTTGATTTTTCATTGTGATTTTTGTTTTTCTGAACTGCTAACAATGCTCCAGATAGCCCTTTTAAAAGAATAAAAATAAATCAACATATTTTTGAATGAATTTGTAAAAGCCAATCAAATGTACATAAAATATTGACAGATTAATTACAAAAAATTATTTCTATGTATATACTAACACTGCCCAATAGAAATATGTGTGCCACAAATGCAATCCACACATGTAATTTCAAATTTTCTCTCTTTTTTTTTGAGACGGAGTCT
>NW_012110963.1:0-1272 GCF_000951035.1 Colobus angolensis palliatus | reverse complement strand
AGTAAACAAATGAAAACTCAAAAGGAAGAAAGCACCTAAACACATTCTTTCTCTAATTTTTGAAAATAAACATTCTTTTTGTTCCAGTGAATTGCTGTGAAGGCTAGGGAAAGCAGCTTAAAAAGATAGCTACTTAAATAATTTAAATCAAATTATTGTACTGCTTTTCCGTATGTCATAAGCACATTAATAACTTTGAAAATACAGCATTGATAATACAGTAATAGACCATTTCCCCCAACGTGATTTTTTTTTTTTTTTTTTTTGAGGTGGAATCTTGCTCTGTCACCCAGGCTGGAGTACAGTGGCATGATCTCTGCTCCCTGCAACCTCCACCTCCTGGGTTCAAGCGATTCTCCTGCCTCAGCCTCCTGAGTAGCTGGGATTACAAGCATGCGTGACCACGCCCAGCTAATTTTTATATGTTTAGTAGAGATGGGGTTTCATCATGTTGGTCAGGCTGGTCTTGGACTCCTGACCTCGTGATCCACCCACCTCAGCCTCCCCAAAATGCTGGGATTACAGGTGTGAGCCAGAGCGCCTGGCCCCAACCAGATTTTAAGCTTCTTGGTGGTAGATAAAAATATAGCTCTTGTTATTCATATACCTATGTTTTTCAGTCTGCAAACATAACAATGGTCACACTGGGGGCAGGGACACTTTAAGTAATTCATTTTCACTGCAGTCTTGCAAAATTATTATTTCATGGACCAAGAAATGTCAGGAGATAAAGTAATGTTTCAAAGTTTACCAAAAAAGTAAATGGCAAAACTTAGACTTGACTTCATAATCAGGGAGTCCCAGTTCTGACACCAGCTACCAGTGAATTGATTCTGAACCAGTTAACTTTTCTGAACCCCAGTTTTTTTTTGTTTTGTTTTTTGAGGTGGAGTCTTGCTCTGTCGCCAGTGGTGCGATCTTGGCTCACTGCAACTCTCGACTCCCTGGTTCAAGCGATTCTCTTGCCTCAGCCTCCCGAGTAGCTGGGATTACAGGCATGTGCCACCACACCCAGCTAATTTTTATAGTTTTGGTAGAGATGGGGTTTCACCATGTTGGCCGGGATGGTCTCGATCTCCTGACCTCATGATCTGCCCACCTCGGCTTCCCAAAGTGCTGGGATTACAGGCATGAGCCACCATGCCCGGCCACCTCCAAAAGACCTATTCAATCTTAGTAATTATACTAAGTAAACAAATGAAAACTCAAAAGGAAGAAAGCACCTAAACACATTCTTTCTCTAATTTTTGAAAATAAACATTCTTTTTGTTC
>NW_012110962.1:0-1423 GCF_000951035.1 Colobus angolensis palliatus | reverse complement strand
GTGGGTCAGGGAGACCCCTACCCAGTGTGTGCAGAGGGGCCAGCCCCCATCAGCTGGGGAAGCCTGGCTGACACATCTGGGTTGAACTCAATGGAAAACACAGAGCCAGCAAGATTCCCGGATAGGGAGCTGACGGCGCGGCAGCCCAGCTCAGGAGAGACACTGGCAGGGCACCATGTGGACTGGGCCTGTGTGGGCGTGAGGAGGGGTCAGGCCTGGGACCCGAGTCGGGGGGTCAGGCAGGATGACAGAACCTGCAGTTAGGTGATGGCAAATAAAGGAGGACCCAGTTGTATCCATGACAAAGATGAGCTGTCAGGAGGGTGAGTGGGTTTGGGGGCAGGCAGAGTGCCCTGGAGAACTTACAGGTCCTGCCAAAACCCTAATGCAGAGATGGAGCTGCAAGTTGAGTTTGGGAATCATCAGCCTGGAGTGGTTTAGTGGAAGGCAGGGAGTGGTTGAGGCCCCCACAGGGGAGCACTGAGGAAGCAAGTTCCGAAGGAGGGAATGTAAGAAATGACCAGCTCAGAACCAAGGATGTTCCCGAAGCTAACCCTTAGCTTAGGGACAGTCTCACAGAGAACATGTCCATGATGCAAGACTCTGCTGAGGGCCTGGGGCAGTGAAGACTGGCGCAAGGTCACCCTCTGGGAAGTGAAGTCACCAGAGACCTTGCGGAACAGCTTTGAGAGTTCTCTGAGTAGGAAGGTACCAGAATGTGAAGGACACTGGAGAGAAGGCCAACAGGAACCAAACAAAAACAGGCCAAGGAAATCCAATATAGGGGGCTGCAGGGCCCAGGGAGTGGGTCCCTCATCTCTCCTCCCCACGCTGGGCCAGGTCCCCACCTCCCGGGAGTGCGTGGGCTTTGAGGCTGTGCAGGAAGTTCCCGTGGGGCTGGTGCAGCCGGCCAGCGCAGCCCTGTACGACTACTACAACCCGGGTGAGCACTGCGGGGCGCCCTGGAGCTCGGGAGAGCTGTGGCATAGGTGCCCTCCTGTGGGACAGTGGACACTGGGGTAGTGTGGGGGGCAGAAAGCGCTGGGGCTCCCTGGGACTGAGGAGGCAGAACAGAGGGACCCGTGCCCTAACTCCTCTCTGTTCTCCAGAGCGCAGATGTTCTGTGTTTTACGGGGCACCAAGTAAGAGCAGACTCCTGGCCACCTTGTGTTCTGCTGAAGTCTGCCAGTGTGCTGAGGGTGAGACTGAGGGCCTGGGGCGGGGCAGTGGAGGTGGGATGGCCGGGGACCCCCCACACTGTCTGATGGGGCCCCCGACTTCAGGGAAGTGCCCTCGCCAGCGTCGCGCCCTGGAGCGGGGTCTGCAGGACGAGGATGGCTACAGGATGAAGTTTGCCTGCTACTACCCCCGTGTGGAGTACGGTCAGTCTTCCCGCCGAGGCCCTGGCCTGCCCCTCCCTCGG
>NW_012110961.1:0-1031 GCF_000951035.1 Colobus angolensis palliatus | reverse complement strand
TTTTTTTTTTTTTTTTTAAACGAAATCTAGCTCTGTCATCCAGGCTGGAGTGCAATGGCGTGATCTTGGCTCACTGCAACCTCTGCCTCCTGGATTCAAGAGATCCTCCAGTCTCAGCCTCCAGAGTAGCTGGGATAACAGGCACACGCCACCACACCCAGCTAATTTTTGTATTTTTAGTAGAAATGGGGTTTCACCACGTCGGCCAGGATGCTCTCAATCTCTTGACCTCATGATCTGCTTGCTTTGGCCTACCAGAATGCTGGGATTGCAGGCGTGAGCCATCGCACCCAGCCAGTTTTAATAGTTTTCCAGTAGAGTTTAGGTTATTTTCTTGTTTTTTTTTGAGACAGAGTCTCGCTCTGTCACCAGGGTGGAATGCAGTGGCGAGATCTCAGCTCACTGCAACCTCCGCCTCCCAGGTTCAAGCGATTCTCTTGCCTCAGCCCTGCAAGTAGCTGGGATTACCGGCGCGCGCCACCACGCCCAGCTAATTTTTGTATTTTTAGTAGAGATGGGGTTTCCCCATGTTGGCCAGGATAACCTCGATCTCCTGACCTTGCAATCTGCCCACCTCGGCCTCCCAAAGTGCTGGGATTACAAGAGTAAGCCACCACGCCTGGCATCTCTTTTTTTTAAGAAACAAGGTCTCACTCTGTCAGCCAATACGGAGTGGAATGGTGCAATCACAGCTCACTGCATCCTCAACCTCACAAGTGAACCTCCTGCCTCAGTCTCTTGGGGGTTGGCACTATAGGCACATGGTACCATGTTCAGCTAATTTTTTCATTTTTTGTGTGTGTACAGAAAGGGTCTCACTATGCTGCTCAGGCTGGCCTCAAACAATCCTCCTGCCTTGGCTTCCCAAATCACTAGGATTATGGGCGTGAGTTATAATTATGGGTATAAACTAATCCAAGTGCTTTGCGTCTAGGTTTTTTCTTTTTTTTTTTTGGAGACGGAGTCTAGCTCTGTCGCCCAGGCTGGAGTGCAGTGGCGCGATCTCGGCTCACTGCAAGCTCCGCCTCCCG
>NW_012110960.1:0-1222 GCF_000951035.1 Colobus angolensis palliatus | reverse complement strand
AAAAAAAAAAAAAAAAAAAAATGCAAATAGCTGAGGTTAACAATCATTAAGTATCACTGACATTGTGCTCTGAACACATTGTTCCTTTTTCTCTTTGTACTCTGTTCAACAGTTACACCACGCTCACTGATTTGGGATGAAGTTTGAGGTTTGCCTTCTTTCTTCTGCCGATTAATTTCTCAGCTACAAAAGAACAGAACATTCTCATTCTTCTTCATCCACTACTTCTAGCTTGAGATGAAGATGCTTCCACCTAGTTAAAGGGCAAAACTTTAACCCAAGCAGTCCCTACTAACTGCCTGATCAAGTTACATATATATATGTGTTCTTCTTTTTTTTTGAGATGGAGTCTCCCTCTGTCACCCAGGCTGCAGTGCAGTGGTGCAATCTTGGCTTAATGCAACTTCCATCTCCCAGGTTCAAGCAATTCTCCTGCCTCAGCCTCCCAAGTAGCTGGGATTACAGGCACACGTCACCACACCCGGCCCATTTTTGTATTTTTAGTAGGGATGCGGTTTCATCACATTGGGCAGGCTGGTCGTGAACTCCTGACCTCAAGTGATCCACCCACCTCAGCCTCCCAAAGTGCTGGGATTACAGACGTGAGTTACCACGCCCGGCCATAAATATATATATATATATATATATACACACACACACACACACTTTTTTTATTTTTTAGAGACAGGGTCTCACTTTATCTCACAGGCTGGAGTACAGTGATGAGATCACAGCTCACTGCTGCCTTGTGCTCCTGGACTCAAAAGGGATCCTACCACCTCAGTCTCCCAATGTTGCCCATGCTGGTCTGGAACTTCTGGCCTCAAGCTATCTTCCTGTCTCAGCCTCCCAAAGTGCTGGGATTATAGGTGTGAACCACCACACCCAGCCAACAACAATTTTTAACCCCAGGATTTTAAAATTATGTAAATGTTTTCTGACTTAAAAAATTCCATTTAGATGTCTGTGAGATCTCAGCATCACTCTTCTCTCCCTGGCTCCTCCTGTCCCTCTATCCCTCAGAGCACATCACATCCTTCCACTCCCTTGAAATGCCACCTTCCACCATCCTCCTCTTCCCACCTATCCCAGTGCAAAACCCTCTCTACCATCCCTGCTTCCAATCCTGCCTCCTCTACTCTGGCTCTCCATGCAGCAGCTGTGGTTTCATTTAAAAAATCAATCAGGGCCAGTTGCAGTGGCTTACACCTGTAATCCCAGC
>NW_012110959.1:0-4095 GCF_000951035.1 Colobus angolensis palliatus | reverse complement strand
CGTCTCAAAAAAAAAAAAAAGAACTCTTTCAATTCAGTAATAAAAAGCCAAATAACACAATTTTAAAATGAGCAAATGTCTGAATAGATGTTTACCAAGAAAGAGATACAAATAAATGGCCAATAAGCATGTGAAAAAATGGTTGACATCATTAGTCACCAAGGAGATGCAAATTGAAGCCACTGTAAGATACCATTTCACACAGTAGGATGGCTAGGATAAAAAAGTCAAATAGTAATTAAGTGTTGGTGAAGATGTGGAAAAATTAGAACTCTCATACACTACTAGTGGGAATGTAAAATGGCACAACCACTTTGGAAAACAGTCTGGGTGCTCCTCAAACAATTAAACATAAGATTACCATAAGACCCAGTGATTTCATTCTTAGGTATATGCTCAAGAGAAATGAAAACATCTGTCCACACGGACACTTGTATTCAAATGTTTGTAGCAGCATTATTATAAGAGCCAAAAGGTGGAAACAACCCAAATGTACATCAACTAATGAACAGATAAATGAAATGTGGCACATCTATGTAATGGAATATTACTAGGCCATAAAATAGAACAAAGTACTGATATACTGCCATAACATAGATGAACCTTGAAAACACCATAGTAAGGGAAAGGACCCAGTCACAAAAGACTGCATACCATAGAATTCCATGTATATAAAAGTCCAGAATAGAGAAATCTATAAAGAAAAAACCTGGATTAATAGTTGCTTAGGGCAGGGGAGGACAGGGGGAAGACAGTGAGAAAGCAGATAGCTAAAGAATAGGGGGTTTCTTCTCGAGATGATGAAAATGTTCTAAAATTGACTATAGTAATGGTTGCACATATCTGTGAACATACTAAAGGCCACCGAATCACACACTGTAAAGGGTGTATGGTATGTGAATTATATCTCAATAAAGCTGTTAAAAACAAACTAACAATAACCAAATCCACCCAAGGGTTGTATTTGATGACTTTTCAGAACATTAAAAAGCTTTGAACATCTGGTGCAGATTTCTGAAGGCTTAGCTTCATGGATATGTTTATTTTGCAATTAATGAAGGTTAAAGGAGCATTCTCCAGCCTCTCAAAAACTGTTACTGAGATTCTAGTTATGAATCTAAGCACAAGAACAGCCCCTGTCATGTCTTTCAAAGGAGAATGTATTTGTCTTATTAACAAATCAAGAGTACTAAGTTTCTATCAAAAGAGCAGAATAAAAAAAGATTAAATGGCTTATTTGCTCACTGTTTAGAGAAGTATGCTAGTGAATAATAGGTTTAAACTTCTTTAAGAGTTACTAGCATTTCAAGTTCTTAAAAAAGGAATAATGCATTAAAGTCCATTCAAAACTTCTAAGAGTGACATCAATGACCATAAAATAGAAGCTGAATGAGTATTTCAAGTTAAAATTATTTACTAGACCAACTACTGGCTATAAGCAATTAAACTAAATACAGAATTATTGAGATGGCAATAAAAGGAAAAGAAAAAGATAAATCCTGACGAAAGAGCTGTAACAGTATTCTGATAGGAGGATAATAACAGAATCAGTTAGAAGCAAAACTGGAGAAAGGAGAAAAGGAAAAGCCTGTGTGAAATATTCAACTGGGTTTTGAAAAATATGATAATTTTGATAGGCTCACTTTTTTAAACTTTTCTCACATGTTTACCAATGACTGGATGTGCAAATGGACAACTATTTTTATCCTGTAATAAAATGAATTTCAAAAATATAAGGTAGGGCCAGGCACAGTGGCTCATGCCTGCAATCCCAGTCCTTGGGAGGCCGAGGTGAGTAGATTACTTGAGATCAGGGGTTCGAGACCAGCCTGGCCAACACGACAAAATCCAGTATCTACTAAAAATACAAAAATTAGCTGGATGTGGTGGTGTGCGCCTATAGTTCCAGCTACAGTATATGTATATAATATATATATTTACATATAATATATATATTATATATACACAATGGAATGCAATGCAGCCATAAAAGGGAATGAATTAATGGCATTTGCAGTGACCTGGATGAGACTGGAGATTATTATTCTATGTCAAGTAGCTCGGAAATGGAAAACCAAACATCGTATGTTCTTACTGATATGTGGCAGCTTATCTATGAGGATGCAAAGGCATAAGAATGATACAGTAGACTTTAGGGACTTGAGGGGAAGAGTGAGAGCAGGGCGAGGGTAAAAGACTACAAATATGGTGCAGTGTATACTGCTTGAGTGATGGGTGCACCAAAATCTCATGAATCAGCACTAAAGAACTTACGTATGTAACCAAATACCACCTGTACCCCAATAACTTATGAATAAATAAATAAATACGTATATGATGAACCCTAGAAGTATAGAATCTTGGCCTTTGAGATGGTGATGGCTTAAATTCCAAAGAGCTGACAAGGGTGCTGATGTTCTCCTGGCATTTCTGTTGACAGTTTTCTACTTCCTGTGTATATTCTTCCACCAAATATATATTTTTTTCCTTTTACAAAGTACACTACAATTTTGTTGTGAAATTCTCTTAGATGGAGAATTAAGGCTAGGCACTGTGGGTCACGCCTGTAATCACAGCACTTGGGGAAGCCAAGGCGGGTGGGTCACTTGGGGCCAGGAGTTCAAGACCAGTCTGGTGAAAACCCATCTCTACTAAAAATACAAAAATTAGCCAGGCGTGGTGGCATGAGCCTGTAATCCCAGCTACTTGGGAGGCTGAGGCACAAGAATCGCTTGGACCTGGTAGGCAGAGATTGCAGTGAGCCAAGATCACGCCACTGCATTCCAGCCTGGGCAACAGAGTGAGACGCTGTCTCAAAACAACAACAACAACAAAATGTTAATACTGTCCAAACTGATCTATAGATTCGATGCAACTCCAATATCATCTCAATTGACAGCTTTGAATAAATCTGCAAGCTGATTCTTAAATTCATATGGAATTTCAAGGGACCCAGAGTAGCCAACACAATTTTGAAAAAGAAGAATAAAGTAGGAAGACTCATACTTCTCAATTTCAAAGCTTACTGTAAAGAAACAGTAATCAAGACAGTGTGGTACTGGCACAAGGACAGACATATGAATCAGAGAGTCTAGAAATAAATTTATATATCTATGGTCAATCAACTGATTTTTGACAAAAGAACAAAGATGATTCGATGGGGAAAGAATAGTCTTTTCAATAAATGGTGCTGAGACACTGGATAGCCACATGCAAAAGAATGAAGCTGGACCCTTACCTCACACTATTTTTAAAAATTAACTCAAAATTGGTTAGTGACATAATAGAAGAGCAAAAACTATAAACTATTAGAGGAAAATATAGGGGTGTATTTTCATGACCTTGGATTCAGCCATAGTTTCTCAGATGTGGTAACAAAAGCAAGAGAAACACAAGAAAAAAAATAGATATATTAGACATCATCAGCACTAAGAACTTTTGTGCTGAGGGGCTTGTATCTAGACTATATAAAGAAGTCTTTCAGGCTGGGTGCAATGGCTCACATCTGTAATCCCAGCACTTTGGGAGGTTGAGGTGGGAGGATTATTTGAGATCAGGAGTCTGAGACAAGCTTGGCCAAAATGATGAAACCCCATCTCTACTGAAAACACAAAAATTAGGCCAGGCATGGTGGCTCACACCTGTAATCCCAGCACTTTGGGAGGCTGAGGCAGGTGGATCACCTGAGGTCAGGAGTTCGAGACCAGTCTGGCCAACATGGCAAAATCCCGTCTCTACTAAAAGTCCAAAATTTAGCTGGGCATGGTGGCAGGCACCTGTAATCCCAGCTACCCAGGAGGCTGAGGGAGGAGAAGCTTGAATCCGGGAGGCAAAGGTTTCAGTGAGCCAAGATCACACCACTGCACTACAGCCTGGGCGACAAGAGCAAGACTCCGTATCAAAGAAAAATTAGCCGGGCAGTAGTAGCAGGCGTCTGGAATCCCAGCTACTAGGGAGGCTGAGGCCTGAACCTGGGGGGTGGAGGTTGCTGTGAGCTGAGATCACGTCATTGCACTCCAGCCTGGGTGACAGAGTGAGTGAGACTCCATCTGAAAAAAAAAGCCGGGCAGTAGTAGCAGGCGTCTGGAATCCCAG
>NW_012110958.1:0-1215 GCF_000951035.1 Colobus angolensis palliatus | reverse complement strand
ATCTATTTATTACCTCAATCTAATCTTTTCATATTAACATACATAGTTCAAATTACTATTTAAATATTAATTTTTAATTAAAAATTCTCCATATCGCCAATCCTCAAAGAAACACATATAAAAACCACAATAAAATACCATATCACACCAGTCAGAATGGCTACTATTAAAAAGTCAAAAAATAATAGATACTGGCAAGGCTGTGAGAAAAAGAGAATGCTTATATATGGTTGGTGGGAATGTAAACTAGTTCGGCCAATGTAGAAATTTTGGAGACTTCTCAAAGAACTTAAAAGCAGAACCACCGCTCAACCCATCAATCTCTTTACTGAATGAATATCCAAAAGAAAACAATCCACTCTACCAAAAAGACACATGCACTTACATGTTCACATGGGAACAACCAAGGTGCCCATTAATGGTGAATTCGATAAATAAAATGTGGTATATATACACAATGGAACACTCTGCAGTCTTAAAAAAGAATAAAATTATGTTCCTTCAAGCAACATGGATTCAGCTGGAGGCCATTATCCCAAGTGAATTAATGCAGTAACAAAAAAGCAAGTACCATACATTCTCACTTATAAGTGAGAACTAAACAATGGGATCTCAGGGACATAAAGATGGCAACAGTCAAAACTGGAGACTTCTAGAGGCGAGAGTAAGAGGGGGCAAGGGTTGGAAAACTAACTATTGGGTACTATGCTCAATACCCAGGTGATAGGATCATTTGTACCTCAAACCTCAGTATCATGTAATATATGCAGGCAACAATCCTGCACATGTATACCTTGAATCTAAAAACTTGGAAAAGAAAAACAAAATTATTTCTCAAGATAATTTGTCTTAATCTAATTATTTCTAGTAGAATTAAAAAGATGAGAGTAGAATGAGTCCTAAAAATGTATATTCAAATAAAATTCAAAATCACTTCAAAGGTTAAATTATAGAACACTGTAACAAGAAAATGCATTTCTTGTTACTATAGAACTATAGAACTATAAATAATTATTTTTCAATGAGTTTGCTTTTCTTTATTAGATTTGAAATTTTAAAAATCAGTGCCTTTGTAATTTTTTTGCTGTATTTCTGAAATGCCATTAAATGAAAAGCATTTTAGTCTTTGTAGCTTGAATATGTAAAATTCAATACTTTGTTCAATTTTTGCAGTAGTATAAGCAACTTGAATGAAAGGAAGTAAACAGCCGGGCG
>NW_012110957.1:0-2130 GCF_000951035.1 Colobus angolensis palliatus | reverse complement strand
TTGGTCAGGCTGATCTTGAACTCCTAACTTCAGGTTATCTACCGAGACCTCATGATCCACCCACCTTGGCCTCCCAAAGTGCTGGGATTACAGGCATGAGCCACCACGCCCGGTCACTTGAGAATTTTTGACCAAATAGATTATAAACATGGAGATGCAGGCAGCCATCTTGCCATCACAAGAAAAGTGCCTGCCTGAGGATGCGCCTGCCTGGCAGGAGAGCACAGAAACAAACAGAAACCAGACGAGTGGTAAAATCACTTGAGCACCTGATGCCAGCAGTACCTGAAGGTAGTTCTACCCTTGGACTTTTTAGTTAAGTGAGCTAATTAATTGTGAAGGATGCAAGGGAGCCAGGCCAGGGAGTGCCATGAAGGAGCAACCCAGGGAGAAAGAACAGAAAGTGCAAAGACTTTGCAGAAGAGAGTTTGGCTCATTTGTGGAATGCAAAGTCAGCACATAAAGCAGGAACACAACGCTCTGTGCTGATGGAATGAGAAGGGACACAGAGCTACAGGAAGAGAGTTCCATCTCCAGCAAAATGGAAGAAGAGGGGTGCAGAGAAACCCCTCCTCATATATAGCACTTAAAAAAATTACGGATATGTTGCAAAATTATCTTTTGTAAGGCATTGATGATGTCCTGAAGTCCTGTCCTGGGCAGGCCTATGCAAACCTACCCCCAAAATCTGAAGAAGCTAAAAGGCTGAAGAAAAAGACTGAGCCAGGCATGGTGGCACAGCACTTTGGGAGGCTGAGGTGGGTGGAGCACCTGAGGTCAGGAGTTCAAGACCAACCTGGCCAACATAGTGAAACCCCATCTCTACTAAAAATACAAAATTAGTCGGGTGTGGTGGTGCATGCCTGTAATCCCAGCTACTTGGGAGGCTGAGGCAGGAGAATCACTTGAACCTGGGAGGTGAAGGTTGTGATGAGCCAAGATTGTGCCATTGCACTCCAGCTGGGCAACAAGAGCGAAACTCCGTCTTAAAAAAAAAAAAAAAAAAGGTGCAGGTTGAGTTCCATTGAATGATGCAGTACCAAGAGTTGTATTCTATTTGGGGAGTGGAAGCAAAGTTGCAATCACCATTGCAATCAGAAAGCATTCAGAAGAAAGAGGCCACTTGGGGCTCCAGCATTGTGTTGGATTTCTTTTCTAGGGAGTGCAGTTTTAGACATGTTGAGTTTGAAATGCCTTTTAGATATTCAAGCAGAGATTTCAAGTGGGCAGTTGAAATTGTCTCTGGAGCTCAGGGGAGGGGATGGGGCTGAAGATATGAATTTGGAATGATCACATAGCTAGCACTGAACTGGACGAGATGACCGTGAGATGAGAGGAGAGGACCAAGGGCTGAGCCTTGGGCTGATAGGAGGCTGCCAGTGAGAAGAAGTGGCCACAACCTTTGCCCTTTTTTCTCTACTTTTCTCCATCTTGCTGTTAGAAACTCAGATTTGGTGAATGACATCAAGAACCTTAGGAACAAGCAGGGGCCTGTCCCTAGGAATGACGGAACAGAGCTACTGGCCTCGGATTAGACTCTAGCTGAATCCAATTCCTAACTGATAGAGTAACGATATTGAGCAACCTCTGTCAAAATTGATCAAGACAAAGAAAGGGAGGTGGCACAAATAAACAATGTTAGGCTTGAAGAAAGGGACTTAACTATAGTTGTTGCTGAGATTTAAAAGATAATAGGGCCAGGCATGGTGGTTCACGCCTGTAATCCCAGCACTTTGGGAGGCTGAGGTGCACAGATCACCTGAGGTCAGGAGTTCTAGACCAGCTTGGCTGAGGCATGAGAATCACTTGAGCCCTGGAGGTGGAGGTTGCTGTGAGCCAAGATGGTGCCACTGCACTCCCGCCTGGGCAACAGAATGAGATCCTGTCTCCAAAAAAACAAAAGGGACGGGCATGGTGGCTCATGCCTGTAATCCCAGCACTTTGGGAGGCCAAGGCAGGCAGATCACGAGGTCAGGAGGTCAAGACCATCCTGGCTAACAGTGTGAAACCCTATCTCTACTAAAAATACAAAAAATTAGCTGGGCATGGTGGTACGTGCCTGTAGTCCCAGCTTCTTGGGAGGCTGAGGCAGGAGAATCACTTGAACCCGGGAGGCGGAGGTTGCAGTGA
>NW_012110956.1:0-1108 GCF_000951035.1 Colobus angolensis palliatus | reverse complement strand
TCTCTCTCTGTCACCCAGGCTGGAGTGCAGTGGCACAATCTTGGCTCACTGCAGCCTCGACCTCCTAGGCTCAAGTGATCCTGTCACCTCAGCCTCCTGAGTAGCTGGGACTACAGGCATGTGCCACCACACTGCCAATTTTTCTATCTTTTGTAGAGACAGGGTTTCACCACGTTGCCCAAGCAGGTCTTGAACTCCTGGTCTCAAGAAATCCCCCTACCTCTACCTCCCAAAGTGCTGGAATTACAGGTGTGAGCCACCATGCCTGGCTGAGTTTAACGTTTTTTAATTTTAATTTTAATTTTAATTTTTTTGAGATGGAGTTTCAATCTTTTCGCCCTGGCTGGAGTACAATGGTGCAATCTCGGCTCGCCACAACCTCTGCCTCCTGGGTTCAAGCAATTCTCCTGCCTCAGCCTCCCAAGTAGCTGAGATTACAGGCACCTGCCACCAAGCCCAGTTAATTTTTGTGTTTTTAGTGGAGATTGGGTTTCACTATGTTGGCTAGGCTGGTCTCGAACTCCTGACCTCAGTTGATCTGCCTACCTCGGCCTCCCAAAGTGTTGGGATTACAGACATGAGCCACCACGCCCGGCCTTAAATTTTTATTTATGTTTTGAGGGGGTCTCATTTTGTTGCCCAGACCGGAGTGCAATGGCACGATCGTGGCTCACTGCAATCGCCACCTCCTAAGCTCGATTCTCCTGCCTTAGCCTCCCAAGTAGCTGGAACCACAGGTCTGCACCACCATACCAGGCTAATTTTTTGTATTTTTGGTAGAGATGAGGTTTCACCATGGTGCTCAGGCTGGTTTCAAACTTGTGAGCTCAAGTGATCCACCCACCTTGGCCTCCCAAAGTGCTGAGATTACAGGTATGACCATGGCACCCAGCTGAGTTTAACTCTTAAATAAATAAACTGTGCCAGGCATGGTGGCTTGCACCTGTAATCCCAGCAATTCAGGACATAGAGGTGGGAGGATTGCTTGAATCCAGGAGTTTGAGACCAGCATGAACAACATAGTGAGACCTTGTCTCTAAAACTATAAAATTAAAAAAAAAAAAAAAGAATAAAGCAGATTACCCCCCACAATGTTGGTGGGCCTTAT
>NW_012110955.1:0-1052 GCF_000951035.1 Colobus angolensis palliatus | reverse complement strand
ATAGGCGTGAGCCACTGTTCCTGGCCTATCTTCATTTTAGTAGATACTTTTCCACATTGTATACATGAGGAAGACAACTACTATGACTAAAACCCAAATTATAGTTTAATTAAATTAAAATTTGATATTTTGCCAGGCATGGTGGCTCATGCCTGTAATCCCAGCACTATGGGAGGCCGAGATGGGTGGATCACGAGGTCAGGAGATCGAGACCATCCTGGCTAGCACAATGAAACCCTGTCCTTACTAAAAATACAAGAACTTAGCCAGGTGTGGTGGCAGGCACCTGTAGTCCCAGCTACTCTGGAGGCTGAGGCAGGAGAATGGCGTGAGCCCGGGAGGTGGAGCTTGCAGTGAACCGAGATCACGCCACTGCACTCCAGTCTGGGCAACTAAGTGAGACTCCATCTCAAAAAAAAAAAAAAATTTACCACATAGTTGTGCAACTTTGTGAATACACTAAAAGCCAATGAACTGTATATTTTAAAAGGGTGAAATGTATGGTATGTGAATATATCTCAATAAAGCTACTAAAAAACATTATTTAAAAAGAATTCTTCTACATCTAAGGCCTGAGCAGGACTTGCTTTAACTCAACACCCCTGCAGCAGCATAATGTGGTTTATTTATTGCTCGACCAGGAACAGGCAACTCTGGGGAGGGTATGTGTTCATCAAGGCCACGCCATCTGCAGAGGTTCTGTTAAGAGCCTAGGTCTCCCCTTGCATTAGCCCCCAATGAAGGGCCATTGTCAATGGCCCCTCCTCAAAGGAGCCTGACTGCTGCTCTCGACAGGGGCTTCCTAAAGGAAGGGCTACTTGCTCCCAAAGGAGAGCTCAATGCCATTAGCATTTCTGTATACTTCTTCAAGATTTCCAATGCTACTTACCATTTCTGTGCAGCTTCTTTTTTTTTTTTTTTTTTTTGAGACGGAGTCTTGTTCTGTCACCCAGGCTGGAGTGCAGTGGCCGGATCTCAGCTCACTGCAAGCTCCACCTCCTGGGTTTATGCGATTTCTCTGTCTCAGCTTCCCGAGTAGCTGGGATTACAGG
>NW_012110954.1:32887-34254 GCF_000951035.1 Colobus angolensis palliatus | reverse complement strand
GCCAAGTAGGATGCTTTTATGCCATATTTAAAAGAATCCACACGGAGCTGTTAATGCTGATACTTTTGGGGAAAGGGCTCCGTGGAACAGCTAAACTTTTGCTTTTCCTTTTATTCCTTTCTGTGGAATTGCCATTGCCTACCAACACCGATTCAGTGTCATTCCACGGTGGCCCTGGGGCATGGTGCTTTTTTTCATGGATCAGCTCTGCCTGACACCACCATGCAGCAGGCTGTACTGTGAGTCCCATTTTGCAAGTGAGAGAAACGAGGCACAGAGAAGTTAGGTAACTTGCTTAAAGACATGTGACAAGTAAGAGGTGGAGCTGGGAGTCAAACTCAGGCAGGGGAGGTCTGGAGTCCCTACTTTTAGCTACTACATGACACTGTCTCCCAGTGTATTATTTTTATCTATTTAAAAATTGAAAAAATTTCTGTGTTATAGACCATTTTTTACTTCTTCACATGCTTTAAAAAAAAACCAAAACAAACAAAAAATAAAACAGAGGCCAGGCACGGTGGCTCACGCCTGTAATCCCAGCACTTTGGGAGGCCAAGGCAGGTGGATTAACTGTGGTCAGGAGTTCGAGACCAGCCTGGCCAACATGGTGAAACCCTGTCTTTACTAAAAATACAAAGAAAACAGCCAGGCATGGTGGCAGGTGCCTGTGGTCCCAGCTACTCAGGAGGCTGAGGCAGGAGAATCGCTTGAACCTGGGAAACAGAGGTTGCAGTGAGCTGAGATTATGCCATTGCACTCCAGCCTGGGCGACAGAAAGACTTCAACTCAAACAAAACAAAACAAAAAAACAGAAACAATGCATGGCCCATGATGAATTGTTTTATTATCTGTGACTCTTACTGTTCATTGGCTGCTTCTGTCCCTGTCTGACCACAGCCTGTTGGGAGGCACAGGTGAGGGAAGAACGTGACTTTGGGAGCTGGGGGACCCTCATTTTCATCCTAGATCTGCACAAACTGCAGCATGACCTTGGCCAGGCCCCTTCCCCTCCTTGGCCTCAGCCTCCATCTGTAGAGCTGGGCCGATGCCAGAGCCAGTGACCTCCGCGGGCCCTCCTGCACAAGGATTCTCTGCCTCTTTCTGATCTATTTTTGCCTGACGCCTCTCCCAGGGGCCTATAGGCCTGAGCTAATTTTCCTGGCTGGCCCCAATCCAGGAAGCTCAGGTGGAGAGTGCCAAGCTAATGAGGCCAAGGTCATGGTCCAGTTAGTGTCTCTCGGAAGAACCGTGGCTTTTCAGCCGGACTGTAGCTCCCTGACCAGTCACTGGGCTCAGGTAGAGGCAGGCCCTGGAGGAGAGGACAATAGCAAAGCTGGATCCCGCAAGGCATCACTTCCAGTAGGAGC
>NW_012110954.1:32200-32837 GCF_000951035.1 Colobus angolensis palliatus | reverse complement strand
ACTAATCATACTGAATAGGCCAGTATTGCCAAATCCCTGTGCTAGGATGGGGATTAATGAGAAAACATTTGCCGAAAAACCTAGTATACCTCATATAATACCTGACACATAGTAGGTGCTCAATAAGTGATACTCATTGATTTTTTTTTTGAGACAGAATCTTGCTCTGTCACCCAGGCTGGAATGCAGTGGCGTGGTCTCAGTTCACTGCAACCTCCACCCCCCAGGTTCAAGCGATTCTCCTGCCTCAGTTTTCCAAGTAGCTGGGATTACAGGTGCGCACCACCATGCCTGGCTAATTTTTGTATTTTTAGTAGAGACAGGGTTTCACCATGTTGGCCAGGCTGGTCTTGAACTTCTGACCTCAGGTGATCCGCCTGCCTCGGTCTCCCAAAGTGCAGGGATTTTACAGTTGTGAGCCACCGCTCCTGGTCAATAAGTGATACTCATTGTTAATGACAATTCTAGTTTATCTAAGGAATTAAAGCTACATACCTTTCATAGTGCTCTACAAACAGCTCCCCGGGTTTCCAGGAGCTTTACTTATATCAGCCAGGATAGTCTAGGTTATGCTGCAGTAAAAAACAAGCCCCAAGGCTGGGCATGGTGGCTCATGCCTGTAATCCCAGCACTTTGG
>NW_012110954.1:24631-29995 GCF_000951035.1 Colobus angolensis palliatus | reverse complement strand
CTCTGTGGGTTTCTTGTTTATCCCAATAAGCTGATTCAGGAAAGGAAGCATCTCCTTCCTTCTCTGTTTGCCATGGAGGACTCACACCTTTCTTGTTCCCAGGAGAGTGGACATCTGCTTGTCAGTGCAGGCCTGGTGCTCACTGGAGGCTGGAGAAGGCACCCCCAAGAAACGTTCAAGGCATGACAGCTATCCAAGAGACCTCTAGTCCCCCAACAGCTGGTCATCAGCCCAATTTTGTTTCTAATATTATTTAAAAAATTAAAGAAATTCAGTGAAAGTGTAAGCAGACAGGCAAAGGTAGTAGGTAAACTAGGATTCACTCTTACTAGGGGATACCACCCAGGTTTTGAAAAGATACAGAAGGCAAAAGAAACTGCATTTGGTATAATAAAATACAATTAGGCAGAGCACCGTGGCTCATGCCTGTAATTCTTTGGGAGAAAAGACAGTCCCTTCTTTACTCTGTCCCCTAGCCATGACCAACATCTCAAAGGTCCCCTGGGGCCCATCCGTGTCTTTCCCCTGGAAATTGGAGTACCTGAAAGAAAACCCTTGGAGGCAGCAGTCAGTGGAACGGAGGCCTGTAGAGTAACTGGTTCCCTACCACTGAGAGGCTTTCTGGGTCTCTGGTCTTCCCTGAGCCTGTTTTTTAAAAAAATGAGCACGCACACACACACACACCCATGGATTTCTTTAATTCTGTGAGTTTTCTCTCTGGATCATTCAAATATATGCCTCTACTCTTGAGATAGTGAGATTTTTAAAGATTTTTCATTTGTTTTGTTTTTGCATTTGCTTTTGTCTTGGTTTTGCTTTGCTGCATTCTGCTTGCATCCAAAGGGTCCTGCCTAATAGAAAAATTGGCACCAAAGGGCTGGTTGCAGACCACAAACCCCCAGGATAACTGGTACAGGTGGAATCATCTTTTGTGTTGAGAAGTGGAGAGCAATGGTGAACCCTCCTCACCCACCTCATTCTGGGGAGCATCTGCTGTCAGCTGGTGGAAAGGTGGCAAGGAGTGCCGGGACGTGAGGCAGGACCACTCACTTTGGACAAATGCCTGGCTTTGACATTTTTCCTGAAGGCGTCCAATAAATTGTGGCTGTTGATATTTTTGGCTGACTCTCCTACGAAAAGCAAATTCAGAAACTGTTTCTATAGGTTTCTGGTTACGTGGTGAATTTCATCCTCACTAGATCTTCTAAGCGCACAGGGGGGCCCTGATGGGGAGAGAGTGGTGTGCTGGTCCCTCTCCTGCTGTCACAAAGCCCCACAGACACTGTGGCTTAAACCAACACAAAGTTGTTCTTTTCCAGTAGAGTCCTAAAATCAAGGTGTGGGCAGGGCTTTGTTCCTTGGGGAGGCTCTGGGAGAAGCCATTCCCTTGCCTTTTCCAGCTTTTAGAGGCACCTGCTGTCCTCAGCTCCTGGCTTCTCCCTTCATTTTCAAGCCAGCCTTGTAGCATCCTCTGATCTCTCTCAGTCTCTCTCCCCTTCTCTCATCACATCTCCTTTTCTCCCTCTTACCCTACTGTCTCTGCCTGATAAGGACCCTTGTGGATACCTTGGGTCCACGCAGATAATCCCAGATAACCTCCCATCTCCAGACCCTTGACTGGATCACACCTGCGAGGTCCCTTTTATGATAGAAGGTGACATAAATCACAAGTCCCATGGTCAGGACATCCACATCTGTGGGGGGTTGTTATTTAGCCTAACACAAGATGTATTCAGAAAATTGCAATAGGGATACCTGAGGGGAACTGAAGGATCCCAATTCCAAGCCACATTTAAAGATGCTTCCGAGGTGCAGCTCCTGATGGAGGAAGACGCTTCACCTCTGTTCCTGTCTGCCGCTGCCGGCCTCTCTGTTTCTAGACAGCCAGTGTTCAAGCCAGTATGGCCTTGAGAGTGAACTGCAGAATGGAAAGGAGTGAGATGCTGCATCAGGAGAAAGAGCTCACCATCAAAGTCCAAGGAGCTGGAGACCATTTATTTGCATGGTGGGGTCTGAGGGAGGTCTGCAAGGAAGAGGAATCATCATTTGGATTCCTTGTCATGGTCATCCTCAGCTGGCACAGTTTGCTCCAGCAGCAGGCTGGGATTCCATCTGTGCCCAAGGTTGGCCATGCCACCCTCAACTAAATGCTGATCACTTCTTTGTGACGTAAAAAGCCAGAAATTAGTTGGCATGATGAAGAAGGAGGACTCAAAGTGTGTAGAAGACTGAAATGCTTGATTTGATTTCTGAAGCACTTCCTGCACACACTGTTTCCTGCCGGGGCCTGAAAGATTTCCCGCTCCTTTAATGAGAAGAGTCGGTGGATAACCAGGAACTCTCTATAATAGGGGAGGGGCTGGGACCCTGGTCTCTTTAGGGTGGGAGAAATTCCAAGAGGTAGACTGTGGGGGAGGCAGGTAACTGCCAGAAGAGAAGAGAGTGCAGGCGCCAGGTCAGGCACCAGGAGGACGCATGATCAGGGCTCAGGGACATTTGACAGGAACAAGGTTCCAAAACAGAGCTGGAAGACAGTCCACTGACTTTGCAAAACCCCCAGTCTGGTGAGTGGATACCTGTTACAGGTCATCATGCTGGCTAGTCCCTGCTTGTCACCCAATTCTCAGGCCTGGGTCAGAGGGGGAGATTACAGGGTAGAAGTAATTAGTGAATATCTATATTCATTTACCTTTGATTAAGTCCATCAGGGCCCCACCCTCACCTGGTCATCATTTTTTAAATTCCTGGGTGGATAACTGCAATGAATACTCTTGGAAGCTGCAGATTGTTCACCCAGACCCACGGACGGGGACTATTTCAGTGACATATGCCAGTGGAGGCCATTGGTTTTACATACCTGCCTAAATATTTTAATCAAAGTCAACACCAAATTCATGAAGGAGTTAGAGAGGGTGTTACAGAGATTTCTGCCATCATCAATGTTTAAAGGGAGCAGAAGCAGTGATTCCTGCGACTCACCTGTTCACCTGTCCAGAGTGGCTAGTCTTCAACAGGGAAACAGCTATTTGTTTTCCATCAGGAGAACAAAGTAGGAAGCTCATCAATGGAAGCTGCCATTCCTAAGTTGTTCTTGTTAATGAAATAAATAAACACAGTCTGCAGCTCTCGGTCTGTATTAATCAGGTTTCTTGGTCAAGCACCTTACTGAGGCCAGACCATCAAGAAACTTAGATCCCACAAGAATGACTTTGCCCATAAGTAAGAAGAACATTGAGTGGAACAATTAAAGACTTGTGACGGTTGCAGCAACGGTCAGTGGTGGTTGTAGCCTTGACCTCACCTCTTTATTTTCTACAAATACACACGCACAAAATGCTGAGATAGAAGCTGCCAATGGACCAAAAGAAAAATGGACAGTGTGCTGAGGCCCTCCTCCTGTGACATAACTTCAGCAGGCAGGAGGTGGAGATGCTGTGTGTGGCTCTCGTTGGAGAAGAGACGAGTGCATTTGTCTTTTTCCTTGGGATGACTGGATTCATAACAGACAAGGAGAGTTCTTTTTGTTTGTATGAGAAGGAGAGTGTGTGTGCGGTAGCAAGTGATTGGCTGTATACAATAAGCACAAATTCAGGTGGCTGTTTGGCCAGAGGCTTCCCATTAGGATTTGTGTCTCTGTTACCCATCCCCATTCCTGATACCATAGCCTCACTGATTAGTTCAAGAAGAGTCACTGACCTAAGCTATTCTGTCTACTGAGAATGTGAAACTTTAATCAGAGACACCAGGAATCAAAGCGTGTGGAGCTAAGTCAGGTACGGGCAGAGCCCTGAAAGGGCAAACCACGCTTTCCTGATGTTGGTAATGGTCTGCTTCTGTCCTTCCGAAATCTGTAGATTTTGTTCTTGCTTCCATCTTCTGAACTGCCCTAGTTCTCATCCAATGAATCTTCTATTTTGTTTAAGATGGCTAGATTCTGTTTCTGTTGCTTGCAACTGAAAAATTTTTAACCGATACTAGCAGTACAGTGGAATCGCATCAAATGCAGGTAGCATGATGGCATTTCAACTCTAAGTGTCAGGGCAAATGGTGGATGGATCACTGAAGAAGTAAATTACTCAGTGCCAGAAACATTCAAAGCTGAAGTGAAATGTGTGAAAATAACTGACAAACAAATGAAACACATTGTTGGGGTGTTAGACAAGTCGGTAGCCATGGCTCTTTTGACTTCATGAGGAAGAAATAGACCAACCAACAGAAGGTCAGGGAAACCTTGGCTGATGGAGAGTTACAGGGACTGAGGCAAGTGTTCTGCAGGATGCTACACAAAAAAGGACTAAGGAGGCCCTGGGTGCAATTTATGAGTGACTTAGGAGAGGTTCTGGGGTGATTTTGTGCATCCTGTATCTCTTGCCCCTGCTCTGGGCTCCAGCCAAGGTGCCGACAGGCTCTATACATGGAAATACAGATAATTAACGCCCACTGGGACAAGCCCATGGGGACAGGAGCAGTGGTTACAGGCCTCCCTCTCTCCTCCCTGTAGAGGAACATTCTGAGGACACTCCTTGAAGACTCCTCAGGAAGTCTCCAATCGCCCACATGGGTGACCCTATCAAGAATTTCTCCAGGCATCAGCCTTCTGTCCTTCTCTGGGTCATTCCTCCCAGTCTCCCAGTCCCGCTCCTAGAATCACTTCCCAAACAAATCCTCTACGTGGGAGCCTTGCCTAGGGCTCTCCCTTCAGGGAAACTCAGGCCACAGCAGCCTACATTAGACAGCATGAAGGCTCTGGGCTTTTGTGCTAAGAGTAATAGGAAGCCATTGAAAACATGGAAGCAGGTGCTTGAAGAAATCTATGTTCTTACGGGTCAAACTGGCCCAGTGTGGAGGATGGGCTGGGATAGTGGCAAGGGCCGTGTAACAGGGAAGACCATTCTGGAAGCTTTTGCAGGAGTCTGAGTGAAATGAGAGGGCTGACTGGGTGAGGGTGTTTGCAGACTGGATGAGGGTGTTTGCTGTCTGGCTGTCTCTCTCTGTTCCTCTATTTCTCATGGACTTTCTCTCAACCTACACACAGGCCCCTCTGATCGTAGTCAGCCTTGTGTGACCCATGTCATTTGTGGGCCCTGGCTGCTAGATGGGGACCATGCCTGCACTCGGGCCAAGCCAGATGTCTACAAGCTTTCCCTGAGTGCCTCAGGGGCCACTGGGCACTGGGGTTGCGGAGAAATGACCGATCAGAAGAGTGAGCAGAAGGGGCCATGGAACCCTAGCTCCCTGAGTCCCTGGAAGAAGGATCATGAGGAAGTGAAGTCAGGCACCCAAAGCCTAGGGGAGCCCATCCATCAGCACCACAAAGGAACACACATAGGTCAGTGTTGCTTGAACCCAAGTCTCCAGAACACA
>NW_012110954.1:21995-23606 GCF_000951035.1 Colobus angolensis palliatus | reverse complement strand
TTTATTTTTATTTTAACAAAACCCACATTCCTGTGCCTTCTTACCACGTTTTTACCAAAAACATGTCCTACCTTTTGTCACAGGTGTGACTGGCTGGGACCAACATTGTGGACAGTAAAATAATTTGCCCAAGACAATCATGGGTAAAGAAAAGCAGATTTATTAGAGAAAGTACAAAGTGCAAAAGTGCAATGGTCAGCACAGCAAAGGAGGGACGTCTGCCAAGTGGCAGGGGCTGAAGGGAATTTCACAGGGTTGTGCTGGAGGGGCTACCTGCGGAACAAGGTGCAGCTGGGGTTCCATGCAGAGTGAAGCATATGGGAGCAGGATGTCATGCTAGTCGGTTGTCTGTGATCAGCTGTCTCTCAGAACTATTGCTATCCCCTACCTGGGGCCCTTTCCTCGTTGTTGCTTACTTACCTTGCTAGGACTCCACACAAATTCCTCCTTATCAGATTTTAGCCAGGACATACAGCTGATATTTCTGGCTTTTTAACTTCTTTACCAAAGGTAACCTCCTAAGTGAAAACAGTAACACTTAACTAAGGTCATTACTGAACCAAGGATGCATGGATTCCCCCTATTCTCAGGCTACACACTAGACTGAATCTGAGCTAAGCTCTTTTTGTAGCAGGACGAGCCGCAGACAAAACTCCTTAGACACCGGATTAAAGAAGGAAGAGGTTTTTTTATTCGACCGGGAGCGTTGGCAGACTCGCGTCTTAAGAGCCGAGCTCCCTGAAAAATAAATACTTGACCTTTTTAAAGGCTTACGACTTTAAGGGGTCCACGTGAAAGGGTCGTGATACATCGAGCAAGCGTGGGAAATGTGACTGGGGCCTACATGCATCAGCTAACAGAACAAAAAGTTTTACAATGCTTTTTTTTTTTTCATACGGTGTCTGGGATTTACAGATAACACAAGTAGTGTAGGCCAGGGGTTGATGTTATTGTTACTACTTTTTTTAACTCCTAGGGCCGGGTGGTGGTGCCAAGGTTGTCTGGCTATTTATCTTACTTTTGTTTCTTTCTCGCTTTCCTCCTTTCTTGTGAACTAGGCAAAGTGGGGGAAGGAGGGCAGCAGGAGTAGTAGCGGTCTCCTTCCTTATTTTCACTGTATTACTATCTTTCCAGGTATAAACTTAACCTTATCCCCATCGCACTTCCTTGGATTATTCGGAAAGTCTCTACAAGACTCTGGTTTTCCCGACGCATATACAACGTGAAACACTGTCTTGTCTATGAGTTCATTTATCTCACTAACAGCAATCATACCAATATGTTTTTATGACCACTTCAAAAGAAGAAGTTTTAGTAGCTGAACTATCAACTACAAACCTCAAGTGACTCTGTGGTTGCAGACCACCATACCACACGTATGAAGAACCAGCTTACGTAAAATCCTAGATGAGAAAGGAAGGAATCAAACCTCCTAAAACTGGTTCCAAACCAGCTTCATAATCACTATGACTTTCTCAATTAAAATATATTAGTAAAAATAATTACATAACTTTGTCAAAGTTAACTTACACGTTAAAATTGTTTATATCTTTACGGTATATCCATTTAAACTAGGCTTCTAAGATGCTGTGTCACCTATCACAGAAGGAA
>NW_012110954.1:15842-17045 GCF_000951035.1 Colobus angolensis palliatus | reverse complement strand
GCATATACAACGTGAAACACTGTCTTGTCTATGAGTTCATTTATCTCACTAACAGCAATCATACCAATATGTTTTTATGACCACTTCAAAAGAAGAAGTTTTAGTAGCTGAACTATCAACTACAAACCTCAAGTGACTCTGTGGTTGCAGACCACCATACCACACGTATGAAGAACCAGCTTACGTAAAATCCTAGATGAGAAAGGAAGGAATCAAACCTCCTAAAACTGGTTCCAAACCAGCTTCATAATCACTATGACTTTCTCAATTAAAATATATTAGTAAAAATAATTACATAACTTTGTCAAAGTTAACTTACACGTTAAAATTGTTTATATCTTTACGGTATATCCATTTAAACTAGGCTTCTAAGATGCTGTGTCACCTATCACAGAAGGAAGAACTTCTTCATTTCCATGACCACACCCATGTGATCATTTTCTTTTTTCTTTCTTTTTCTTTTTTTTTTGAGATGGAGTTTGACTGTTGACTCCTGTTGCCCAGGTTGGAGTGCAATGGCACGATCCTGGCTCAATGCAAGCTCCGCCTACCGGGTTCAAGTGATTCTCCTACCTCAGCCTCCTGCGCTGCTGGGATTACAGGCATGTGCCACCATGCCCAGCTAATTTTGTATTTTTAGTAGAGACAGGGTTTTTCCATGTTGATCAGGCTGGTCTTGAACTCCCAACCTTAGGTGATCTGCCCGCCTCAGCCTCCCAAAGTGCTGGGATTACAGGGGTGAGCCACCACCGCACCTGGCTGTGATCATTTTCTTAATTAGTTCATTAGTACTTTATATTACTTCTCTGATACTAACAAATTAACTTGCACAAGCCCTATCGATGCCCAAGAAGTAGAGACAATGTGAACTATGTTACTTTGCTAGTATCTTAATTGTTCTCCCATCATTATGTGTTCTAATACATAATAGATGAAATTAATAACTTCTCCCTTACTGTCAAAGCTATAGGGCATCAATAATATTGAAGCTACAAATATACAGGTTATGAAGACCTAAGTTTTGACTCCTACATAATTCCCACAAAATCAAGAGAGCTGTGGCTACTTGAAGTTGACGGTTGAGTAATTCTCCCTATAGAAATATTAATTCATATGCTAATTTCATCAGAAGATGTCCTATATCCATGAGCCACACCATCATTAGGCCTAAAAATAGTTGCAATCCCAGAGCATTTAAACCAA
>NW_012110954.1:14333-15792 GCF_000951035.1 Colobus angolensis palliatus | reverse complement strand
CAGAAAGCAATTAATATACATGTATATTGTCCAGCATAATAATCCCTTAATATTGCATAGGACATTCAGTTATTTATGAATCATAGCACATCCAAGTCAAATCATTTCTCAGCAACACGCTTATCACCTCTTAAAAACATTCTTAACTAACAAGCTTCGAGAAATCAGCAACCTGCTCGGGAAGTTCTATCCTTCTTACTCCCAGCCCATGACACTTGGGGGTAATTAGACTGCAACTATACCTGGCATCTGGTTCTTACTTCAGGGCCATGGAGACTAAGATCGTTCACTCGTTCCTCTTAAATAAGACATCTCAGTGGTTTAGTGACAATCACCTCATGGTCACTTGCAGAAGCACTGTCATGCATTTGGTAGTTTTTAAATTGGGAGATGCTATGACTCAGCATGGCGGGAGCCTGAACACAGCCAACTCCATCGTAGCTGGATTTAAATAGAATATTACGAGTCAACACTTAGAACCACAAGGTGCTAATTTATTCATGCTTGACAGACATCATGAAAAGAAAATACACGTTCAAGCTCACCATTTCTCCAAATGTGTCTGATTTACTCCTCAAACTCCCCTACCTCCTTTTCCCTGGACTAACCTAATTATGTCAGAAAAAATTGTTTGTTCTTACTAAGAACCGAAAACAAGATACGTATACCATCAATGACAGCCAGGGCTCACACTCCAAATCAAATTGTAATCTAAACTACAGTTACATTTTAGCCAAACTTTCAATTAAACCAATTTCAAAAACACGTGACTGTAAAATAGAAACCAGGCTTTCTGGGCTAAAAATCTAAAAATTCCAACTTTTATTTCTAAAGTTACTAAATATTGCCCCAATACTAGCATAGTACTTCAACCCCTGATTCTGTAACAGAGAGACAATTGTCTAGATCCAAGTTAATGTAGCTTATGATATTAAAACAAGGCACTGAAAATGCCTAGGTTAGTTCATGTAACTCCATAAACACCAAGGCATAGTTCTGGTCTCAGGAGTAAGTCTCTCAGTGACCTGGCTGCTGGCATCATGGACCCAAGTAGGCTTGCTCTCTCTTCCCTGGCTGGTTTCTTCTCACACCCGGAATGGAAAGTGGTGCCTCCACAGCTGAGTGAGCCCCAGAGGAACCCAGATGGACAAGGAGGCCAATGAGTCTGTGCTAATCCCCAAGAGAAGCCAAATGAAATAGATGGGTTCCTCCACAAAGCACCGTGGCCCTTCCCTGCTGAATCACTCTTCTCAGGATGCCTCAGTAAAATGCCACAGGCTGGGTGGTTTCAACAACTGACTTATTTTCTCACAGTTCTGGAGGCAAGAAGTCCAAGGTGAAGGTGCCAGCAGGGTTGATGTCTGGGGAGGGCTCTGCTCCTGGCTTGCAGAGGCTGCCTCAGTGCTGTGGCCTCACATGGCCTTCCCAGTGTGTGTGTGTGTGTGTGTGTGTGTGTGTG
>NW_012110954.1:11609-13425 GCF_000951035.1 Colobus angolensis palliatus | reverse complement strand
TGCACCACCACCCCTGGCCAATTTTTGTATTTTTAGTAAAGATGGAGTTTCACCATGTTGGTCAGGCTGTTCTGTAACTCCTGACCTGGTGATCTGCCCACCTGAGCCTTCCAAGTACTGGGAGTGTTCTCTATAGGTATGATGTGAACATCCGGATTAGCCTTTTTGTTCAGCTGGGAACCCTGAACAAAAACTCACCAAGGAACGTACAGTCATTCTCAGAAGATGCTTGAGTTATTGCTGTCTGACAGGACATGCCAAACATGCGCTCCACCCCAGCATACCTTTGAATGGCCCTCAAATTCTCACCACATTGTTTTCCTGTGGTTTCCCTGGGGCCAGCTTTGTGGAATAGTATTGCTGCCAAGCAATCCAGCAGCAATATAAGTGCAACAAAGGATTATAAATGCAGTTGCAATTACACTAGATACAAAGTTTCTCCAGTGTCTGGGAGTTGATTAAACCATGAGGTGATAGGACTATCAGACAAACACTCAATGGCTGGACTTTGGGTATTTAATGCTAGTAGAGCCTGTGTTATGTTATGAGAGTAATGAGGGCGATATACACAACATTTTGTTTTAATTGATGCACAAGTTCCACCCTGGGCAGCAGGTATATGGTTTCAAGTTATGTCCTGGGTCACACAGTTTTGCAGAAGAACACGCCTGACTGGGTGGTTTCTTCATTGAGAAGAGTGAAAGGATGGTGATATCATTGAAGGCTGCAGCCATGTGTTTAGCCAGGGCTTCAATTGCCACTCTGCAATTATGGTTGCCACTTTAGACGTAAACATGGCCAAAGGGTAGAACCACCAGGATGCATGTTTCTGGTGATGTCTAGCTTCTACCGTTTCCCAATAATTGAGAGTTGTGTCTAAATGGGGCGCTTTATGCTCTAGCCATTCAGTATGCCACCAGGTGCACCTGCCAGTCCAATTGAATGGCAAATAGGGCCAGGCATGGGTGCCACATGCCTATGACCATCCACATAGGGAGGGGTAGGCACCCACATGTAGCTACTTATTCTACATTCCAGCTGTCTGTCATTGCTTTAGCCAAGGACTTGGTGAAATTGTTGTACAGGTAGCCACCCCACATTGTGGGTATTAGCCAACAGCATGCTGCTATTTATCAATTAATACAGAGTTACACAACCAACTACCTGTATTTGTACTGCAGTCAGCAGATGCCCAGTCCATCATGTACAGCATACCTGATGTGACATTTACCTGTTCACAAACTGAACTGAAAACTTTCTGTGACTGGGCATAGTGGCTCATGCCTCTAATCCCAGCAATTTGGAAGGCCAAGGTGGGTGGATCACCTGAGGTCAGGAGTTCGATTCCAGCCTGGCCAACATGGTGAAACCCTGTCCCTACTGAAAATACAAAAATTAACCAGGCATGGTGGTGGTGCATGCCTGTAATCCCAGCCACTCAGGAGGCTGAGACAGGAGAATTGCTTGATCCTGGGAAGCAGAAGCTACAGTGAGCTACAGTGTTTTGTTTCATTTTCTGGACCATCCTGTTTCCCCTAAAGGAAGTGATTTCCTGAAATCTCTCAAGTGTTCTGAAAATGTAATTTTCTTCTTCACTTTCTCCCTGTTGGCTCAAGTTGAATCACAAAACTCCAAATGCCATCAGCATGTGTTGCCCAAGTCCCACCTGTTCTATGGCTGATGGCCACAGGGAGCTGGGTCTGGCGGGGCCAGTGATGACCAACTGTAACCCACATCAAGGACTAACATGCTCCTGAAACAGACCCCATGTTAGAGAATTTGCAAAAGCTGCCCTGATAAGTTGTCATCACAGAGA
>NW_012110954.1:8649-10499 GCF_000951035.1 Colobus angolensis palliatus | reverse complement strand
TGTGGGGTCCCTGGCTTTCCACAACATCATACCTGGAATTTCTAAGAAACTGCATGATTAAATAAAATACAGTGCATGGGAGGGGAGTTCCTGCTAGAAAAGGAAAACAAAGATTCACACATTACTAAAAGCAAAAGAAGAATTGGACAAAGAGAGGAGACCAAAAACAAACAAAAATAAATCAACTCTTAAAATGGGATACTTGGTTACATTTTCATCTTCTCTGTGCACTCTCTACTACTCTTGATGTTTCTCCTGTGCCCATGTACAGACCAGAAACAGACTTAGAAAATGAAATAATTTCCCCAAGGCCACACAACTGGCCATAGCTTCCCTTTTTGTTAGAGACAGGATCTCACTCTGTTGCCCAGGCTGGAGTGCAGCAGCAGAATCAAACGTCTGGGCTCAAGTGATCCCCCCACTTCAGGAGCCCAAGCAGCTGAAACTAAAGGCATGTGCCACCATGTCTGGCTAATTTTTTAACTTTCTTGGTAGAGATGAAGTCTCATGATGTTGCCCAGGCTGGTCTTAAATTCCTAGCCTCAAGTAACCCTTCTGCTTCAGCCTCCCAATGTACTGGAGTTGTAACTAAGTATCCCAGCATTGAAATGTACTTTAACATTATTTTTCTTTCTGTCTTCATCTCACAATGTAGCCTTAAAATGTACTTCAAAACTCCTTTCCCTCCCTTTCTCACCAAGTTCTCTTGTGCACAGTGTTCACTTACCTAATGATGCGGGTGCATAGAAATTCAAGGAGCTAATTTTGCAAAAAACAGACAGAGAAACCCAGCTGCAAAATTCTCTGGCTTAGGGGAGGTTACCAACAATTAATCTCCCTGGACCTGGAGCATCCCCTCAGATAACAGGGGAATGTTTCAAGGAAACTCATCCCCAGGACTGCTTGATCCTGGCCAGACTGACACCAACTCCTGGGACGCATAATGACCCAGTGTGCCACTGTGGCCTTCCGGTCAGAGGAGGAGGTTACAGGGGGACAAGTAATAAGTGAATATCTGATTTCCGTCTGCCTTTCAGTAAGTCCATCAGGACCCTCCCCTCACCTGGTCATCATGTTTTCAGTTCCTAGGTGGGTAACTGGAATGCGTGTTCTTGGAAGCTGCAGATTGTTCACCCAGACCTCCTGAGCTAGGAAGAGGAGAACGGATGCTGTTCTCTCCCATGAAAGAATTTTGTTCCATCCCTGGGCCCTAAATGCTGACATCTTTGATTGTAGAAAGCAGACATCTACCTCTAGTTTGCAGAAACTACATAGAGACAAATGACTAACAGCAGTGAAAAGACCATGAGGTCTGACTTCAGGTGCTTACATTGAGTCATCACTGTAAGATTCAGCGTCTCTCAAATTCTGCTGTGCTTTCCGTCCAACTCACCTGCTCCAGCCAGACCTGGACTGCTGTGGAACGCCTCTCAAGGATGATTCCTGAAGAGCAATGGAGCACACCTCACAGTCCAGGCTGCCTGGAAGGGGCGGCATCCTCGGATCAGGATCTGCATTGTTTGCTGGGAAAGAGCTGAGGATTTGGCTGGAAGTACAGCATTTTAGAAGGAATGCATCTGCAGGCTTGGTGACAAAGATATTTGGGGAAGACAAATATAATTGGAGCTCTCAGAATGAGCTAAAAATACCCTGTTCCACGTGAATGCTCACTAGGAGGTCTCTACCATGAGAGAGTCTTTATAAACAGGGGAAGAAGGGACCTTTGCGGCCGCAAGTCTCCTCTATTCCCAGGGCAGCCTGGTGTTTTCAGGATGGGCTCCGTAACCATGTACCTGATGTGGAGCTCTGTGTAACCACATGACACAGAACCAGTCATCAAGGCTGACCAC
>NW_012110954.1:5155-7206 GCF_000951035.1 Colobus angolensis palliatus | reverse complement strand
GAGGCCAGGAGGTCCAAGATGCGGTGAGCCATGATCATGCCATGGTATGCCAGCCTTGCAACAGAGTGCGAGTATATGAAAAAAAAGAAACTATATTGTTAAAGCCCAACCTGGCCCAGTGTGGAGCATGGTCCAGGACATGGGAGGGACAGGGGCAGGGGCACAGAGAAGACCATTCTGGAAGTTCTTGCCGGAGTCTGGGCAAAATGTGAGGACAGACTGGATGTGGGTGTTTGCTGTCTGGATGTCTCTCTTTGTCCCTCTATTTTTCACTGATCCTCTCCCAATCTGCACACAGTCCCCTCTGACACTAGGCAGCCTCAAGTGTCCCGTGTCAATCCCGGGCTCTGACTCGCAGATGGAAACCATGCCTGTGCTCAGCCTGAGACAGACATGTACAACTTTCCGTGGGTGCCCCAGTGGGCTTGGGGTTTTGAGGTCTCAGGGAAGTGACCAGCCGGGAAAGTGAGAGTCCAGTGAGCGAGCAGGAGGGGCCATGGAAGCCTCGCTCCTGAGACCCTGGAAGAAGGATTATGAGGAAGGGAAGTCAGGCCACCCAGAGCCCAGGGGAGCCTCCATCAGCACTACAAAGGCACAGCCATCAGTATTGATTGGACCTCAAGTCTCCAGAATACAAGACGGGGAGAGCCAGTGGACCTGAGATATCACCTTGTCCAGCCCCCTTCTATAGCTGATGAGGAAACTGAGGCTCAGAGAGGCGAGGTCTGGTGACCACAAGTGGGATTGAACTCCTGGACACACCTCAAGGTTCCTTGACCTGTTCCTGGCATCTCCTTTCGTTTTTTTGTTTCTTCCCAAATTAACCTCTTTCCAACACAGCATTTCAAGTTTCCCTGGAACTTCATCGGTCCATCAGTGTCCCCTGGTCTGGAAGATCACCAGCTACTTGCCAAGGCCCCCACGACTCTGCTGCCATCACAACCACCATCACCACCATTACGAGAAAAACTTGAGATTGATGGCCCCCAAAGCTTGGAAGGAGCTGCGAGACCAAAGAATTGACTCGAACAAGTCCAGCTTGGTGAGTAGGTGAGTTTATTAGGACTTACACACAGGTCACTCCTGGGCGGCGGCAGGACAGCTCTAGAGATCTGTGCTTCCTCCCAATGCTAAACTGCTTTCATGCTAATTTTCTGACTGTTTACTTATCGGGGAAGAGCGATGGGACTGTTTTCATTGGTTGATTTTCAGATACTCTTTGGGAAGTTTGAGTTCTCAGGGACACCTGCTCCTCAGCTGGGGACCATGGCCATGGCCCACCACCTGCCCTTCAGGGTTCAAGCAGGGGACACACACTCTTTAGTAACCTAGAGGGGACCCATCACACAACAACCACCCCAACAACCATCATCAAGAAGCCACTGGCGGACTGAGATACAGCCCCGGAAGGACAAGGGAGAGTGGATGCTGGAAAGACAGAGTGAGAGACCACCACCAGGGAAAGACTTCATTCTTGGAAGGACGTCAAACCTGGGAGTGGGTCTGTAGCGGGGCCACTGTTTCTTCTCCTGTGTCCAACAGTTCTAACTCTTTGACTTTCTGCATTTTTGGTTCTTTTCCTGGCCTTCTCATTGCTGGTTCCTGCATGCCTCCCCTCTATTCCTCCCCAATATATTCTTCAGTCTAAAGTAAACTGCTTCTTCCCATTCCCCACACTCTCCAGTCCCCTTTCCTTCCTTATTCCTGGCTCCAGTGTTCCTGCCTTCTCCTTGGTGCACTTACCATCTGCATTAACCCCTCCCCTGCTGTGCTCAGCTACAGAAATGCCAAAGTCACTAACACTCACTTCCATAAACTATACCTTGCCCTCCTTATCCCCCTAATAAAATGTCTGCATTTTGTCCTGGCCTGAGCCAAGCACACTTTCCCTGGTGGCTGCCCTGCTCTGGGGTCACTGGTCTTGGCCCTACTGCAACATCTCATGGATCTTGATGAGAACGTTGAGCTTCCCCTCCAGGTCCTGAGCGTGCTTCTTCAGCTCCTCAGCTAACTCTGACTTTGCCCCGTTAAGCAAGTGCTTTATCTCGTAC
>NW_012110954.1:0-1391 GCF_000951035.1 Colobus angolensis palliatus | reverse complement strand
TGCCTTAACACAGCTTGGGGGACTGGGTGGCTTCCACCTGGAATCAACAGGGACAGGTAGAGGGGATGAAAACTAACCCTTAGAGAGGCTCTACTGTGTGGCAGGCTCTGGCTAGGCCAGGTACCCCTGTAATATTTGATCCCCATGAAAACGTGGGGAAACATTATTCTTGTGCAGGAGAGGGGAGGTAAGGAGCGCCAGGTCACACAGAAGAGATGTGGCAAAGGCGAGACTGAGGTCCAGTCAAGTTGGAAGCTGGGTCAAGCATGATACATTCTCACAAGGCCACTCGGAACAGAGGGGCTGGTGCAGAGCAAGAGTGGGAGGGAGGGGACCAGCCTCTGCTGGAAACAACCCAGGGTCAGCCAGGAGCAGAGTGGGAGGTGAGAGGTCAGGGCAACAGGTCAACCTCCTCTCCCACCCCTCCCCTCCTCCTGGACCCTGCTCTTCCCCCATTCCCCTCCCCTGCTGGTTCCATTGCCCCAAGGCCATCCTGCCCCACTTGAGTCATTTGGTAGGTGCCAGGGTAGGCAGGAAGTTGGCACCTGGGCCGTGCCCTCCTGAGGAGAAGTCAGGATGCAGATGCCCCCAGAGACCCCTGAATCCGGGGACTCCACGTGACCTCTCTTGAGCTCAGGGCAGACTCATCAGCCTCCTTCTCCATCTGGGTTCCTCTGGGGTTCACTCAGCTGTGGAGGCACCACCCTCCATTCTAGGTGCATGTAGGAACCAGCCAGGGAAGAGGGAGGGAGCCTACCTGGGTTCATGGTGCCAGCGGCCGGGTTACCAAGGGGCTTTCCTTGGAGCTCTCCAGTCACTGTTCAGACTGGAAGGTTTTTCTTAATCCTAGAGGAGGAGAAAACAAATTGTGGGATCAAACGTAAGCCACCTGTGTACAGAGGGAGGCTGGAGGGGCTGGGTCTTTGCAGATCCCTCTGTGGTAGCAGCAAATGTCCAGAGTGTTTCTCTATCTCCTGGGGCCCTGCTAGCCAATGTTTACAAAAACTCCCCTCATTCCAGCTCCCTCTGCCCTCACTCTCACACCAAGGCAGGGTCCTTGTCCTGTTGGGGTATGAGGAGAAGATAATCAGAGAAGGGGCAGCCTTCTGATCCTTACAGAAACTATGGAGTCCACACACAGGAATAGAGATGGGGAGGAAGGTTCTGACAATGACCTGGGCCTGGGAACGTGTGTTATAACTGGTTGATGATAGCCAGTGTGTATTGAGTGTCTGTGATGTGCAGGGCTCCTTACATGTGTCTCATTCGACAATCACACACAGCACGGGAGATGGGTACCACCTTCCCTTTTGAACACAGAAGAATCCACAAAAGTTAGGGAACTTGCCCGTGTTTTCACAATAGTGCTAGAGCCTGGACTTCTGCTTCAA
>NW_012110953.1:0-1057 GCF_000951035.1 Colobus angolensis palliatus | reverse complement strand
GAGCGAAGGGCTTTTAAAAACTGATGCTAGAAAAACTTTACTTGCTGTTGTAAAAAACCATCTGTGTGAGGTGGAAATTGGTATCAACAACATTACAGAGAAAACGTTCTAAAAAGTAAAGGTAGCTGGATGTAAAATTCTGGCAGCAGTTTAATATCCTAGATGGTTAGGTTGAGGCCAGCAACTAATGAGGACAAAAGCCTTCTGTATGGGAAATTTTGGACAATTATCTGGAGAAATATTACAGTGCGCATAAACCAAATTGAATTGTTTTCAAAAGTGTTGTAAAGTTTCATGTAGTAAAAAGGTTTTAGCCACATGCCCTTCAACTTCAGGCATCGAATATATAAACACAGAAGACAGCATGCATGCAAGATATTTAACTCCCTTACATGATAATGCATGCGATTCAAAACTGTCATGACATCTAGGGCTCTCTGCAACTACGAGATGACTGACGTTATGAAAAGCGTAGCCCCCCAGTATCAACACAGGAAGCGGCCACCACCTCCTATGTGTTTTCCCTTTTTGCGTTTTTTCTTTTTTTAAATCAACTCTGCTGTTGTTGCTGCTGCTTAGCAAAACGGGTAAAAACAAAATTGCAATCATTGATGCATCACCCACAGAATCCCCAAATTTCCTGTCGAGGAATCCTCTCGGCCTCTCTCCAGCGTGCTTCCAAAAGTTGCAAAAATACGGAGGGCTTCTGGGCAGGCGCTGGCAACAGCACTCCTGAGTCCGAGCTCCCACCCACAGGCCACGAGGTAGCAGACAGCCGGATCGGGTGGAAGGGCCGCCCTTTTCTCCGTAGCCTCCAAGGGAGCGGGAACAAAAAAACGAAACCAAAACCTGCCTGCTCGCTCTTCTCCCCATCCCCCGCGTTCCGCTGGTTGTGGGCTTCCTGCGGCCGCCGAGGGCGCGTCTCTCCTCCGCCATGGCAAGTTGCTTTTGCTTTGGATTTTGCGGAGCAGGTCCGTGCCTGCACTGTCGCCATGGTCCCCTAGAAAGGCGCGGAACCGGGCGCGACGGGCCAGGGTGCAGGGCTGCGCGGGAAGGG
>NW_012110952.1:0-1172 GCF_000951035.1 Colobus angolensis palliatus | reverse complement strand
GCCTGGCTAATGTTTTGTATTTTTAGTAGAGACAGGGTTTCACCGTGTTAGCCAGGATGGTCTCGATCTCCTGACTTTGTGATCTGCCCGCCTGGGTCTCCCAAAGTGCTGGGATTACAGGCGTGAGCCACCACACCCGGCTGAATTTCTGTTTTTATAAGCTGCCTGGTCTATATTTGTTTGTTAGAGCAGGTCAAACTAACTCACACAGAAATTGGTATAGGGGGTAGGGTGTTGCTATAACAAGGACCTAGAAATGTAGAAGCCATGTTGGAGTTTTGAAGTGCATGTGAAATAAAGCCTGCATTGCTGTGAACAGAGTGTTAGGGGTAATTCTGGGAAGGGTTAGGAAGGAGAGGAGGAGAGCTGTAGAGAAAGCCTCAGTATTCTTAAATGTAGAGTAAGTGGTCATGAACAGAATGTTGGTGGGAATATGGACTGTAAAGGTCATTCTGATGAGATCTCAGATGGAAATGAGGAATATGCTATTGAAGAGTGAAGGAAAGACCATTCTTGCTATAAAGGGGCAAAAAAACTTCAAATAAACTTGGTTGAATTGTGTTTATGCCTGGTGTTTTGTAGAAGTTAGAACTTGTGAAATGGGATATTTAGCCCAGGAAGAATCTAGGCAAAATTTGGGAGGAGCTACCTGACTCCTCTTGACTGCTTATAGTAAAATGTGAGAAGTGGAAAGTAATTTAAAGATGAAATTGCTAATCAAAAGGAAAGAACAATGTAAAGATTTGGAACATTCTCAGCCTATTCATATTGAAAAGAATGATAAAACCTGTTCAGGCAAAGAACATAAAGGGTGTGCCCAATCAACTTGGTAAGAAGATTAGTTTAGATCTGCCATCTGAACAGAAGCTCAGGGCTATTCTCCAAGACAATGGGAGAATGACCCTGAAGGCAATTTAGATATCGTCAGGGCTGGCAGCTCACGCCTGTAATCCCAGCACTTTGAGATGCCGAGGAGGGCGGATCACGAGGTCAGGAGATTGAGACCATCCTGGCTAACATGGTGAAACCCAGTCTCTACTAAAAATACAAAAAAATTAGCTGGGCGTGGTGGCGGGTGCCTGTAGTCCCAGCTACTCGGGAGGCTGAGGCAGGAGAATGGCGTAAACCTGGGAGGCGGAGCTTGCAGTGAGCCGAGGTCACGCCACTGCACT
>NW_012110951.1:0-1350 GCF_000951035.1 Colobus angolensis palliatus | reverse complement strand
GCCCTTGACAAAAGGTAGCACACTATACCTTTTGGCGTGTTGGCTCACACCTGTAATCTCAGCACTTTGGGAGGTTGAGGCGGGCGGATCACTTAGAATTTGGCTAAGTTTATCAGTTTATCTTAGAGATAACTGGACACAGCTAGCAGCTAGCTGACTCACTTGTATTTAGGGTTGCATTATGATAATTGTTTTTTTGGAGACGGAGTCTCGCTCTGTCGCCCAGGCTGGAGTGCAGGGCTATGGTTGCAGCTCACTGCAGCCTCTGCCTCCCAGGCTCAAGTAATCCAGTCGCCTCAGCTGAGTCACTGGGGCTACAGGCTCACACCACCGGGCCTGGCTTTTTTTTCTTTTTTAAGGTTGTAGCAGAGACAGGGTCTCGCAGGGCCTCGCCGTATTGCCCGAGCTAGTCTGGAACTTGTGGGCTCAAGCCATCCTCCCACCTCAGCCTCCCAAAGTGCTGTGATCACGGGCCTGAGCCACCGCGCCTGGCCCTGAGGCATTCTTTTTTAAGACCCACCCTGCATTTGGATGGCACTGAGAGTGGGGGCCTCCTTAGATGTGGGCTCCTGGATGCTTCACTGTCTTCACTTGGCCCCAGCCTCATGGGTGCAGCTCCCTTCTCTTTGGCAGCAGGAAGGACTCTAGAAGGATGTGCTGAGACCCTGGGGCTCCCTGAGACTGAGTGAGCCGGAGGTCACCAAGGCCCTCGACCTATCCCGGGGGAGAGGTCCACTGAAAGCCAGTGGTCAGATGGCCGCTGTGGAGGGTCTCTGGGTGGACAGTTGGGAGCAGAGTGGTCCCTGCAGTGAGGCAGGGGGCAGGGCGTCTACTCATAAGCACATGAGGAGTTACAGAAGCAGAGCCAACCCAGCCACACCCAGTAACTCAGACCCTGGCCACAGATGGTGTCCGGAGCTCCCACGGCAGGCAGGGCCACCCCTGCTTCCCTGGTTCTGAGAGCCGCCGAGACCTCGCAGGCCCACTGGATGACCTGGCATTCGGCCCAGGATGCTGGAGGCCCCACAGCAGCAGCTATGAGGAGTGCTGCAGGGTCTGGAGGGCCTGATGTGTGCCCGGATCAGAGCATCTCCTGGTGTGGCCATAAGAAGGCACACAGCTGGAGCCGGGCGTGGTGGCTCAAGCCTGTAATCCCAGCACTTTGGGAGGCTGAGGCGGGCAGATCACGAGGTCAGGAGATTGAGACCATCCTGGCTAACACGGTGAAACCCCGTCTCTACTAAAAAATACAAAAAACTAGCCGGGCGAGGTGGCGGGCGCCTGTAGTCCCAGCTACTCGGGAGGCTGAGGCAGGAGAATGGCGTGAACCCGGGAGGCGGAGCTTGCAGT
>NW_012110950.1:0-1215 GCF_000951035.1 Colobus angolensis palliatus | reverse complement strand
CACACCCAGCTAATTTTTTTTGTATTTTTAGTAGAGACGGGGTTTCACCATATTGGCCAGGCTGGTCTCAAACTCCTGATCTTGTGATATGATCTGCCTGCCCCAGCCTCCCAAAGTGCTGGGACCACAGGCGTCAGCCACCATGCCCGGCCTCTCTGGGATGTATCTGGCAGGTGTAAGGGACTCCCAGCCCAGGGGAGTGCAGTGAAGACTACTCAGCCTTGGTGGAATGGGTACCAAGAGGAGGTCAGCTCTGGGGGACAGGAGTGCAAAGGTGGGGAGCCTTCAGAAAGCAAGGGGAAATGAGTGAGTACAGAGGGGCCTGATAAAAGGCAGAGTATTGGAATCTCTGTTCTTGATGCATGGCTCTAATCTCTCCTAAATAGTCTTAATGAGAGCCAGTACTTCCTGAGTTCTTTCTTTGCACCACTCCTAAACACTTTACATATATTAAAGTGATTATTCAATAACTTTATTAGATATATGTGCATATATATTTGTTTGTTTTTGAGACAGTGTGTTGCTCTGTCACCCAGGCTGGAGTGCAGTGGTGCAATCACAGCTAACTGTAACCTTAACCTCTTGGGCTCAAGTGATCCTCCTACCTCAGTCTCCCAAGTAGCTGGGACTACAGGCGTGGGCCACCACACCCAGCTAATTTATTTTAATTTAAATTTTTTGTAGAGGCAGGGGTCTTATTAAGTTGCCCAGGCTGGTCTTGAACTCCTAAGCTCAAGCGATCCTCTTGCCTCAGCCCCACAAAGTGCTGGGATTACAGGCATAAGCCACTACTCCTGGCCTAAATATGTATTTTCATCCTCATTTAAAGATGAGAAAACGGAGGCACAGAGAGATTAAGTAACCTGAAAAAGGTAATAATGGCAAAGCTAGGATACAAATCCCGCTGGTTGGCTGGGCATGGTGGCTCTTGCCTGTAATCCCAGCACTTTGGGAGGCGGAGGCAGGAGGATTGCTTGAGCCCAACGGTTTAAGACCAGATCTGGGCCAGGCATGATGGCTCACATCTGTAATTCCAGGATTTTGGGAGGCCAAGGTAGGCAGATCACGAGGTCAGGAGATCGAGACTATCCTGGCTAACACGGTGAAACCCTGGCTCTCCTAAAAATACAAAAAATTGGCCGGGCGCGGTGGCTCAAGCCTGTAATCCCAGCACTTTGGGAGGCCGAGACGGGCGGATCACGAGGTCAGGAGATC
>NW_012110949.1:0-1619 GCF_000951035.1 Colobus angolensis palliatus | reverse complement strand
TACCATGTGTGATCACTCCAGAGATCTTTGTGACTATAGTTAGTGTCCTAGGAAAACCGGAACTCAGAACTTGCCTCCATGGTTGGGGGTAACAAGAAGCTGTACAAGAACCCCTTCTTTTATCTCTGGAGGAGGCTGTGTATGAAACCAATGCCCAGGGTTTGAAGGGCATTAGCATCCATTTCAGGGGAGTGTGAATTGGCTGGCTTTCTGGTAGCATTTTGTCCTCACACACCCATCTACTATGTCCAACCGGTCTGTCTGCTTCTCTCACCCCTTGCCCAATAAAGGACAAGGACTTCAGAGGAAAAAAAAAAAAAAAAAAAATAGGCAAATGTCCCTGCCCTCCTGGGATTCATATACTAAAGGGTCAAGAATATAAGAATTTATTATAAGAATAGTCCAGAGAGACAAAAAAAAAAAAAAAAATAGGCAAATCTTGAATTTGGGGTAGTCCAGGACAAAGGTGGATTTAGGGTGCATTATTCTAGATTGAAAAAGATTTAAAAGAACTAATAAGCAAATGCAATACATGGCTCTTGCTTGCATCCAGATTCTCATACATCTAACAGAAAGCTCCTTTGGTCAAGAATTAACTACCATTTACATGATATTCTTATAACAAAAAGAGGTTGTTATACTTCCCATTTTACAGGTCAAAGAAATGCAATTCAAAAAAAGACACATTGATTTTCTTTTTTTTTTTTTTTTTTTTTTTGAGACAGAGTCTCGCTCTGTCACCCAGGCTGGAGTGCAGTGGTGCGATCTGGGCTCGCTGCAAGTTCCGCCTCCCGGGTTCATGCCATTCTCCTGCCTCAGCCTCCCGAGTAGCTGGGACTACAGGCACCTGCCACCACGCCCGGCTAGTTTTTGTATTTTTTAGTAGAGATGGGGTTTCACCGTGCCGCCCGTCTCGGCCTCCCAAAGTGCTGGGATTACAGGCTTGAGCCACCATGCCCAGCCGACACATTGATTTTCTAAAGATACACAGTAAATAACTGAGCCAGGATTCAAATCTGGTGTCCTCTCAATAATGTTAGTGCTTACATTGTTAAATACTGCCTCCTGTAACATGTTGTGATAGCTTTTGCTTGTGCAGCCCTAGGACACTGAGTTAAAACGTTGTTTGGGAATAATTGATACATGGTGACTTTCTAGGGCTACTGCATTTTTTCCTATTCTGCTAGTCTAAAAAGAATGTCTGTATAGTAAAATAACTTGCTAGGTCACCAAGACAGAGCCAATTTCACATGTCAAAACCATGCATATACTATTACTCTCACTGTCATTGGGTTATGAGGAAAGCGAGAAGAAGAAGAGTTGAGAAGTGTCTAGGGAAAGAGGGTGAAGGGGAAAAAAATACTGTATCGATGGTTAGGTGGCTTGCAAACTTTGATGGAGGAATTTGACTTGCTTAAAATCGGGTACCTGTGGGTGTCTTGAAAGCAAGCCAGGAAGTTGTTCTGCCTCACTTTTGTTTTGAAGTGTCAAACTTACAGAAAGATTGAAAGGGTATGCATCCTTATACCTTTTCCCTGGATTCACCCCCATTGTTAACTGTTTGCTACATTCATATTTTCTCTATTTATACATATACATACATATATATATATATATAT
>NW_012110948.1:0-1227 GCF_000951035.1 Colobus angolensis palliatus | reverse complement strand
ACCCGGATAGTCTCAATCTCTTGACCCCCCTCGGCCTCCTAAAGTGCTGGGATTACAGGCGTGAGCCACCACGCCTGGCCAAGTCTGGCTCTTGTTACTCAGGCTGGAAGGCAATGGCAAGATCTCGGCTCACTGCAACCTCCGCCTCCAGGGTTCAAGCAATTCTCCTGCCTCCCAAATAGCTGGGATTTCAGGCACCTGCCACCACACCAGATAATTTTTGTATTTTTAGTAGAGACGGGGTTTCACCATGTTGGCCGGGCCACTCTTGAACTCCTGACCTCAAGTGATACGCCCACCTGTGGGTGAATGAAACTGGATCCTCATCTCTCGCCTTATACAAAAATCCACTCAAGATGGATTAAGGACTTAAATTGAAGACCTGAAACCTTACAAATTCTAGAAGATAACATTGAAAAAACCCTTCTAGACATTGGCTCTGGCAAGGATTTCATGACCAAGAACCCAAAAGCAAATGCAATAGAAACAAAGATAAATAGCTGGGACTTAATTAAACTAAAGAGTTTTGCATGGCAAAAGGAACAGTCAGCAGAGTAAACAGACAACCCACAGTGTGGGAGAAAATCTTCACAATCTAGACATCTGTCAAAGGACCAATATCCAGAATCTACAATGAACTCAAACAATATCAATCAGCAAGAAATAAACTAACAATCCCATCAAAAAGTAGGCTAAGGACATGAATAGACAATTCTCAGAAGAAGATGTACAAATGGCCAACAAACACATGAAAAAATGCTCAACCTCACTGATGATCAGGGAAATGCAAATCAAAACACAATGTGTTACCACCTTACTCCTGCAAGAATTGCCGTAATCAAAAAAGCAAAAAACGGCCAGGCGCAGTGGCTCATGCCTGTAATCCCAACACTTTGAGTGGCTGAGGCGGGTGGATCACGAGGTCAGGAGTTCAAGACCAGCCTGGCCAAGATGGCGAAATTCCATCTCAACTAAAAATACAAAAAAATAGCCAGGCATGGTGGCAGGTGCCTGTAATCCCAGCTACTTAGGAGGCTGAGGCAGATAATTGCTCGAACCCAGGAGGCAGGCAGAGGTTGCAGTGAGCCGAGATCGCGCCATCGCACTCCAGCCTGAGTGACAGAGCGAGACTTCATCTCAAAAAAAAAAACAAACTTAAAAAACAGTAGGTGTTGGCACAGATGAGGTGATCAGGGAACACTTCTACACTGCTGGTGGGAATGTAAA
>NW_012110947.1:0-1279 GCF_000951035.1 Colobus angolensis palliatus | reverse complement strand
CTCACACCTGTAATCCCAGCACTTTGGGAGGCCAAGGCAGGGGGATCACCTGAGGTCAGGAGTTCAAGACCAGCCTGGCCAACACGGCAAAACCCCATCTCTACTAAAAATACAAAAATTAGCTAGGTGTGGTGGTGGGCACCTGTAATCCCAGCTACTCAGGAGGCTGAGGCAGGAGAATCGCTTGAACTCGGGGTGGCGGAGGTTGCAGTGAGCCAAGATCGTACCACTGCCCTCCAGCCTGAGCAACAGAGAGAGACTCCATCTCAGAAAAATAAAATAAAATAAAAAATAAGCGACAGTTTGTATGAAAATACGTAGATCACACAAATTTATACAGACAGGGAGTAGATTAGAGGTTGCTAGGGGCCGCAGGGAGATGGGAATGGGAAGTTACTGTTTAATGGGTACAAAGTTTCTGTTAGGTGTGAGGAAAAAAAATTGGAAATAAATGGTGACGATTGCACAACACTATGAATGCAATTAATGCCACTAATTGTACACTTAGAGTGGTTAAATGGTAAATTTTGTCATACGTATATAATTAGCACAATAAAAAATAATAAGTGATGGCTCAGCTAAAGGAGAAAATGTGGTCCAGAACGCGGGTCCTCCTCTGGTCTTTGTCTCCTGCTGCCAGTGATCGCTAGCATTAAGCAACTGCTGCCCAGGGAGTTAAGAAACTTGTTCATCATGCCCCACTGACAGGGACAGAGGATCTTACCCCAGGCAGTCTGATGCCAGATGTCACACCCTGAACCTTTTTACTGCACTCCACAATGAGAAAACTGCCTGCTGTTGATGTCACATCTGGAATGATGTCGCACAGGAACGATCTGCAGGTAACGCTGTAAGGGAGTTGCTGTTAGCTCTGTTTACAGAGGAGAAACCGGAGCCTTGGAGGAGTTGTCGACTGCTGCTAGGTTATGCAGCCAGTGGGGGCAAAGCCTCTTGTTCACGCCCAGACCTGGCACCTGCAAAGGCCAGTCAGCGGTGTCAACACCGCTGGCAGATTTCAAATCACCGTCGCAGTACTGAAGCTGGGTCAGGGAGCTGAGGTAGGCCAGGCTGGAAAGGCTTGGAGAGGTTTCCAGAGAAGGCAGGATGAGTTTTTTAAATTGACCGTTTGGTGGCTGCTTTGGGCTTCCGCCAAGCCGGTTTGGGTCCTTGGAGGATCGCTCATCCTCCTCCATAAACATTCACCAGCCCCGGCCCGCGTCGTCGGAGCAGCGGCGCGGAACCCGGAGTGCTGGCTGGGTTCGCGGACACTGGCTCCCCG
>NW_012110946.1:0-1744 GCF_000951035.1 Colobus angolensis palliatus | reverse complement strand
AGGGGTTTCACCGTGTTAGCCAGGATGGTCTTGATCTCCTGACCTTGTGATCCGCCTGCCTCGGCCTCCCAAAGTACTGGGATTACAGGCGTGAGCCACCGCGCCTGGCCTGGGTTCATTTTCGTATTTTTAGTAGAGATGGGATTTCGCCATGTTGTCCAGGCTGGTCTCGAACTTCTGACCTCAAGTGATCTACTCGCCTTGGCCTCCCAAAGTGCTGGGATTACAGGTGTGAGCTACTGTGCCTGGCCTATAGTTTTGTTTTGTCTTGTGTTTATCAGGTTTTCATATTAATGCTGCACTGGCTATATGAAATGAATTGGTGAGTTTTTTGTTTTTTTAATTTGGGATACTTTAAATAACTTTGGAATTATCCTTCTTGCAACCCTAGTGCTTTTTAAATTATGGATTTAAAAAATCACTTTACACTCTCTTCTTTGTAACTGGTCTATTAACATTCTAAATTTCTTCTTGGGATAGTTTTGGTCATTTATGTTTTTCCAGAAAATTACCCATTTTCTCTAGATTTTCCAATGTGTTGCTATATCATTGCATGCAGCATTTCAAAAGTGAATCTTTCTACCTTCATCTTATTTTACTTCTTGGTAGCATTCTACAGAGTTGAAGATTGTACTTGTGGGTTTTGAGTTTCTTGATTTATTGAATGGATGTGATGAATTTATATCTTTAGTGTGACCATGTAGAGAAATGTATGATGGATAGTAATGGAAAATTACAGGAAATCTGAAAATTTAATTAATTGTTTGTTGACAAAAAAAAGAAGTCTCAATTTTTCCCTGCCTCCACCCCTTGACAACCAGTAATCTACTTTCTGTCTCTATGGATTTGCCCTCCGGACATTTCATAAACATGGAATCGTGCACTATGTGGCCTTTTGTGTCTGGATTCTTTCACTTAACATAATGTTTTCAAGGTTCTTTTTTTGTGGCTGAATAATACTCCATTTTATGAATATACCACATTTTGTTTGTCCATTCGTCAGCTGATGGATAGCTTAGTTTTTCTAGTTTAATGCTAGGCATTTAAAAATTTTAGTTTTTAATTTATAAAGAAAAGAGATTTAATTTTGCCCATGTTTTCTGCAGGCTGTACAGGAAGCATGGTGCCAGCATCTGCTTCTGGTGAGGGCCTCCCTCACTGTTCCACTCATGGCAGAAAGTGAGTGAAAGCAAGTCTGTGCAGAGATCACACAGTGGGAGAGAAAGTGAGAGAGAGGGGAGGAAATGTCAGACTCTTTTAAACGACCAGCTCTGGTGGCAACTAACAGAGTGAGAACTCACTTATTGCTGCCAGGACAGCACCCAGCCATTCATGAGAGATCCATCCTCATGACCCAGACACCTCCCACTAGGCCCCACCTTTAACACTGGGGATCAAACTTCAACATGAGATTTGGATGGGTCAAATATCCAAACTATAGCATTCTGCCCCTCGCCCCACAAACCTCACGTTCTTCTCATGTTGCAGAATGTGATCATCCCTTCCCAACAGTTCCCAAGAATCTTAACTCGTTCTACCATCAACTCAAAAACTCAAAGTCCAAAATCTCATCTGAGACTTAAGGCAAGTTAATTACAGTTGTGAGCCTGTAAAATGAAAGGCCAGGCACGGTGGCTCACGCCTGTAATCCCAGCACTTTGGGAGGCTGAGGCAGGAGGATCACTTGAGGTCAGGAGTTCGAGACCAGCCTGGCCAACATGGTGAAACCCCATCTCTACTAAAA
>NW_012110945.1:0-1757 GCF_000951035.1 Colobus angolensis palliatus | reverse complement strand
TTTTTTTTTTTTTTTTTGCAGACAGAGTCTCCCTCTGTTGCCCAGGCTGGAGTGTAGTGGCGTGATCTTGGCTCGCTGCAACCCCAACCTCCGCCTCCCAGGTTCAAGTAATTCTCCTGCCTCAGCCTCCCAAGTAGCTGGGATAACAGACATGAGCCACCACGCCCGGCTAATTTTTGTATTTTTAATAGAGACGGGGGTTTCACCATGTTGGCCAGGCTGGTCTCGAACTCCCGACCTCAGGTGATCTGCCTGCCTCGGCCTCTCAAAGTGCTAGGATTACAGGCATGAGCCACCGCGTCACGATCACAATATTTCTAAGATGCCAGCAGGGAACTACCAAGTTAAATTTACAAGAAAAAGCGGGGACCTCGCCGTCCAGGCCCAGAGAAAGTTTCAACAAACTTGGGCCTTGGTTTTGGTGGCCTGGAGAGGTGAAGGACACAGACGTGAAGGAGCAGAGCCTGTCCAAAGTGGGGGTGTGGGGTGGGGGGGTCGCGGCTGGGACCTTCAAGGGTCTCCCTCATCCTCCTCTACTTCTGGGCAATGCGAGAAAGTGCCTTTAGCACAGAACAGAGGAACCCGAGCGAAGAAAACGTCCCCGGGAAGTCGTGGCCCAGATTTAGCCTGGATGGATCTGGGGCCCAGGTCAGCTTTTAGCTTAGAGAGGGGGCGGCTTCGCCTTGCCTCAGAGACCCGCCCAGACGATGCTCTCAAGGGAGGCAATGGCAAGTGCAGGAGGAGGCCAGGAAGCGGAGCCAGCAGAAATAGAATCTGAGGTCCCCGCACCCACCTGAGGCTGCTGTTTCACACGAGGCTGAAAGACTTGTCCTTGCGCCCACCTTCCGCGCCGCGGGCCCCTCCCGCAAGGGGATGCCCCGCCCGACAGGGGGAGGCCCGCCCCCGGGTCCGGCCAATCCCTGCCAGGTAGTGTAGGTGGCCCCGCCCCGCAGGAACGGCTCTTCCCAGGATCCAGCCAATCCCCGTCAGGTAATGCCGGCGGCCCCGCCCCACAGGGGACGAGCCCGTGCACCTGCTCCCTCGCGGCCGAGCCGCCTGGGGCTGGGTCCCTGTCTCTTGGGGAGGAGCGGCCCAGGCACAACGTTCACTGAGTGCCTGCCATGAGCCCGCAGCCCTCGGCCCAGGGGCGTCGTGAACGATACGGGTCCCGTGAGGAGACGGGCGACGCGGTGACAGGAGGCTCTCGGGGTGCCTCGCGCAGGTGCTCGGCCGGGCGGGACGCCTCCTCGTCCCTTGCTTCCACCAGGCCCCGCCCCTCCTAAATTAGCCAGAGGCGGGGCCTTGCCAAGCCCCGCCCCTAGCGTCACGGCCGCGGACCCCGGGCGGAGCCGGCTCCCGGCGGAAGCGCGCGGCGCGCGGGGAGGCCCGAACTGAGCGGCGGCGGCTGGAGACCGCTGGGGACAGACAGGTAGCGCCGTCACCCGCGGGGTCCGCAGCTCTGTCTGCCGGGCGAAGGGGCTCTGGTCGGGAGAGGGCTCAACGGGCGGAAGCGCGTGTCTAGAGAAGGGTGCGGTCGATAACCAGGGGTGCCCCTGGAAGGCCGAGGTACCCAGGCTAGAGGGAGGGGCTGGAGGTGCGGGGGCGCCCAGCTGGAGGGACCTGGATCGTTGGGTGGGCGGACTGCTGATGGGGCCGAGGTCTCCAGGGTAGGGGGTGCCGAAGGTACCAGGGGCGCCCAGCCGGTGGGGGCGGGGTCTCCAGGCTCGAGGGGTGCTGGGGACGCTGGGTGGGGGCTC
>NW_012110944.1:0-1060 GCF_000951035.1 Colobus angolensis palliatus | reverse complement strand
CCATTCTCCTGCCTCAGCCTCCCAAGTAGCTGGGACTACAGGCGCCCACCATCACGCCTGGCTAATTTTTTGTATTTTTAGTAGAGATGGGGTTTCACCATGTTAGCCAAGGTGGTCTCGATCTCCTGACCTCGTGATCGGCCCACCTCGGCCTTCCAAAGTGCTCTGATTACAGGCGTGAGCCACTGCGCCCGGCCTCCCATCTCCACTTCATTATTGTTTTTAGTTATTTTCTGTAAGATAAGATATATATGCATTGAAACATACAGTCTTTACCTTTCTGACAAATCAATACATCCATATAAGCTTTTCTCTTTCAATCACAGAATTGCTGCCACTTAGCAATTATTAATGTGCATGTGAATCACCTGAAAATATTTGAAATAGAGATTTTGATACAATACATCTGGGTTTTGTCTGAAAATGTGTATTTCTGACAAAGTACAGATCCATAGAGCACATGGTAACTACAAGGTCTCTTTTGTCTAAAGTGTATAAAACTTGATGAATAAAATTAAGAAAATCTGGCCTCGGTTAAAGGAACAAATCAAAATGCATGTGCAATACATTATCTGTAGGAGCATTTCGTCAGCGATGACTCACAGTCATATGTGACCTTTACTGAATTGCCCAAAATTCAGTGATTTATACCAAGTGCACATAAATTTCATAGTTTCCTATTAAAATTATATTTAATGCCTTTACAAAATCTAACACAGTTTTCTTATAAAATTAAGTAACAATATTTGATATGACATTATAAGTTCCATTTATATTAAACTTAAACCTACATAATTTTATTAGACAGGGTCGGTGCGTCTTCCACTAGGTATCCTTTTGGCTTCCAGCATTTGCACGGGCACCACAGCTGAGAAGCACAGGACAGATTCACTAGACACAGGATGTTCCCTGAGTCTCTATCTCTCCATTCATCAGTTAACCAAGTCAGGTGAGAATTGAGGTCATGTATTTGCTAGCATAAAGTGTCTCATGGACCCTCTCTTTAGAGGGAAAAGAGACTAGAAGTTTTTTTGTTGTTTTTTTTTTTGTTTTTTTTTTT
>NW_012110943.1:31484-32874 GCF_000951035.1 Colobus angolensis palliatus | reverse complement strand
CCCCAGCCTGGGTGACAGAGCAAGACTCCATCTCAAAAAAAAAAAAAAAGACTGGAGGAGGCTCTCTAACCCAGATGCATACCAGGTTTTGAGGCCCAGAGCTTAGTGAAACTAAGCCTTGTGTCCCACAAAATTCTGATGCTTATGCAAGAAATGTCCAAGTGGAGAGGATACTCTGTCCATGGATGATGTGCCCAGGCACAAATTCAGGCTGAAAATAGCAAACTAAAGTTAGCTGAGATGTTCTGCCTTGTGGCCTCCTTCAGGAACATCCTGTCCAGAGGAAAGGATATTTAAGGAGAAAGGAAGCGGCACAAGTTCGACTCAGCCAAGAAACAGAGGAAGGACATCCCAAGCACGAAGTGGGGCTCCAGCGTGTGTTCCAGCGAGAGGTGTGGGATAAACAACCACAAAGCATCTACTGACTGTGTGTATATTCATGTATTTTACAGATCATTCTCTTCTCTCACTTTGTCCTTTATGTTTTTAATTTTCTTTAAACTTCTTTTTCTCTCTGTTCACTTACACATTGGTTTTTTGTTTGTTTGTTTTTGTTTTTGTTTTGGGACGGAGTCTTGGTCTGTCACCCAGGCTGGAGTGCGGTGGCATGATCTCAGCTCACTGCAACCTCTGCCTCCTGGGTTCAAGTGATTCTCCTGCCTCAGCCTCTCAAGTAGCTGGGATTACAGGTCCCTGCCAGCACACCTGGCCAATTTTTGTATTTTTAGTAGAGATGGGGTTTCACCATGTTGGCCAGGCTGTTCTCCAACTCCTGGCCTCAAGTGATCTGCCCACTTTGGCCTCCCAAAGTGCTGGGATTACAGGCATGAGCCACTGCACCCAGCTTACTGATCCGATCTTGGAAGCACAATCAGTCAGTGCATTTTGCTACAATGATTTGGGGTTTGTATTAGGAAACTCATTTGCAAGAAATATAGGCACATCCTAAACTAGCCTGAACAAAAAGTTTGGAGGTCAACCTGAATCCAGAGGCTCAACATGACTGGTTTCCATTTCTCTGTCATCTCTCAGTGCTTCTCCAAGTCGGCTTTCCTCTCCTGTAACTTTGCCTACATGCTGGTTCTGGGGTTACTTCTCACCAGCACAGCAATACCAATGGAAAGGGAAAATACCCCTGACAATAGTTCCAAGAACAATGTGAGGAGGGCTTCATTGGCTCAGTCTGAGTTACCATAAGCCAATCACTTAGCCAGGAAGATATAATGTTTTGTTTTTTGGGATTTTTTTTTTTTTAGTGGGGAGACAGAGTTTCATTCTTGTTACCCAGGCTGGAGTGCAATGGCGTGATTTCAGCTCACTGCAGCTTCTACCTCCTGGGTTCAAGTGATTCTCCCATCTCAGCCACCAAGTAGCTGGGACTATGCCACCA
>NW_012110943.1:25058-26054 GCF_000951035.1 Colobus angolensis palliatus | reverse complement strand
AGAAAATTTTTAAAAAGAGCAGCATGGGAGGAAACAAGTTCTCTTCTACTCCACTGGGTTAATGTGTGTGTGATGTGCCTCCTGGAGCAGTGGCAGCCATGTTACAACTATGAGGTTACAAGGTTGAGAAAAGAGCCGGCACGGCACACTGAGGATGGCAGAGTGAACAGATGGAAAGAATAAGCTTCCTTGAAGACAGTGTTGAGCCTCTGTATCCACCAGCTCAGGACCACCTATCTCTGGATTTCCTGTTCTGTAAGATAATGAATCTCTCCCCGCAGATCGTAAAATCTATAAAGCCAGAGTTTTGCTTGGATTTTTGGGGGCAGTGGGGGCGCTGGTCTGTTTTATTCATTGCCATATCCCCAGCACCTAGACTGTGCCTGGAACATAGTAAGTGATAGGAAAATGTTTGTAGAATAAATGAATGACTCCTTGAAGATATTCCTTGTTGTATTTTGTTATCCTTGTCACTTATAGCCAAAACACCGTGTGTGTGTGTGTGTGTGTGTCAGGATCTTGCAGTTTCACCCAGGCTGCAGTGCAGTGGCATGATCATGGCTCACTGCAGCCTTGACCTGCTGGACTCAAGCAATCCTCCTGACTCAGCCTCCCAAAGTGCTGGGATTACAGATGTGAGCCACCACTCACAGCTCGAAAACATCTTTAATTGATTCAAACGTCCAACCCTACTCCAATTTCTGCTTATGGGAATTCTTTTCGGCCATCCTCCTCAGTAAGCCTTTCATCAAACAGTGTCTCAGCCCAAGTTCAGCATGGCCTAACTTTTTTTTTTTTTTTTTTTGAGACAGAGTTTCGTTTCTGTTGCCTAGGCTGCAGTGCAATGGCGTGATCTCAGTTCACCACAACCCCTGCCTCCTAGGTTCAAGCGATTCTCCTGCTTCAGTCGAGTAGCTGGGATTACAGGCATGTGTCAACACACCCAGCTAATTTTGTATTTTTAATAGAGACTGGGTTTCTCCATGTTGGTCAGGC
>NW_012110943.1:21152-21623 GCF_000951035.1 Colobus angolensis palliatus | reverse complement strand
CTTGCAGTGAGCCAAGATTGCGCCACTACAGTCCAGCCAGGGCAACAGAGCAAGACTCCACCTCAAAAAAAAAAAAGTACACATATACATATACATACATATTTGGATACACATACCTATATATGTAAATATAGACATGCAAACATACATATATATGCATTGAATACACAGGGGTTTATATAAATAGCTTCATGTTATACTCATTTTTCTGTATCCTGCTTTTCTCATTTAACACATCACACTGACATCCCTCCAGGCCACCTGGCAAAGAGCATTTTAGTGGCTGTGCAATATTCTGTGACGTGGCTATACTGTGATCTCTTCAGAAACTCTGTACGGATGGATATTTACTTTGTTTGCCATTTTTGCCAAGATGAACAATATTGCACAAATCTTCTTGCACACATATTCTTACACATTAGTTCCCAAGAGTGGAACTTGCCCCATGGAAATGTTAAAAGGCTTTGCCCA
>NW_012110943.1:18249-19692 GCF_000951035.1 Colobus angolensis palliatus | reverse complement strand
TTTTGTATTTTTAGTAGAGACGGGGTTTCACCATGTTGGCCAGGCTGGTCTCAAACTCCTGACTTCAGGTGATCCGCCTGCCTCAGCCTCCCAAAGTGCTAGGATTACAGGCATGAGCCACCATGCCCGGCCATTCTTCTTCCTATTTTAGAAGGTGGAAAGCTTCACATTTGTTCTCCCAGGTTCCTTTGCAACTGCAGTTGCCAACTATGCTGTTGGATTTCCAAGAAATGTTTGCTTTCCTGAAAAAAGGGAGAGACACAACAGGCTCCAGCCCTTTTCCTGCCTCTTCCTGCTTTGAATACTCACGTGATGCCTGGAGCTGCAGCAGCCATCTTGTTTATTAAGAGGGAAAGCCAAGATGATCACAGAATAGCCAGTACTGGTATTGTTCCGCCAGCAACAGCAGATACTTACCTCCAGATTTTGGGGGGAAAAAATGTAAGCCACTCTTTTTCTCCTTTCTTCTGTTTTTTTGTTTGTTTTGTTTTTGTTTTTATGAGACAAAAGTGAATCACAGGTCAGAGATGCAAAGGATGCTAGCCTGTCATACATGCCCTGTGTTGGGCTTGAACTGTGTTACTCAGGCTGGAATGCAGTGGTGTGGACATGGCTCACTGTAGCCTCGACCTCCTGGGCTCAAGTGATCCTTCCCACTCAGCCTCTCGATTAGCTAAGCCTGCAGGCATGCACCACCACACCTAGCTAATTTATTTTTTGTAGAGTGTGGTCTTGCCATGTTGCCCAGGCTCATCTCAAATTCCTGGGCTCAAGCAGTTCTCCTACCTCAGCTTCCCAAAGTGCTGGGATTACAGGCATGAGCCACTGTGCCTGGCCATGTAAGCCATTCTAAATCATGGTTTCTGCTATTTAAAGCCCGAAGCCCAAAAAGTTCCTAACTGCTTGAACCTGGGAGGCAGAGGTTGCAGTGAGCCAAGATTGCACTATTGCACTCCAGCCTAAGTGACAAGAGCAAAACTCCATCTCAAAAAAAAAGCAAATCACAGGTAAGAGATGCAAAGGACACAGGCCTGTCACACATGTCCTGTGTTGTGCTTGAACTCTGGTAATTTTATTTACTTTATTTATTTATTTATTTATTTTGAGGCAGAGTCTTACTGTGTTGCCTAGGCTGGAGTGCAGTGGTGGGATCTCCAGCCTGGCCAACATGATGAAACCTCGGCTCTACTAAAATACAAGAATAAGCCAGGTGTGGCCAGGCGTGGTGGCTCATGCCTGTAATCCCAGCACTTTGGGAGGCTGAGGCGGGCAGATCACCTGAGGTCGGGAGTTCAAGACCAGCCTGACCAACGTGGAGAAACCCCATCTCTACTAAAAATACAAAATTAGCTGGGCATGGTGGCGCATGCCTGTAATCCCAGCTACTCGGGAGGCTGAGGCAGGAGAATCGCTTGAACCCAGGAGGCAGAGGTTGTGGTGAGC
>NW_012110943.1:13638-15679 GCF_000951035.1 Colobus angolensis palliatus | reverse complement strand
GGGCGAGATGGCGGGCGCCTGTAGTCCCAGCTACTCAGGAGGCTGAGGCAGGAGAATGGCGGGAACCTGGGAGGCAGAGCTTGCAGTGAGCCGAGATCCGGCCACTGCACTCCAGCCCGGGCGACAGAGCAAGACTCCATCTCAAAAAAATAAAAAAATAAAAAATAAAAAATAAAAAATTAGCAGGGCTACTCGGGAGGCTGAGGCAAAAGGATGGCTTGAGCTCAGGAGCCAGAGGTTGCAGTGAGCTGATATCATGCCACTGTACTCCAGTCTGGGTGCAGGGACCCCATCTCAACAAAACAAAACAAAAAAACCATAGTGTTCAATAGGTTGATATTATCATGACTTTCTCTTCAGTTGTCATTATGATGATGATTATTTTATTGACCTAAAGCATTATGTACAGTTCAGCAAAGTCTTGTGGTGCCTTAACAAACAATGGAGGCAGTAACCCTTAGAGTTCTTGAGTTGCAGGCATAGGAAACCACTGCTGACTCAAGGAAAAATATTGGTAGAGTATGGTGTAGTTTATTGACTCAAAAAAAAATGAGTCAAAAAAAAAGCCTGGAAGCCAGGTGCGGTGGCTCACACCTGTAATCCCAGCACTTTGGGCGGCCAAGATGGGCGAATCACCTGAGGTCAGGAGTTCGAGACCAGCCTGGCCAATATGGCGAAAGCCTGTCTCTACTAAAAATACAAAAATTAGCTGGGCATGGTGGCGCACGCTTGTAATCCCAGCTACTTGGGAGGCTGAGGCAGGAGGATCACTTAAACCTGGGAGGCAGAGGCTGCAGAGAGCCGTGATCATGCCCTTGCATTCCAGCCTGGGCGAGAGTGAGACTCTGTCTCAAAAAAAAAAAAAAAAAAGGCTCAAACTAGGCTTCTGGAAGGCTCAGATCTGGGGCAAGTTCTGGAATCCAGGTGACAGGAAATCATCAGCATTGGAGTAGTAGAGATCTTCAAAACAGAGGGAAAAGTAAATATAAATAACAGGAGACTATTTGTGTAAATGTAAAACGCATGTTGTGGTGAGTAATCACGATAGTACTGCCCTTGGGAGATGTGACTAAAAGGAAGCACAGAGCTGCCCAATTAAATATTACATTTCCCAGCTTTCTTTGCAACTAGGCGTGGTCACATGACAAGGCCACATGTGGATGTGGGGCAGAGCGGGCAGGGAGGTTGTGTTTGCACAAAAGCATCCACCTGTGACGTTTAAGTTGCGATGGATGAAAAGAAACTGGCCATGTGCAGGTATCGGAAGAGAGAATCCCAAGCAATATGCCATTGGAAGGGAATCTTAGTTTGAGAAACTCAAGGGTTGCCAGTGGTGGGGGTGGTGTGGGCATGGCAGGGGATAGACTGTTGGAGAACAAAATGATGAAGAAGGCAGAGAATGTCTGAGATGAAATCAGAGGCCGGCCGGGCGCGGTGGCTCAAGCCTGTAGTCCCAGCACTTTGGGAGGCCGAGACGGGCGGATCACGAGGTCAGGAGATCGAGACCATCCTGGCGAACACGGTGAAACCCCGTCTCTACTAAAAAATACAAAAAACTAGCTGGGCGAGATGGCGGGCGCCTGTAGTCCCAGCTACTCAGGAGGCTGAGGCAGAGAATTGCTTGAACCTGGGAGGCAGAGGTTGCAGTGAGCCGAGATCATGCCACTGCACTCCAGCCTGGACGACAGAACGAGACTCCATCTCAAAAAAAATAATAATGGGCCAGGCGCAGTGGCTCACGGAGCACCAGGATGGGTGGGGTTAGTCTGACTTCTTTTGCCTCTGAGTGACCTAAGCCCAACTCAAATTGGCTTATGTAAAAAAGAATTTGGCTGGGTATGGTGGCTCACACCTGTAATCCCAGCACTTAGGGAGGCCAAGACAGGCAGATCACCAGGTCAGGAGATTGATACCATCCGGGTTAACATGGTGAAACCCCATCTCTACTAAAAATACAAAAAAGTTAGCCGGGCATGGTGGCAGGCGCCTGTAGTCCCAGCTACTTGGGAGGCTGAGGTGGGAGAATGGCATGAACCTGGGA
>NW_012110943.1:13060-13588 GCF_000951035.1 Colobus angolensis palliatus | reverse complement strand
TTTTTTTTTTTTTCCAAGACGGAGTCTCGCTCTGTCACTCAGGCTGCGGTGCAGTGGTATGATCTCGGCTCACTGCAATCTTCGCTTCCTAGGTTCAAGCGATTCTCATGCCTTAGCCTCCCGAGTAGCTGGGATTACAGGACACCATGCCCCGCTAATTTTTGTATTTTTAGTAGAGGGGGGTTTTCACCATGTTGGCCAGGCTGTTCTCCAACTTCTGACCTCTACCTCCCAAAGTGGTGGGGTTACAACATGAGCCACCACGCCCAGCACATTTATTTTTTTTCTTTTTTTGAGACAGAGTTTCATTCTTGTCACCCAGGCTGGAGTGCAATGGCACAGTCTCGGCTTGCTGGAACCTCCGCCTCCCAGGTTCAAGTGATTCTCCTGCCTCAGCCTCCCAAGCAGCTGGGACTGCGGGCGCCACCACCATGCCCGGCTAATTAGTAGAGACAGAGTTTCACCATGTTGGCCAGGCTGGTCTCAAACTCCTGACCTCAGGTAATACACCCCACTAGGCTTGCCCAA
>NW_012110943.1:12058-13010 GCF_000951035.1 Colobus angolensis palliatus | reverse complement strand
CTGTAGTCCCAGCTACTTGGGAGGCTGAGGTGGGAGAATGGCATGAACCTGGGAGGCGGAGCTTGCAGTGAGCCAAGATCACACCACTGCACTCCAGCCTGGGCAATGGAACAAGACTCCATCTCAAAAAAAAATTAGCCATCATGGTGGCACACACCTGTAATCCCAGCTACTCAGGAGGCTGAGGCAGGAGAATTGCTTAAACCTGGGAGGCGGAGGTTGCGGTTAGCCGAGATCGCGGCATTGCACTCCAGCTCAGCCTGGGCGACAAGCACAACACTCCCTCTCAAAAAAAAAAAAAAAACCTCAGGCGTGGTGGCAGACACCTGTGGTCCCAGCTACTTGGGAGGCTGACGCAGGAGGATCCAGGCTGCAGTGAGCTGTGATCACACCACTGCACCTCAGCCTGAGTGACAGAGCAAGACCCTATCTCAAAAAAAAAAAAAAAAGAATTTGGTTTTTTATTCTGGTTGTCCTGGATAACAATGTTGAATTTTAAGTAGAAAACTGGCGTGACTTGATTTACTTTTTCAGATCTGCCTGACTGCTGAGTGGAAAAGTGATTCGTGGGCCAAGGGTGGAGACAGACTAAAAGATGGGAGCAGTAGAGATGGGGGTGAGGGTGGGAGCCCACAATGCTTGCTAATGGCCTGGAAGCCAAGTGGGAGGAAAAAGAGAACAAGGGCCACTCCTTACTCTCTAGCTTATGAAAGCCATATGGAAGGGGCAGAGGGTGGGCCAAGAGGCAGTCAAGAGTTCTGTTCTGAACAATTGATGGCTAAAAACACCAGCCAGTCTGTAGATGTGGATGTGTGTAGGAGACAGGAGACATGAATGGGGAAGTTATCAGCATGGAGATGCTATTTAAAATCTTGGCACTGGGCCGGGCGCGGTGGCTCAAGCCTGTAATCCCAGCACTTTGGGAGGCCGAGACGGGCGGATCACGAGGTCA
>NW_012110943.1:10304-10957 GCF_000951035.1 Colobus angolensis palliatus | reverse complement strand
TTACTGCCTGGAAAGCTGCAACCCAGGATATGGTGTGCGTATATATCCTGTTGGTGATGGACATGCCAAAATGCCGCCCCTCTCCCGGCTCTTTTTTTTTTTGAGATGAAGTCTCGCTCTGTCTCCCAGCTGGAGTACAGTTGTGCGATCTCGGCTCACTGCAACCTCCTCCTCTGAGTTCAAGAGATTCTGCTGCCTCAGCCTCCCAAGTAGCTGGGATTACAGGCATTTGTCACTGCGCCCGGCCAAAATGCCTTTTTGTTTTAGTTTAAAGCTTGTAGTTTTCTAGAACAGTGGCTCTCAACCGTGGCAAAACATTACAATCAGCTGGGGCTCTTTAAAAACTGTATCAAGCTGGGCGTGGTGGCTCACGCCTATAATCCCAGCATTTTGGGAGGCCGAGGCAGGCGCCTATAATCCCAGCTACTTGGGAAGCTGAGGGAGGAGAATTGCTTGAACCTTCAAGGCGGAGGTTCTACTGGGCGGAGATCGCACCATTGCACTCCAGCCCGGGCGACAGAGCGAGACTCCAACTCAAAGAAACAAAACAACAACAACAAAATCAAATGCTTGGTCCTCTCCCCAGACCAATTAATCCACAATTTCTGGAAGACCCTGTGCTTTTATAAATTTTTTTTTTTTTTTTTTTTTTT
>NW_012110943.1:0-1013 GCF_000951035.1 Colobus angolensis palliatus | reverse complement strand
GGCCACTGCACTCTAGCCTGGGCGACAAAGCAAGACTCCGTCTCAAAAAAAATAAAAAATAAAAAATAAAAAAATAAACTAAACTAAACTAAAATAAAATAAAAAAATAAACTGTGATAAAATGTGCTTGTTGTCCCAGCTACTTGGGAGGCTGAGGCAGAAGGATGGCCTGAGCCCAGGAGGTTGAGGTTGCAATGAACTGTGATTATACCACTACTACTCTGCAGCCTGGCGTGGTGGGGCAGGGGCGGGTGAAGAGACAGAGACAGACCGAGACCCTGTCTCTAAAAATTAAAATATACAGTTGTGGTAAAATATACATAAGATGGAATTTTCCATTGTAACCTAAAGTTTACCGTTCAGTGGCATTAAGTACATTTATGTTGTTGTGCCACCCTCACCACCATCCATCTCCAGAATTTTTCATCTTCCCAAACTAAAACTCCGTAGTTTCATCCTCCCAAACTAAAACTACCGTACCCATGAAACAGTAACTTCCCGTTATCCGTCACTCCCGCCTCCCGGCAGACTCCATTTACTTTCTGTCTCTGTATTTGCCTATTCAAGGGACCTCATATAAGTAAAATCATACAGTATTTGTCCTTTTGTGTCTGGCTTATTTCACTTAGCATAATGTTTTCAATTTAATCTGTGTTGTCGCCCGTAGACTCTCAGGCATTTGGCTGAAAAATATATCCACCCCTGGAGTCTGAGCATTTGAGTGTTCCCTTCCTGGCAGTGACCTTCTTGTACCTTCTGATTTTCTAAGTCTGTTCTGTCCTTCCCAGCTGAGTCTCACCAGTTCCAGGAACATTTCAGGTGGGCTTTGATATCAGAAGGAACACCACTCACATCCTGATTTGGCTGGGGTTTTTTTTGGGCTTTTTTTGTTGTTGTTGTTGTTGTTTTCTGAGATGGAATCTCGCTCTGTCGCCCAGGCTGGAGTGCAGTGGTACGATCTTGGCTCACTGCAAGCTCCGCCTCCCGGGTTCACGCCATTCTCCTGCCTCAGC
>NW_012110942.1:0-1196 GCF_000951035.1 Colobus angolensis palliatus | reverse complement strand
TGATCTCAGCTCACTGCAACCTCTGCCTTCTGGGTTCAAGGGATCCTCCTGCCTCAGACTCCCGAATAGCCAGAATTACAGGCAGCTGCCACCACACTGGTTATTTATTTATTTATTTATTTAATTTATTTATTGTATTTTTAGCAGAGACGGGGTTTCACCATGTTGGCCATGCTGGTCTCGAACCCCTGACCTCAGGTGAACCCACCTCGGCCTCCCAGTTGGTGGGAATATAGGCGTGAGCCACCATACCCGGCATATTTTTACTTACTTTAAACAACGTCTTTTCCTATGACACTAACTTTCTTTGAAAACATGATTGTTAATGACTTTGTAACAGTCATCAAAATACATTCATTTCTTCCCTCTGCTCGTAGGTGAAACATTTCTGAAGACTTTCTATTATTTGGGTGTTGAAGTTGTTTCCAGTTTTGTTTTTGATGTTGTTTTTTATTTATTGTAATTACTAACCTGGGAGGCAGACCCCGACACGTAACTCTTGAACACTTCCTTATGTATTTCTGCGGAGTGAGCCCTGGGGCGAGGACTCGGTGTTAATCGGAGCCGCGCGGCGGTCGCTTGTTCACTCGTGCTGTCGTGCTCGCCCCTGCGGTTCCCTGCTGGCCCCGTGCAGTTTGATCACCGCTGTTGACTTGCTTACTCTTTGCCCTTCGTTTCCTCTGTATCAGTGTTTTTGAACTGAAGTGCTCCTGGGCACACAGTAATTTATTTGGACCTTTGGATGCTGTCTCTCTCAGAGCACGCAGTCCTCCTTCCCCTGTGTTTGATTTGCCAAGGTTTTCCTGCTTCAGACTTCCTAGATTCTTCAGAGGTCGGTGGGCCGTTCTAACAAGACTGTGGCCATTTCTCTTTCTAATGTATTCACTTGTTTGCTCCCTCATGAATTCAGTCATTTGCTCATTGATTTGTTCACTCATTTACTCGGAAAACGTTTCTTAAGCATCTGCCTGGTTCTGGGCACTGGCGATACCAAGATGTATTTGTGAGTCGTGCTCCCTGCCCTGTAGCAGCTCATCCATGCTGAGAGACCGGGCAGAACGGGAGAATTCCAGCTTTAAGGCGAGGTGAAGGAAGGGGAGGGGTGCCTGGACCTCCGTGCATGGGGCTGGTTTGACTGGTGGAAGGATGGAAGATGGAGGGAGAGGGCCTGCGTGGTGGGGTGCCTGGACCTCCGT
>NW_012110941.1:0-1783 GCF_000951035.1 Colobus angolensis palliatus | reverse complement strand
TAAAAAGATGGGAGAGGGGTTGGGGCCAGAGCCAGGGTGGGAACTCAGGGCTGGAGGTGCCTGCAGAGGACGGGCTCACTTCCATCATGGCTGAGAGGGGGCCACCTTTAGCTACATGCTTTGGTGGATAGTTTAGGCCAAAAGATGCAACCAGCAAGGTTTGAAGGTAGCCCCAAAACAGAGGACAGAAGTGGTTGTACTCAGAAATGTAGACACTCAGGAGAGGGTATGTGGGGACAGAGGACTCAGGGACAGAAAGGACCTGTAGGAGGGAGGCATTCCACTGGACATTGTGTGCAGTGGCCCAGCTCCTACACACCCCTCTGTACACACATGTGCACACGCACCTACCCCCTACCTCTTTCTCTTTGTCTCCCTCTCTGTCTCTGTGTGTGTATCTCTCTCTCACCCCCACCCTTCAGCCCAGTGACCCCTCTCCTTGGTGTGGGAAGTGGTTAGGGTGCTGTGTCAAGGCAAGTGAGGATGGCAACCGATCTCTAACTGAAAGAATTCTGCAGAAGCAGCAGCCAGCTGCTGGAGATGATACCAGAAGCAGGAGCCACTGCTGAGACTCTGGGGAGAGGCTGGGGGTTGCTGGTTTCCCCATTTCCTGATGCTCAAAAGTGGGAGTGGCCTGCAGACCCCTGGCCCAGCCCCATTCTGAGCGGAGTCTACACACAGGGTAGGCGGCCTGGGTTGGTCTGCACAGGCTGCCCTAACCAAGGGTGACAGGTGGCTTAGACAACAGTGGTTTTTGTCCCACAGTTCTGGGAGACAAGATCAAGGTCTTGGGAGGCTGGAGTACAAGATCAAGGTGCTGGCAGGATGGGCCTTGGTGAGGCCTCTCTCCTGGGCTTGTGGATGGCAGCCTGCTGGGCTGCGTCCTGGTGTGGTTCTTCTGGGCTTGAACAGGATAGGGGAGGTCCTAGTGGAGAGAGCACTCTGGGATCTCCTCCCCTTCCTCCCCGCCCCCCACCCATGAGATGGAGTCCCGCTCTGTCGCCAGGGGCTGGAGTGCAGTGGTGAGATCTCCACTCACTGCAAGCTCTGCTTCCCAGGTTCACGCCATTCTCCTGCCTCAGCCTCCCAAGTAGCTGGGACCATAGGTGCCCGTCACCATGCCCACCTAATTTTTTGTATTTTTAGTAGAGAGGGGGGTTTCACTGTGTTAGGCAGGATGGCCTTGATCTCCTGACCTCGTGATGTGCCTGACTCGGCCTCCCAAAATGCTGGGATTACAGGCGTGAGCCACCACGCCCGGCCTTTCCTCCCCTTCTTAAAAGGACACCAGTTTTACAGGATTATGACCCCATTTAACCCTAATTACCTTCATGAATTTCGGGAGGACACAATTCTTTATTTTCTTTCTTTCTGAGGCAGTTTCGCTCTTATTGCCCAGGCTAGAGTACAATGGTGTGATCTCGGCTCACCACAACCTCCACCTCCCAGGTTCAAGCGATTCTCCTGCCTCAGCCTCCCGAGTATCTGGGATTACAGGTATGCGCCACCACGCCAGGCTAATTTTGTATTTTCAGTAGAGATGGGGTTTCTCCATGTTGGTCAGACTGGTCTCAAACTCCTGACCTCAGGTGATCCGCCGACCTTGGCCTCCCAAAGTTCTGGGATTACAGGTGTGAGCCACCGCGCCCGGCCCACAATTCCTCCTATAATGAAGCCCCGGAGATCCTCTGGTTCAGACCCCTTATTTTACCAATGAAGAAACCGAGGCTCAGAGAAGATGAGTGATTGGCCCAGGGTCACATAGCTGGCGAGTGGCCTAGCC
>NW_012110940.1:0-1063 GCF_000951035.1 Colobus angolensis palliatus | reverse complement strand
CGAGGCACAGTGGCTCATGCCTGTCATCCCAGACCAAAGCCACATAGGAAAACTACAGGCTGACGAGGCACAGTGGCTCATGCCTGTCATCCCAGCATTTTAGGAGGCTGAGGTGGGAGGACTGCTTGAGCCCAGGAGTTCAAGACTAACCTGGGCAACATAGAGAGACCCCATCTCTACAAAAAATTAAAAAATTAGCCAGGTATGGTGGCATGCGCCTGTGGTCCTAGCTACTTGGGAGGCGGAGGTGACAGGATGGCTTGAACCTAGAAGATAAAGGCTGTGGTGAGCAGTGATTCTGCTTCTGCACACGAGTCTAGGTGACAAAGTAAGACCCTGTCTCAAAAAAAAAAAAAAAGGAATAAAGAAATAAAAAGGAAAACAGGAAAACTACAAACCATTTATATGAAAACTACAAAACATTTATAAGAATATGGATATAAAAATCCTCAACAAGGCTGGGTGCGGTGGCTGACGCCTGTAATCCCAGCACTTTGGGAGGCCAAGGCGGGCAGATCATGAGGTCAGGAGATCGAGAACATCATGGCTAATACAATGAAACCCCGTCTCTACTAAAAATACAAAAAATTAGCCAGGCGTGGTGGCAGGTGCCTGTAATCCCAGCTACTTGGGAGGCTGAGGCAGGGAAATCGCTTGAACCTGGGAGGCAGGGGTTGCAGTTAGCCAAGATTGCACCAGTGCACTCCAGCCTGGACAACAGAGCAAGACTCCATCTCAAAAACAAAACAAAACAAAAAAACAATGTAACCTAGAAAGCAAAAACTTTATATGTTGAAAACTACAAAGCACTGTTGAAAGAAATTAAGAATGACCTAAATAAATGGAAAGACATCCCATATTCTCGGATTAGAAGATTTAATATTGTTAAGATGACAATACTGGCCAGGCACAGTGGCTCATGCCTGTAATCCCAGTATTTTAGGAGGCCGAGGAAGGTGGATCACTTGAGGCCAGGAGTTCAAGACCACCCCTAGACAACATGGTGAAAGGCATCTCTGCAAAAAGCAAAAAAGTCAGCCAGGCTGGTGCCCACCTGTAATCT
>NW_012110939.1:0-1511 GCF_000951035.1 Colobus angolensis palliatus | reverse complement strand
AATTAACCTTTAGGTTTGAGACTGAATTCTACTAGTAACCTATTTCTTATCTAAAAGTTTCGAATCACTTTATCAAATCCTGTTGGCATTTTTCTTAGGATTTCCACATGAAGTAATATATTTCATTGTTTAAGACCATTTGAGTGGAGTCTTTAGTTCACTGCAGCTGAATAAAGAAACAAAAAAAGTCTTAAAATGTATTACAATTTTCCCAACCATTAGTTAGCAAAACCAAATCCTACATACAAAACAATCAGTGGGTAGCCTGTCAGGCTTCCAGTTCAATTCTTTGAAATTCACTCTTTCCTAATTTCTTCCTCGTGTTGAAGAAAAGAAAAGCTACAGTTGTGTCTGTTTAGAGCCTTCTTCTTCACAGTTTTAATTGTCCTTCTGACTTGAAGTTTTGCATGGAGAGAGGGAAAATTGACCTACTGCCCTGACAAACATGCTGTTGTGAAATGCTGTCTCCTTGGCGTGCTCTGGTCATTCTCAGTGCTGTTGACAGTTTCTCTTAACTATTTTCATTGTAAAATAACCTTCAGTAAACTAGCTGTAGTGCCCCTCTTTGCTGTACCCAAGTGTTCTTAATCCCTATATTGATACCTTGCTTTCCCCAAGATCTCCCTAAACAGGGGCCCTCCCGATCAGATTTGGTGATAATTTATACTTTGTAATTTCACATGACTTACTTTTCCCCATCCCTCTTAAACCACTTCTCCAAGTGGATCAAGGTCAGTTCCAAACCTGCACCAGAAGCAGCTTCTTCACTTTCCCTTCAGGATCATCTGTTTCCACTACTTTTTCTATAGCAGTTGGAAAATATGTAACAGTTTAAATCTATACTATCTCCATTTTTTAATTCAAGACATGTAATATTCTATTGGAACCGTGTTAATGACCATCTAGTATATTAAAATGAGACCCCAACTCAATCTTTCAGCAAATATGTATTGAACACTTTCTGTGTTTTAGACATTATGCTGAAAAGCACTAAATGTTGAAAATACTATTATCTAAAATTATGCAAAAAATCTACCTTTTCATGACAATAATATGGAATGACAGAGCTTCAACTATGTGTTATTACCTATATTCAACATAAGATTTTTTAAAATGTGCAGACATCACTTGCTTCAGTCATACTTTACTTTATCTACTTTGATATAATTTATTCAATAATTAATATATTATATTGTGCATAGTTATATATTATTTAGAGCTAATATTTTTCTTTTCTTAGGAAAGTGGAACATTTTACCTATTAATTTAATGAAACATATACCTGTTAAAAAGAAGTAAATATTAATCCTATGATAAGCTAATCTTCTAAAATATACCAACAAGTATTACATCTCTATGAATATATTATTATCTCTAATATTTGGAGTTTTTTCTTTAAAGATTGCAAATTATGTGTTTGCTCTCTGGCTGGCAGAAATTCTAGTATCATAAAAAGTAAAAGCATCATTTTATCTCTGCAAATTAGTATCCCTTATTTTTCTGTGGAGGAA
>NW_012110938.1:0-2368 GCF_000951035.1 Colobus angolensis palliatus | reverse complement strand
AAAAATTAGCCAGGTGTGCTGGCATACATCTGTAATCTCATACACTCACGAGGCTGAGACATGAGAATTGTTTGAATATCACTTAAACCCAGAAGGTGGAGGTTTCAGTGAGCTGAAATTGTGCTGCTGCACTCCTACCTGGGTGACAGAGTGACAGTCTGTCTCAAAAAGATAGCAATAATAATTTTATAATTAATAATGCTAAGACCATGCATTTGTACCACAATATGAATTTTTATGCAGGCCTTTCAGATCAATTATCTTGAATTCTGAACTCTAAAAGAATCCTCCTAATTTTTATTTATTTATTTTATTTATTGAGACAGAATCTTGCTCTTTCACCCAGGCTGGAGTGCGCAATCTCAGCTCACTGCAAGCTGGGACTATAGTTGTACACCACCACACCTGGCTAATTTTTCTACTTTTAGTAGAGATCGGGTTTCCCTATGTTGTCCAGGCCGGTCTCAAACTCCTGGCCTCAAGTGATACCCCCACTTCAGCCTCCCAAAGTACTGAGATTACAGGCATCAGCCACGATGCCTGGCCTCAATCTTTCTAATTAAAACATTCAAAGTCAAATAGCTTTTTAACCTCTAAAGTGTTGGTGATTTTCCTGAAAATTAAAAGAAAATGCACTTATAAAAACATGCTGTTATTAAGAGTAATATATAATTTTAAAAATATATATAAAGTTGTAAACTTCAGTAATTAAACATACTTTCTGTCATCAGGAACTATAATTTACCTTTAAATGTCATTTAAGCTTGGCTTTGATAGGAACAAAGCTTAAAATTTTAAAACACCACAACACTTTGGATGTGGAATACTGGAAGTAGGGTTACTCCCACCCTTACAACAAGAAAAATGTAAATAATCTGAACAAATTCTAGAAACCAACAGAGGGCTGAAGTTGCAGGACAATCAACCATGCTCAAATTTAAAGAAAGGCAGGTGTCTCCACGGAGAAATGGGAGACGAGCACTTGATTACTGGAAGCAGACAGCACTTGCTAAGCATCTCATACAAAAAATGCAGCTAAAATTTATATCAAATCACTAGAGCCAAATGTGGGCTAGTATGAAAGCAGCAACTTCTCTCTTTAAAAGGATTTCAGGTTCAATGACATACATTACCAATTCATAGTCAACTTCTGGTTTTGGAAGGGATTTTCCTCTGCTCTGCAAATGAGTCTGTCTAGCCTCCATGTCCACAGACAGTCAATATTCAGTCAAACCAAACCATCAGAATCTCAAGTACTACTTTGCTGGTTATCCACAGGACACCTGACCCTGACAGTCAATTTTGTTATAACGTTTGAATCTAAGCCTCAACGGGAAACACCCCTTCTGCTATATCATCTCATCTAACACTGTTCTTGTCATTAATTTTTAACACATAGAACTCCAGGCCATGAAGATCAGATCCTAGAGGAAAAATTACCATCTTTCATTATCATACTTAATTTCTGTATATTCTATGCTTAAGCCTTCTTAGCCCTCATTTCTCTTTCTGATCTCACACAAGGAAAAGAAAGTACCATTGAAGTACTCTGAAATGAGATCCTCCAATTCTTACCTCAAGCGTTCCTAAATTCTAAAGATGGAACTACCAGTCCCCTATCTTCCAACCTCTAGTTTATCCAAATAATCCTGTTGTACAATCTTAGTGACTATTCTCTGTGTTAAATAAAATTTAGAGGAGGCCCTTGATTTGAGCTGAACTCCTATACTAGACCCTAATAGACCAAACAGAAATGGAGTTACTCTTGTTTAAGTTTCACATCACAAAACTGAACTACAACTAAGCTGTTTATCTGACTGTCCAAGAAATCAGGAGAGAAATAATGGCCAAATTCCCAAACAAGCCAGCATTAGCCACCATGATAAGAAGCCCCGTCTGCTTTAACCCTTACAAGGAAATTAACTTTAAAAGAACCAATCTGCTTTTTGTTCCCCCTTTCTGCTTTCTTCATTCAGCCTTTTCCTGTCTATATTCACTGCCCACATTGCAGATGGGAGCTCACTGAACCTGTTCTGGTTTTGAGGGTTGCCTGGTTGTGAGTCATTCTTTGCAAACTCTGTTGAATGTATTTTGTCTAAAGTTTTTCTTTTATCACTCAAGATTGTTATATGTAAATCCACAGTTATGGAGTCTAATGAGGTTTTTGGTAACCCTGCAGTTACCTCTAGTTGAATTATAAACATAACAGAAAACGGTCGGGCATGGTGGCTCACGCCTGTAATCCTAGCACTTTGGGAGGCCGAGGTGGGTAGATCACAAAGTCAGGAGTTCAAGACCAGCCTGGCCAAGATGGTGAAACACCGTCTCTACTAAAAATATAAAAATTAGCCAGGCATGGTGGTGGGTG
>NW_012110937.1:0-1234 GCF_000951035.1 Colobus angolensis palliatus | reverse complement strand
CGGGCGCGGTGGCTCAAGCCTGTAATCCCAGCACTTTGGGAGGCCGAGACAGGCGGATCACGAGGTCAGGAGATCGAGACCATCCTGGCGAACACGGTGAAACCCCGTCTCTACTAAAAAATACAAAAAAAAACTAGCCGGGCGAGGTGGTGGGCGCCTGTAATCCAAGCCACTTGGGAGGCTGAGGCAGGAGAATGGCGTGAACCCGGGAGGCGGAACTTGCAGTGAGCTGAGATCCGGCCACTGCACTCCAGCCCGGGCCACAGAGTAAGACTCTGTCTCAAAAAAGAAAAGAAAAGAAAAGAAAACTAATGTCCTCAAGTTCCAATAAATGTTCTTGAATTAGTTCCTCAATTATGTCCTTCCCTCTGTATTGCCATTTTTCTCTTTCTATGACTCCTATTTAGAAACTAGACCTCCTAGACTGATCCTTTAATGTCTGTTTGTTTTGTGGGTTGTTGAAATATTTCCTTTTTTTTTTTTAAAGAGGCTTTCATTCTGTCACCCAGGTTGGTGTGCAATGGCGAGATCACAGCTCACTGCAGCCTTGACCTTCTGGGCTCAAGCAATTTTCCTGTCTCAGCCTCCTTAGTAGCTGGGACTACAAGTGCATGCCACTGTGCCTGGCTAATTTTTATTTTTTTTGTTGAGATAGGGTCTTGCTGTGTTGCTGAGCTGGTCTTGAACTCCTGGTCTCCTGCCTCGGTCTCCCAAAGTGCTGGGATTACAGGTATGAGCCACTGCACCTTCTCTCCTATTTTCTACTTTGTTGATTTTTAACTCTCCTTTCTAGGAAATTTCCTCATGTTGATTTTTGAAACCTCCAGCTGGGTTTAAGTTTTTGCTATTATATTTTTAATTTCCAAGAGTTCCTTTTTCTTTTCTGAAAATTTCTTCTTTAAAAAATTGTATCCTATACTTGTTTCATGGTGGAAATATGGTTTTTCGTTGTTGCTTTTGTTTTCTTGAGACAGAGTTTCGCTCTTGTTGCCCAGGCTGGAATGCAATGATGCAGTCTCAGCTCACTGCAACCTCCACCTCCTGGGTTCAAGCGATTCTCCTGTCTCAGCCTCCCGAGTATCTGGGATTACAGGTGCACACCACCACGCCCAGCTAATTTTTGTATTTTTAGTACAGACAAGGTTTCATCATATTGGTCAGGCTGGTCTCGAACTCCTGACTTCAGGTGATCTGCCTGCCTCGGCCTCCCAAAGTGCTGGGATTACAGGCGTGA
>NW_012110936.1:0-2070 GCF_000951035.1 Colobus angolensis palliatus | reverse complement strand
CCTAACCAACACAGCTTTAATTGTGGGATATGCTTTTGTGTGAATGGTTTTACACCTTGTTCTGTCTTTAATGCAGTAAGAAAAAAGAAAGTGCTGGGCTTGTACTTCAGCAACATACTAAAAAGGAAGAGCACCCTATGGAGGAACCACGGGCTATTTTAAGAAGCCTTCTCCCCGGGGGAGAAGCAATTAAACCCTATCCCAAGAGCAGAGAAAAAAGATAGGGAGAAAAGAGACCTCAAAAGGCTTTCAATGGAATAAAAGATATTTCTTATGTAAATTCTATAAGCACCCTTAGAAGTTGGCTTCACTGGTCCCAGATTGGGAACCGGAGCTGACCCCAAATCAAATGAACATTTTAAAGCAAATAATACACAACACAATACACGAAAATTGATTTAAATTTTTTTTTAAGGAATTGGGAAAATACTTACAAACTGTGTTCAATAATTCGGATACCTAGAGCATCACACACCCAGAGCATTAAAGAAAAAGAAAACAAAAATCGCCTTCAGAAAAGACAAACTTTTCCCCCTAATTATTTAGATCTGCTTTATCTTCAGCTCATTTAGGAGGGCATTTTAGGATCAGAAATATTTTCCAAGTGTAGTTTTTTATTCCATTTGCAAACTGAGATGCATAATATTGTTTTGGCACAATATCAGATGCAGAAGGAAAGGAAGAGCAAGAAGTGCCCTTTTTGCGAGATCTGGGAGCTATTTATTGCCAAGTTCATGCCTAAATGGTTCCTGAGCAGGAAACAGGTGACCAGCACAGAAGCAGGTGGGGCGGCATGCTCCTGGGTCCCACCATTGCATTGGTTGCAGTATGCCTGTGTGTGTGTGTGTGTGTGTGTGTTTTAATGTATTCATGCCTGAAAAGTGCATTTGATATGACACATGATAATCTATGAAAATGTTAATCAATACAAATAGTTTAAACTGTCATCAAATGCACTTCTTTAGTCAATACTCATACCATTGAAAACAATGTCACTGTCACCAGGGCTTAATTTGCACAGCACTTAAATATTGGACTCTGTGCATCAATGCACTTCTTCTTCAAATACTGTAGGTAAACACATTTTCTCCCTATTTAAGGCTGAAGCACTCAGCACGCATTTAGCTGAGCCGAATCCTCCCTTTTGAATACCTTGATAGGTCCACTGGAGGGCAAAATTAATACTTAATTGAATCTCACAGTCATCAAAATAATCAATACTTTTTTATTATTTATTCTTTACAGTCTGTTGACTGTTTCAAACCTCTGAGGGAATGGTGGAAAGGATTCATGGCTTTGAAACACTGTCATTTAACAAGGTAATTTTCAGTGGGGCATTAGGGGTTGTGAAACATATAATAAAACAAAAATGGTGGCTTATAATAGGAAGAAAGAAAAGAATTATATTTCTGCCATCTAACAAAACAGGATAAATAAAAAAGCAAGTGCAGAGAAAGAGAGAGAGCGAGAAAGGAGGGGGACGAGAGAGAGAGAAAGACTGGCTTTTGAAGGGTTTTATCATATCAAGAGCAGAGCCGAGCTTTCATAATGCTGACATTTCTCATCCTGACAATCCTAAACAAGTGGAAAGGATGAGATCGCAGATATCATCTTTCATCACATTCCCCAGCTTAAGAACCAACATGACAGCTCCTCTCCCCTTTACACTGTTAATTACTAAATAAAATACTACTCTCTGTCAGCACCATATTATTGCAGATAGCAACCACAAACATTTCTCCATTGTTTTCCCCCCTCAGAAATGGTGATACCTACCTTGAACTCCTTAGAAAAGAAATTAGACTTGTCTCACCATATTGTAAATATTTGAAATATAATCAATGTAATCAATGCAGTCGATTCACAGTATTGCCAGCTTGAATTTGCTAGTGATAGATTTGCATTTTGTTTACTGGGTCTTGTTGCCGGGATTTGGAGCTCTTGAAACTTGGGGGAGATGGGGGAGGCAGGCAGAAGGGAAAGGAGACACACAATTCTCAAAATTTCCCCAGATCTCTTTCCTAAATATCTAAGAAAGCATGCCTGTTCGAGTTCTGATTCAGTTAGTGG
>NW_012110935.1:0-1232 GCF_000951035.1 Colobus angolensis palliatus | reverse complement strand
CGAGGTGGGCAGATCACTTGAGGTCAGGAGTTCGAGACCAGCCCAGCCAACATGGGGAAACCCCGTCTCTACTAAAAATACGAAAATTAGCTGGGGGTGTGGTGGTAGACGCTTGTAATCACAGCTACTCAGGAGGCTGAGGCAGGAGAATCACTTGAACCTGGGTGGCAGAGGTTGCAGTGAGCTGAGATCATGCCACTGCACTCCAGTCTGGGTGACACACTGAGACTCTATCTCAAAAAAAAAAAAAAAAAAAAAAAAAAAAAAAAAAAAAGAAGAAGAAAAAGAAATGGAGAAGAGATGGTAATTCGAGAGGGTTGTAGGGATTTGAGATGTGAGAAAGTTAAACATGGTTATCTACAGAGGGGAAAAATGCAATAATAAAGGGAGAGTGTGAAAATGTCAGGAGCCGAGGGAAGTTGTTCTAGGTTACTGGGGACGTAGAGGAGCATGGAATGCAGAGCACAGGTGGAGAGAGAAGCTCTCTCTGGTATCAGTGACTGATACCATGGCACAGTGACATTCAGAGGAGCAGCAGCAGTGAACCAGGTATTTAAGGCTTGGGTTTAAAGAGCATAATATAGTATTTTTCCTTTCCTTAAATAAAGGCAAAGATGAAACAAGTTAATAGGGGCTTAACACAATAAGCTAGGAAGTTCATTGTTGTAGAAAACCATTGTATAGTCAAGATATTCAATGAGTTGTCAACTAGGGTCCTTGAACTAGATAAACGACAAAAGATACATAGCTAGTTAGCTCTAAGTATTTGTTTAAATATATTTACATGGTTTTCTTCTCTTCCTATTCTATCTCCTACTAACAAATCAACTACTACCCTGATAAAACAAAAACAAGAGGAACACACGCACACCTGTAAGGTTTTCCAAGTCTATAAATATATTTCTGGTCTTAAGTGCAGGCACCCTTCCTGATTCGTCTACTTTTTTACATAATGTGGTCTCTTGGTTTCCTCCTTGTAATTTTTCTTCATTATATATTTAAAACTTTTGTGTGTGTAAGATGTCATTAATTTAAAGTCTCTGGACATTTTGTGTTTAGTCATTAAGTGTCGAGTTATTAAGTATCTGCTTTGTTAGGCCATGAGCTAGAACTGGGGGATGCTGTGATGATAAAAATTCACTTTCTCGGCCGGGCGCGGTGGCTCAAGCCTGTAATCCCAGCACTTTGGGAGGCCGAGACGGGCGGATCACGAGGTCAGGAGATCGAGACCA
>NW_012110934.1:0-1292 GCF_000951035.1 Colobus angolensis palliatus | reverse complement strand
AAAGTTTTTTTCCTTTGAAATTGAATTTATCAAGATTTTAATGTATTGTGCTTTGGGTATCATGTCTGAGAACACTTCACTTAAAACCTAGGTTATAAAGATTTTTTTCCTCTCTTTTAAAGTTTGATTATTTTGTATTTAGATATATAATTCATTTGATATAAGGTGAATAGATTATTTTGACATTTTTATCTTTGCCTATGGATGCCCAATTGCTCTGGCATTATATGTGGTAAATACTATCCTTGCTCCACTGATTTCCTCTTGAAAATTTGTCAAAAAGAAGTTGGTCATAGTTGTGTGGATCCATTTCTCAGTTCTCTACTTCCTCTGTCATTCTAGATGTCTGTCTCTCCACCAATCCCACACTGTCTTAATCTTTGTTTTGTATTTCTTCTCTAGAATGCCACCTAGAAATATGTTGGTTATTCTTCATATATCTTCTAAATCTTTAACTTTCTCTCTGATACTTCTTTGTTTTTTGTTGTTGCTGAATTTTGAAAAATTGTATTGCAAGTTAATAAATTATATATATGGGGGACAAAGTGATGTTATGATATATGCATGCAATGTGGAATGTTAAAATTAGGCTGACATATCCATCACCTCAAATACTCATTGTTTATTGTGGTGAGAACTTTTAAAATATGTTCTCAACAATTTTAAAATACATTATACAAAGTTATTCCTCCCATATAACTGACACCTTGTACCTGTATTGGCCAGGGTTCTCTAAAGAGACAGAACTAATATGGGATAAATGAATATATGAATGGGAGTTTATTAGGAGAGTTGACTCGCACAATCACAAGGTAAATTACCACAATAGGCCATCCGCAAGCTGAGGAGCAAGGAAGTCAGTCTCAGTCCTAAACCTAAAACCTCAAAGGGAGGGAAGCTGATAGTGCAGCCTTCAGTCTGTGGCCAAAGGCCTGAGAGCCACTGGCAAATCACTGATATAAGTCCAGGAGTCCAAAAGCTGAAGGACTTAGAGTCTGATGATCAAGGGCAGGAAGCATCCAGCACAGGAGAAAGACAGAGGTCAGAAGACTCAGGCTAGTCTAGCTTTTCCACGTTCCTCTGTCTGTTTTTATCTAAGCCATACTAGCAGCTGATTAGATGGTGCCCACTCAAATTGTGGGTGGGTCTGCCTCTCCTAGTCCACTGATTCAAATGTTAATCTCTTTTGGAAACACCCTCACAGACACACCCAGGAGCAATACTTTCCATCCTTCAATCCAATCAAGTTGACACTCATTGTTAACCATCACAGATCTACCTCTTGTCAACCC
>NW_012110933.1:0-1113 GCF_000951035.1 Colobus angolensis palliatus | reverse complement strand
ACTGCAGCCTCAACCTCCTGGGCTCAGGTGATCCTCCTACCTCAGTCTCCTGAGTAGCTGTGACTATAGGCTTGTGCCACCATGCCCAGATTTTTTGTTTGTTTGTTTTTAAGATGGAGTCTCAGCCAGGTGTGGTGGCTCACACCTGTAATGCCAGCACTTTGGGAGGCTGAGGCAGGCAGATCACAAGGTCAGGAGTTCGAGACCAGCCTGGCCAACTTGGTGAAACACCATCTCTACTAAAGATACACAAAATTAGCTGGACGTGATGTCGCACATCTGTAATCCCAGCTACTTGGGAGGCTGGTGCAGGAGAATCGCTTGAACCCAGGAGGCAGAGGTTGCAGTGAACTGAGATCATGCCATTGCACTCCAGCCTGGGCAACAGGGCGAGATTCCGTCAGAAAAAAAAAAATGGAGTCTCACTTTGTCACCCAGGCTACAGTGCAGTGGCACAATCTTGGCTCACTGCAACCTCCACCTCCTGGATTCAAGAGATTCTCCTGCCTCAGCCTCCCAAGTAGCTAGGATTACAAGCACCTGCCACCACACCTGGCTAATTTTTGTACCTTTAGTAGAGATAGGGTTTCATCATGTTGGCCAGGCTGGTCTCAAACTCCTGACCTCAGGTGCTTCGCCCACCTCAGCCTCCCAAAGTGTTGGGATTACAGGTATGAGCCCCAGAGACTTTCAGAAGGGAGGTGACAGGATGATATTTGCGTCTGAGCAGATGGGCAGCAGCAGGACTGAGGGGCAGGACCAAAGGGAGGAGACCAGCTGGGAGGCTGAGGCTGGGCTGAGAGAGAGGCTGTGAGGAGGAAGAATGGGTGGACAGGTTGGAATTTATTAAAGAGGTAAAGGCAGGCCAGGTGCAGTGGCTCACATCTGTAATCCTAGCACTTTGGGAGGCTGAGGCGAGTGGATCACCTGAGGTCAGGAGTTTGAAACCAGCCTCTACTAAACCCCATCTCTACTAAAAATACAAAAATTAGCTGAGCGTGGTGCTGGGCACCTATGATCCCAGCTACTTGGGAGGCTGAGGCAGGAGAATCGCTTGAACCTGGGAGGCAGAGGTTGCAGTGAGCCGAGATTATGCCACTGCACTCCAGTCTG
>NW_012110932.1:30796-32616 GCF_000951035.1 Colobus angolensis palliatus | reverse complement strand
TAAATTAGACAAGTCTGGTATTGTCTTTACTAAGATCTTTTAGGTCCTAAACTACTTCTACACATTTTTTTCTTCGGCTGGGACTCACTCTGTTGTTCAGGCTGGAGTACAGCGGCGTGCTCACTGCAGCCTCAGCCTCCCTGGGCTTAGGTGATCCTTCCATCTCAGCCTTCCAAGTAGCTGGGACTACAAGCACGTACCACCATGTTTAGCTCTTTTTTGCATTTTTAGTGGAGATCGGGTTTTACCATGTTGGCCAGGCTGGTCTCGAACTCCTAGGCTCAAGGGATCCACCAGCCTCTGCTCCCAAAGTGCTAGAATTACAGGCATGAGCCACCGTGCCTGGCGCTTCTATAACATTTTAAATAATTGTTGGACTAGTCTATTTTAAAGCCCTTAGATTGTAGATAAGGTCTGAGGATGTGTAGAGTTAACCATGCGCCCTGGCTATCCTAAAAAGAATCATATATTAGTGACATGTGTTACTACTGTCCTAGACTCTATACCTGGTACATAATTAAAATTGCCTACCTCCTTAGTTTTTCATTAAAAATAAAAGTTAGTAATGGCTGGGTGCAGTGGCTCTCGTCTGTAATCCCAGCACTTTGGGAGGTCAAGGTGGACAGATCACCTGAGGTCAGGAGTTTGAGACCAGCCTGACCAACATGGCGAAACCCTGTCTCTACAAAAAATACAAAAATTAGCTGGGCATGGTGGTGCACACCTGTAGTAGGAGCTACTCGGGAGGGTGAGGCAAGAGAATCGCTAGAACCTGAGAGGCGGAAACTGCCTACATTTTAATATATGTAATTAAAACTACTAAAGGAACAATTTTACATAGAAAGGTAAAATTTACTGTTCTCTTTTAAACAAAATTTTCATGTAATATTAAAAAATAGTAAAAAAAAAATTTTGTTTGCAGGAGAGACAGATTGAGTTAGCCTCATGCTGTCTTTATTGGGTCTTGTTTAAAAAACGAAGTCTCCCGTCTGTTAAAAAATAAGTCTTTGTCTCTTGAAAATTTTTGAATTATTGACTGGGCACGGTGGCTCACGCCTGTAATCCCAACACTTTGGGAGGCTGAGGCAGGTGGGTCACCTGAGGTTGGGAGTTCGAGACCAGCCTGGCCATAATGGTGGCCAACAAGTATAGTAAACATACTTTACTAAAAGTACAATAATTTGCTGGACATGGTGGTAGGCGCCTGTAATACCAGCTACTCAGGAGGCTGAGGCAGGAGGATTGCTTGAACCCAGGAGGTGGAAGTTGCAGTGAGCCAAGATCACACCACTGTACTCCAGCGGCAGAGAGACCCTGTCTCAAAAAAAAAAACAAAAACAAAAACAAAATTGAAATCATACAAAGTAATTTCTTCAATCACAATGGAATAAAACTAGAAATCAACAAGAGAAAGAAAACTTTTAGATTCACAAATATACGATTATGTACAAATTAAACAACATAAACAAACAATGGATAAAAGAAGACATCACAAAAAATTTTTTAAATATTTTGGGATGGATGAAAAAGCAATACAACTTACCAAAACTTATGAGATGCAGCAAAGACAATGCTCAGAGGGAAATTTATAGCTGTAAACAGCTACATCAGAAATGAAAGAGGTCGGGCGTGGTGGCTCATGCCTTTAAACCCAGCACTTTGGGAGGCTGAGGCGGGTGGATTACCTGAGGTCAGAGTTCAAGACCAGCCTGACTAACATGGAGAAACCCCATCTCTACTTAAAAGGCAAAATTAGCCAGGCATGGTGGCTCATGCCTCTAGTCCTTGCTACTCGGGAGGCTGAGGCAGGAGGATCACTT
>NW_012110932.1:24709-25897 GCF_000951035.1 Colobus angolensis palliatus | reverse complement strand
GCTGATACCGGTTGTTCCTTTCCATGTTTAGTGCTTCCTTCAGGATCTCTTGTAAGGCAGGCCTGGTGGTGACAAAATCTCTCAGTATTTGCTTGTTTGTAAAGGATTTTGTTTCTCCTTCACTTATGAAGCTTAGTTTGGCTGGATGTGAAATTCTGGGTTGAAAATTCTTTTCTTAAAAATGTTGAATATTGGCCCCCACTCTCTTCTGGCTTGCAGGGTTTCTGCAGAGAGATCAGCTGTTAGTCTGATGGGCTTCCTTTTGTGTGTAACCTGACCTTTCTCTCTGGCTACCGTTAACATTTTTTCCCTTCATTTCAACTTTGGTGAATCTGACAATGATGTGTCTTGGGGTTGCTCTTCTCAAGGAGTATCTTTGTGGTGTTCTCTGTATTTCCTTAATTTGAATATTGGCCTGCCTTGCTAGGTTGGGGAAGTTCTGGATAACATCCTGAAGAGTGTTTTCTAACTTGGTTCCATTCTCCCTGTCACTTTCAGGTACACCAATCAAATGTAGATTTAGTCTTTTCACAGAGTCTCATGTTTCTTGGAGGTTTTGTTCATTTCTTTTCACTCTTTCTCTAATCTTGTCTTCTTCCTTTGTTTTATTAACTTAATCTTCAATCACTGATATCCTTTCTTCCACTTGATCGAATTGGCTATTGAAACTTGTGCATGCATCACAAAGTTCTTGTGCTGTGGTTTTCAGCTTCATCAGGTCATTTAAGGTCTTCTCTATATTGTTTATTCTAGTTAGCCATTCGTCTAACCTTTTTTCAAGGTTTTTAGCTGCTTTGCAATGGGTTAGAACATGCACCTTTAGCTGAAGAAGTTTATTATTACTGAACGTCTGAAGCCTACTTTGGTCAACTTGTCAAACTCATTCTCTATCCAGTTTTGTTCCATTGCTGACGAGGAGCTGCAGTCCTTTGGAGAAGAAGAGGCACTCTGGTTTTTGGAGTTTTTATCTTTTCTGCTCTGGTTTCTCCCCATCTTTGTGGTTTTATCTATCTTTGGTCTTTGATGTTGGTGACCTACAGATGGGATTTTGGTGTGGATGTCCTTTTTGTTGATGTTGATGCTATTCCTTTCTGTTTGTTAATTTTCCTTCTCATAGTCAGGACCCTCAGCTGCAAGGCTGTTGGAGTTTGCTGGAGGGCCACTCCAGACTCTGTTTGCCTGGGTATC
>NW_012110932.1:19437-20804 GCF_000951035.1 Colobus angolensis palliatus | reverse complement strand
CCAGCCTGGGCAACAGAGCGAGACTCTGTCTTAAAAAAATAAATAAATAAAAAATAAATAATAATTAAAAAAAAGAAACTTTATAAATAAACTTGCTTTCATTTACTCTATGGATTCTCCTTGAGTTCTTTCTTGCACAGTATCCAAGAATCCTCTCTTGGGGTCTGGATGAGGACCCGTTTCCGGTAACAATAGGGCCCTCAAAGACAAAAATATTTCCCATCAGCCCTTTAAGCAAAGGTTCACAGACTCCTGCCCTAAAGGATACTGTAACTCTGAGACATCCAGCAAAGAGACATTCTGTAACTTGTCTTTTATAAACTAAGATATTAAAGGCTTTAAATTCCAACCTTAGGCTGGCAAACTTGACAAAACAATTGGTTTTTCTTGCTAGGTAAGATGGCAAGAATTGCTATTATTTTATATAAGGCTGTTTAGAAGAAACCCTTACTAAAGCTTTTAAGGTTATAAACCAAAAGTACCATCTAGAATTCAAATAATATGAATTCAAATAATAGAATTCAAGGGCACTAGCAATGATACAGTCAGCCTTAGTAAGGGTTATTTAGCCCTATTTTCCCATTGTCATAGAAATTCCATTTTAAACATCTTCTATATTTTGAATAATCTGAAAAATAATCTGTCATAATGAAATGAACTTTACAGTAATAATAATAGCTATTTGTTAAAGCTTACTATTTACCAGGCAGAGTTCTGAGCATTTTACTCACATTAACACATTTAATGACCCCAACCACCCTGTCAGGTAAGTAATATTATTATACCCATTTTGTAGATGACAAAACTAAGGCACACAGACAGGTTAAGTAATTCGCCTAAGATCACACAGCGACTAGCCTTCCTGAATTCCAGTGAAACCATGGCCCTGTGTTCTGTGAGACACCCTAGAATCCTTCAGCAATATCCACTTTTGGCTGAAGTGAGTGGGTTTTGGTCTCAAACGTAACCCAATTAAGAGCAAAACAACCTGCCTTTTTTTTTTTTTTTAAGAGTCTTGCTCTGTCGCCTAGGCTGGAGTGCAGTGGCACAATCTCGGCTCACTGCAGCCTCTGCCTCCCAGGTTCCAGCGATTGTGCCACCACACCCAGTTAATTTTTGTATTTTTAGTAGAGACAGGGTTTCACCATGTTGACCAGCCTGACCTCAGATGATCCACCCACCTCGGTCTCCCAAAGTGCTAGGATTACAGGCGTGAGCCACCACGCCTGGCCAAACTGCCATTTTATATATTCTCTGAATCATGGGCCTCTCAAATGATGGACTTGCTGGATTTCTGTTTATTTCCTTCACTGTGCACTAACTAGGTCAGTTCCCAAGAATGACTAGTTTGCAGGTGGAGGGACTAG
>NW_012110932.1:18841-19387 GCF_000951035.1 Colobus angolensis palliatus | reverse complement strand
ATGACTTCATCTTAAAAAAAGAAACAAAAAGGCTAGGTGCAATGGCTCACGCCTATAATCCCAGCACTTTGGGAGGCCAAGGCGGGCAGATCATGAGGTCAGAAGTTGGAGACCAGCCTAGCCAACATGGTGAAACTCCGTCTCTACTAAAAATACAAAAATTAGCTGGGTGCGGTGGCACGTGCCTATAATCCCAGCTACTTAGGAGCCTGATACGGGAGAATCACTTGAACGTGGGAGGCGGAGGTGGCAGTGAGCCGAAACCACACCATTGCACTCAGCCTGGGTCACAGAGTGAGACTCCATCTCAAAAAAAAAAAAAAAAAGGAGAAAAAGAAAAAGAAAGAAATTGATATTTTAAAACCAGTAAGACAGTTTAATTTGCAACCAAAAAAAAGAAAAAAAAAAAACCAGTTTAACCAATAGGAGGGTATTTTGTTTTAAGAGCAGAAAAAAAATAGGATGAAAATAAATCAGACAGGTAGCTACCTATTTGACACGTTCCTCCAGCTTACTCTGAATAAACCTGCCCAAGTATGCCCAGTA
>NW_012110932.1:13236-14436 GCF_000951035.1 Colobus angolensis palliatus | reverse complement strand
TCTCTCTGTTGGGATTGCTACCTGATGGCTAATGTAAGCTTGGAGCCACTGGGGTCGCCATATGGAAAGCATCTGCCTGAGAATGAAGCCAACACAAGTAGATGCAGAATCAAGAGAAGACAGAAAAACTGAGTCCTACTGATGGCATTTGATCCTTTGGATCCAGCCACGCTGGATATGGGATATGGGAAACCTTGAAGTACAGTGACTACTGTGGCTAAGGGGCCAGTGGGTAACGGGATGATGAAAACGTTTGGGAACTAGAGGTGATGGTTGCACAAGATCGTGAATGTACATAATGCCACTGAAGGGTACACTTTAAAATGGTGAATGCTATGTTATGTGAATTTTGCCTTCGTTTTTTAAAAAGAGGGGAAAGAGGCCAGGTGCGGTGGCTCACGCCTGTAATTTCAGCACTTTGGGAGGCCAAGGTGGGCAGATCACCTGAGGTCAGGAGCTCAAGACCAGCCTGGCCAACATGGTGAATCCCCGTCTCTACTAAAATACAAAAATTAGCAAGTTGTGGCGGTGTGTGCCTGTAGTCCCAGCTATTTGGGAGGCTAAGGCAGGAGAATCGCTTGAACCCAGGAGGCGAAGGTTGCAGTGAGTTGAGATTGCATCACTGCACTTCTGCCTGGGCAGCAGAGCAAGATTCTGTCTCAACAAAAAGGAGGTTGGGGGAAGAGCATAATTTTAACCATGCAGATATCAGAGATTTCACAAAAGGAGTGTCACTGAAGCTAGATATGGTGGTCAAGAGGCAGGAGAAGGGGTGAGAAGCTTTCTAGGCCTAATAACAAAGTGCTAAGCCCTTTTGATATGGTCTGAGTATCTGTCCCCTCCAAATCTTGTGTTAAAATTTGATTCCCAGTGTTGGAAGTGAGGCCTGTTGAGAGGTGGTTGGATGACGGGAGCAGATCCCTCGTGAATAGCTTGGTGCCATGTTTGCAGGATTGAGTGAGTTCTCACCCTTAATTCCCAAGAGATCTGGTTGTTAAACAATCTGGCACCTCCCTCCTTTCTCTTTCTCTCTCTTGACATGTGATGTCTGTTCCCCTTCACCTTCCACAGTGATTGTAAGATTCCTGGGCCCCTCACCAGAATCAGATGCTGGCACCATGTTTCTTGTATAACCTGCAGAACTATAAGCCAAATAAATCTCTTTTATTTATAAATTACCCAACCTCCGGTATTCTTTTA
>NW_012110932.1:11894-13091 GCF_000951035.1 Colobus angolensis palliatus | reverse complement strand
TATGCAAGGGTCAGAAAGGGGACATAACTTGCCCAAGTTTACATAGTTGTAGATTAGTAGAGAGCTGAGACTCAAATATTGATTTTTCAGGCCAGGTGAAGTGACTCATGCCTGTAATCCTAGCACTTTGGGAGGCCGAGGCAAGTGGATCACCTGAGGTCAAGAGTTCGAGACCAGCCTGGCCAACATAAGGAAACCTCATCTCTACTAAAAATACAAAAATCAGCTAGGTATAGTGGTGGGCACCTGTAACCCCAGCTACTTGAGAGGCTGAAGCAGGAGAATCGCTTGAATCCAGGAGGCAGAGGTTGCAGTGAGCTGAGATCATGCCATTGCACTCCAGCCTGGGCTTCAGAGAGAAACTCTGTCTCAAAAATAAATAAATAAATAAAAATAGGTTTTTACAACTCTCAACCACTCTGCTCAAGTGCCTCCTAGTAGAGGGAGGAGCATAGAAACACAGAACGTTTCTTTAGAAGAATGTATTCCATGTTCTTCCTCGAGGAAGAGTTTAGCCACTAAGATATATACTCACAATAGCAACCTTTATAACAGTGGAATAATTGGAAACATACAATGTTTGGCCATACGGACTAGTTTAAGTTATTGAAGAATATGTGATGATTTGGGACTATGACCACGATTTAGTGCTGAGTGAAAAAGGCAGGATATGGGAAAGTAAAATAGTTGGATATTAGCTACACAGGAAAAATATGAAAAGGTTACTAGAAAAGCACGCATCAGAATGATGGTTGACTTTGGCAGGTAGAACTGTGGGTGATTGTTTTCTATGTGTTTTACTCTTGTGTGTGTGTGTGTGTGTATATAGACTCAGTTTCCATGTCTGTAAAATGGGTATAATAACAGATCTCCCCCACTGAATGGTCAGAAACACTAAGTGAGATAGCACATGTAAAGCTTGATGCATCAGTACCTGACATAAGATAAATGCTGAATAAAATAATTGTAACTACAACAATTATTATGTACATGTATTAATTTTGTAACTAGGAACATAGGCAATAAATGCTATATTTAAATCCCGTACAATCTTTTTTTCTTTTCTAAACATGGGAGAACCCTACACGGCAGCCCCCAGAAGTCGCCTTGCTTTCCTCTGTCAGTGATTTCCTCCTCCAGATGTGAAACTGAAGGTAGCATGAGTCACGGCTGCTTCCACAGGTGCCCTTGGATTGT
>NW_012110932.1:10642-11091 GCF_000951035.1 Colobus angolensis palliatus | reverse complement strand
ATCACTGGTAGTAGTTTGGTATGCACATGGGTGAGTTTTTGTATTTATTTATTATTTATTTATTTTATTTATTTATTTTTTTGAGACGGAGTCTCACTCTGTCACCCAGGCTGGAGTGCAGTGGCACAACCTCGGCTCACTGCAAGCTCCGCCTCTCAGGTTCACGCCATTCTCCTGCCTCAGCCTTCCGAGTAGCTGGGACTACAGGCACCTACCACCACACCCGGCTAAGATTTTGTATTTTTAGTAGAGACGGGGTTTCACTGTGTTATCCAGGATGATCTTGATCTCCTGACCTCGGGTGATCCACCCACCTCGGTCTCCCAAAGTGCTGGGATTACAGGCGTGAGCCACGGCACCCGGCCTAGTTTTTGTATTTTTAGTAGAGACAGGGTTTCACTATGATGGCCAGGCTGGTCCTGAACTCCTGACCCTGTGTGATCTGCCCT
>NW_012110932.1:7649-9318 GCF_000951035.1 Colobus angolensis palliatus | reverse complement strand
TTTTTTTTTTTCTTTTTTGGTAGAGATGGGGTCTCCCTAAGTGACCCAGGTTGGTCTCAACTCCTGAGCTCAAGTGATCCTCCCACCTCAGTCTCCCAAAATGCTGGGATTACAAGTATCAGCCACCATACCTGGCCTTACTAATTTATCTTTTTAATTCACTATAAATTCATTACTTGGTAACATAGGTAACGTGTTATTTAATTTAAAGATCTTCTATTTTTCAAAACAAAAAAATTTTTGAGTGACATTGTTTTAAATTTTTGCAAATCATTTCAATGTCTGGCTAGATTCTCATATCTTCTTCTATGTTCAGTCTGTTATAATATACATTGTTTTAGTTGGAGTATATAAGGAAAATCTAGCCTCACAGAAATGTGTGGTTAGCAAAGGCAGGAGTAGTTCAAAAGCCTTTTCAGATTATTGTGAATATTCTTATTTTCTATGACACCCAAACTCAAGAAGTGGGCATTTCTTAAGGCTTACTTGAGATGTGGAATCTGAAACTATATCAATGAACTCTTCATACTCTGTTACATGAGAATTCATTGGTCTCTCTTACTCTTTGAAAGCTCCTTTGCTCAAGTATGATTTCGGAATATCATGTATTGGTCACTTACAAAACATTGGTCCACTGATTTACGCTGATCTTCCACATTTGACACATTTCATCCCCCAAACCACATTCATTAACATTACCACCAATCACATCAAAAAAGTCTTCTACTGGAAACCATTAAGCCCATGGTAACAGATGCAAATCTAATTGTTTATTTGAAAGCTCAAGTTTGATCACCAGCAACAAGCCCTGTCAGTTGTTTTCCTTGAAGTGACAGGCTCACTTACTCATTTTTGAGAGAATGTCTAACAAACACCCAAGGCTGAAAAACCAGAGTTTCTCAGTATTTCTTTCAATGCTGTTCTACGCAAACAAAAAACAAAAGACAAAAAGCAGCTAGTTCAGTTCCAGCCTTGCATAAGTGCTTTTCCTTGAGACAACCATTGTGCTTCAGGATGCAGCAGAAGTGCCTTCCATGTACTTCCCATTCCATCATCTAGAAGAGCTCAAAGACACACTTGGGATTAGGAGTCAGTAACAATATTAACTCTCATTGCTTCTTCAAGAACATTCTTAAATGAAACTGGTGCATGTTTGTTTAACTGTGAGTGCATGGCCATGAAGAATATGAAGATGAGTAGAGTGGGGTGCCCTGGCTTCTTGTGTTAAGGTGCAAACAGTGTTGCCCACCAATGCTTTGGCATCGTCATTGGGAATGTCAACACGAGAAAGAAAATTAACATCTTGGCATCACTAGGAAAATAGTTTGACCTCATGGTCCTCCTGACAGAGTCTCAGTCACCCAGGGTCCTTGGATCATGCTTTGAAAATCACTGTCACACCCAAAAATAAATTCCAATTAGACTAAAGACCTAAATATGGGAGTGGGGAAAGCACTTTAAAACTAGAGAAAAGGCTAGGCGCAGTGGCTCATGCCTGTAATCCCAACACTTTGGGAGGCCGAGATGGGAGGATCACTTGAGGTCAGGAGTTCGAGACCAGCTTGGCCAACATGGTGAAACCCTGTCTCTACTAAAAATATAAAAATTAGCTGGACATGGTGGTGTGTGCCTATAATCCCAGCTACTTGGGAGGCTGAGGCAGGAGCAT
>NW_012110932.1:7047-7391 GCF_000951035.1 Colobus angolensis palliatus | reverse complement strand
ACACACACACAAACCTGAGAGGAAAAGGTCAATGCATTTGACTCATTAAAAGTCAAAACTAAATACAGTATCATAAACAAAGTGAAAGTCAAGCTACAGGACTTCTGGTTCTGGCCAAGATGCAGTAGTGCCATTCTTCCCAGTCCTCTCTCTTACAACTGGTAACTCATGGACATAACACAGCAGACAAGCATAGGGTAATTCCAAAAGGTGAAAAGGAGAAGGCAGACTACCTCTGGGTCTTGGGACGTGAGGCACTCATGGCAGTGAGTAGTCTGAGTTTCCTTATTGTCTTCCATATACCCCAGCGTCCCAGACACAGTACAGGAAAAGCCTCTAACCTG
>NW_012110932.1:0-5531 GCF_000951035.1 Colobus angolensis palliatus | reverse complement strand
CAATAGGCCAAGATCATGCCACTGCACTCCAGTTTGGGCAACGGAGCGAGACTCCATCTCAAAAAAAAAAAAGTGAATGAGATGTTATGAAGCAGGGTATGAAGTAGGGTATGCAGTAATGAATTTAACCTTCAGCTCCTGGGAGGTCATCTCTCAGCCCTTGGAATGTCCTGCTTAATAAAAGTGTGTTTGTTCACAGGTGGTGGGGGGGGCTTTAGCCCACATCAGAAAGTCAAGTCATGTGATTTAGGATGGGAGCTTTGGGTCACATGACATCAGCTCCACCTTCAGAGGGGCTGGAGAATGAGGTCAGCAATGTGGGCAGCCAACCAGGTCTACATGACTGAGCCCCAATAAAAACTCTGGACATCAAGGCTTGGGAGAGCTTCTCTGCTTGGCAATACTTTGTGTGTATTTTCACACATCGTTGACAGGAGATTAAAGCTGATTTTCCAGCTCCCATGTGGCAGAAGCAGGTGGTAACAGTCTGATTCCCCTGCTGGGGCAGCGTGGGTGGGAATGAATTGAGAGCTGATTCTCCATCCCCCATCCAGTGGAGGGAGGTGGCACTCTGATTTCTTTACCAAAGAAGTATCAGGAAAGTCTGGCAGTGACACCAAGGCTTGAGTGAGCTTCCCTGGTTGGCATGCTCCATTCATTTTGTCACATGTTATTGCCAGGACATTAAAGCTGTCCATTACTCCACTGTCATCTCTGTGTTTGGAACTTACCTATACTCTGCTCCCCAGGCTTCTTCCCTTGCCTGATTTTAATCTGAACTCTTTCCCTGTAATAAACTGTAACTGCGAGTACAACAGCTTTCAAGGAGTTCTGTAAGTCCCTCTAGTGAATCATGAAAGTTGAAGATAGTTTTGGGGGTCCCCAAACTCGCAGCTGGTGTCAGAAGTGAAAGTGGTCTTTTGGACTGTGCTCTGACTTTGTGCAAGGCCAGTCTGTACTCCTGTCTCACTCCCCCACCCGCTGGTGTCAGTGGGACCCATTGGGGAGCTAAGCTTCTGCCCTCAGACCCTGCATCAACAAAGTGGTATGAGTCAGCTCATCATTTCTCACCCCCCAGCAGCAGTACAGCCCAGTAAGGAACTCAGTGTACACCCCCTACCAGCAAGCAATGCAGCAGTGTTAGTTTGTTCCTCCTATTTTCTAGGAAAGTGGCACCAGCACCAAGGGGGAAAGTGAATATACATCCCAGCCACCCTTCATACTATAGCTCAAAAGGAAGGCTACCTGTTGAGAAAAGAAAAGAGAAAGACTGGGTGCAGTGGCTCATACCTGAAATCCCAGTGCTTTGGGAGGCCAAGGCGGGTGGATCACTTGAGGTCAGGAGTTCAAAACCAGTCTGGCCAACATAGTGAAACCCCATCTCTACTTAAAACCCAAAAATTAGCCAGGCGTGGTGGCGCATGCCTGTATCCCAGCTACTCAGGAGGCTAAGGCAGGAGAATCGCTTAAACCCGGGAGGCAGAGGTTGCAGTAAGCCGAGATCACACCATTGCATTCCAGCCTGGGTGATAGAGCAAGACTCCATCTGAAAAAAATAAAAAATAAATGAAAAAGAGAAAGGCCAGACACAGTAGCTCATGCTTGAAATCCCAGGGCTTTAGGAAGCTGAGGTAGGAGGAACGTTTGAGGCCAGGAGTTCAAGATCAGCCCAGCAACATAGTGAGACCCTGTCTCTACAAAAATTAATAAAAAAGTTAGCAGAGTGTGGTGGCATATGCCTGTAGTTCTGGCAACTCAACTCGGGAGACTGAGGCAGGCAGATCACTTGAGCCCAGGAGGTTGAGGCTGTAGTGAGCTGTGATTGTGCCACTGCACTGCAGCCTGGGCAACAGAGTGAGACCCTGTCTCAAAATAAATAAATAAAAATAAAAATAAATTTGTATTCCTAGAACAAGAAGAGAAAGAATACGGTACTGAAAAAGTATTTGAAGAATCAACAGCTGAAAACTTCCCAAATTTGAAGAAAGATAACCTATGGATTCAAGAAGCTGAGAAAATCCCAAATAAGATAAAACTAAAGAAATCCATACCAAGATATGTCCTTAAACTCTGACAAAAGGAAAAGAAAAATCTTGAATGGATTCAGAAAGAAAGAAAACATTTTTTTTTTTGAGATGGAGTCTTTCTCTGTCACCCAGCCTGGAGTGCAGTGGCGCGATCTCGCCTCACCGCAAGCTCCGCCTCCCGGGTTTACACCATTCTCCTGCCTCAGCCTCCCAAGTAGCTGGGACTACAGGCGCCCGCCACCATGCCCGGCTAATTTCTTTGCATTTTCAGGAGAGACGGGGTTTCACCATGTTAACCAGGATGGTCTCGATCTCCTGACCTTGTGATCTGCCCGACTCGACCTCCCAAAGTGCTGGGATTACTGGCGTGAGCCACTGCGCCCAGCCATAAAACATTATTTGAAGGGGAAAATCAATTTAAATGACAGTGGAGTTCTCCTTTGAAACCATGGCAACTAGAAGGAAGTGACTCAATATTTTTCAAGAACTAAAAGAAAAGAATTATGAATTGTGAATTCTATATCTGGCAAAAATAGACGTCAGGAATGAAGAGGAAACAAAGACGTTCTCAGGCGAGAAAACAGTAAGAGAATTTGTTGCTAGTAAACCTGCCCTTAAAGAATGGCTAAAGGGGCCAGGCACAGTGGCTCACACCTGTAATCCCAGCACTTTAGGAGGCCAAGGCGGGTGGATCACCTGAGGCTGGGCATTGGAGACCACCCTGGCCAACATAATGAAACCCCAGTCAGCGTGAATCAGCTTTATGTTCCCTGCCTGCAGACCCTATTCTCCTGTCTCACCTGAATCTCTTCACCTAAGACAGGAAGAAAAATGATGGTTCAGGAGAGGAAGAACAATAGCAGGGCAAAGAATCACCAAGGCCGGGTTCAAGTGATTCTCCCCTCTCAGGCTCCTGAGTAGCTGGGATTACAGGCATTCACCACCATGTCCAGCTAATTTTTGTATTTTTAGTAGAGACAGGGTTTCCCCATGTTGGCCAGGATAGTCTCGAACTCCTGACCTCAGATGATCCGGCCACCTCAGCCTCCCAAAGGGCTGGGATTACAAGCATGAGCCACTGCGCCCAGCCCCCAGTTCTGTTCTTTCAGAGGCAAATAGTCTGTTGAGTAAATGCGTGACACTACTTAGACTTTCTAGCCGAAGATGTAGTTAATCTTAAGAAAACCTGACTCACAGTATAAGGATGTTCTGCGATGACCTTAAAGGAGGAAGTGATTTTTTTCCCACTTTGGTGTCTCTTCCCTAGTACCCTCCCCACACCGCCAATATTATCCAGCACAGAGAAGTGAACACCAGAAGCTTCTCTCCAACTTGCAGTTTTTCTCTAAACTTCCAGTCCTTCCCACACCGTGTCCTGGTTATAGTAGTTGCTGGGAACTTATTCTATTCTGAATCCCCAGCCCCGAAAGAAGGCCTGGCACTGACGTGTACAGCGTAGTTACAGAGTGACTTTAAGGAAGGCAGGGAGAGTGTGAAAGGACAGGAAGAGCATAGCAGGAGGAAGGGAGGGCTCGTGGCTCTGAGCTTCCTAGAAAGCGGCTCTAGGGAGCTGGGGCACCGTGAGCCTGGCGGTTGGCAGCTGGAGCCAGGTCGGAGGGGGAAGTGTCGCAGCATTTCCTGCAGGTGTCCCAGACCTGAGGCACTGGCCTCCGCAGGGCACAGGACAGAAACAGCCGTCCAAGTAGCTGAGTGGAGGGACCCTGCTCAAGTGCAGCTGCAGTGGCTGGGGTTTCCCTCAGGTAGGATCGGGGCTCCTTGTCGCCGCCAGCCACGTGTGGTGTCCCGCACGGCCAGTGGAGCGCAGGGCGCGGACACCAGGGAAGGGGGTGCAGGGGAACTCCCGCGGGCCTCGTGTTTGCAGACTTCTCCCCTGGGCAGAAGGCGGTCGTGGGAAAGAAGGCGGAAGAGCGAGCTTTTTGGAACTCGGCACGGGACAGATTGGACGCACATCCCTCGGGAGGCACGAAGGAGAGTATGGGGTCTCCCCAGGAGGCGGCGGGGCCGAGGGGCTGCAGCCAGATTCCTGGGCAGTGATGGGAAGAATCGGGGATGAGGTGGCCCGGTCCGAGTTCCTGGAACTCAGCACCGAGTTGGTTTCATTTCCTCGGCTCTGATGGTGGAGCTGCCTGCTCGGATCTCGCACTACTTTCTGCCGAAGCGAGAGGCCCAGTAGCGGTGGGGGTCGTGGAGGACAGGGACGCGAGAACAAGTAACCTGATGTCTTCTCAGAAAAAGGAAGCCTTCAGGTTTGCAGGCTGAAGGTGAGAGAGAGAGAGACAGAGAGAGGGGGAAGAGGTAAATGTCTGATAATCTTTATTTTATTTTATTTTTATTTTTTGGAAGGAAGAGGTGAATTTGAATTGTTATTGCCATTTAAAGATTTTTCACTTTTAAAATTAGTAACCTGTTTTCTCATCGTAACATATGAACATAATCCCCTTTCTCTTTTTATGTATTTATTATTAGAGATGGGGTCTCCCTCTGTTGCCCAGGCTGGAGTGCAGTGGTACAATCATAGCTCACTGCAGCCTCCGAAACTCCTGGGCTCAAGTGATCCTCCCGCCAGATCCTCCCAAGTAGCTAGGACTACAAGGTGCACACCACCAGACCCAATTAAATTTTTTTTGCATTTTTTGGTAGAGCCAGGGTCTCACTTTTTCACCCAGGCTGGTCTCAAACTCCTGGGCTCAGGTGATCCTCCTACTTCGCCCTCCTAAAGTGCTGTGATTACAGGTGTGAGCCACTGCAGCTGGCCTGAACATATTCTTAGTTGTTTGTTTTATACATTATAAATAGCACTGCAGTGAACATCTTAGTAGCCATCTATCTACACACACAAGCTTTTCTACATCATAAGTTCCTAGAAATTCAAATTGCCCAGTCTACTCATGTATATATTTATATTTCTTTTCTTCCCTTAGAGCTCATATACTTAATAAGCCCTTAAACAATTGAAGTTATTGTAGGGCGCTTTTTCCCCGACGTTTTGCAGTTTTTAATATATTTTAATATCATACAGGCAAGTCCCCTTTTCTTTATTTTTTAAAATCCTGGTTATCCCTACTAATTTCCTGTTTCAAATGAACTTTTCATTTTGTTTCAATGCCAAAATATGTCATTAGATGTTTTATTGGAACTGCATTAAATTGGATTTAAATTTGGGAAGGATTGCTGGGTTGGTCTATTTTAGTCTTCCCAGCCAGAAACATGACACTTCTTCTCTTTCCTCTTTTCTTCAAGCTTTGTTTTGTGCAATTTTCTTTTTTTTTTTTTTCTTTTGAGATGGATGATCTCGGCTCAGTGCAACCTCCACGTCCCGGGTTCAAGCAATTCTCCTCCCTCAGCCTCCCGAGTAGCTGGGATTAAAGGCACCTGCTACCATGCTCGGCTAATTTTAGTATCTTTAGTAGAGATGGAATTTCACCATGTTGGCCAGGCTGATCTCAAACTCCCGACTTCAGGTGATACACCTGCCTCAGCTTC
>NW_012110931.1:0-1143 GCF_000951035.1 Colobus angolensis palliatus | reverse complement strand
GGCGCCTGCCACCATGCCTGGCTAATTTTTTGTATTTTTAGTAGAGACTGGGTTTCACTGTGTTAGCCAGGATGGTCTCGATCTCCTGACCTCGTGATCCACCCGCCTCAGCCTCCCAAAGTGCTGGGATTACAGGCATGAGCCACCACGCCTGGCCCTCCCATTCCAGTTTTTTTTTTTTTTTTTTTTTTGAGACAGAGTCTTGCTCTGGGCTGGAGTGTGGAGTGCAGTGGCGCGATCTTGGCTCACTGCAACCTCCGACTCCCTGGTTTTCAAGCCATTCTCCTGCCTCGGCCTCCCTCCCGAGTAGGTGGGATTACAGGCGCATGCCACCACGCCCAGCTAATTTTTTGTATTTTTAGTAGAGACAGGGCTTCTCCTTGTTGGTCAGACTGGTCTCGAACTCCCGATCTCAGATGATCCACTCACTTCGGTCTTCCAAAGTGCTGGGATTACAGGCATGTGCCACCATGCCCAGCCAACTTCATTTATTTAAGTAGACTGGTGGATTGAAATCTGAACTCCACTGCTTGACTTTAAAGGCCCTCTAGTCTGGCTTCACCTTTCCCACCTACCTAGCATTATTTATTGCTATTGCCTAGGAGACACTTAAATCCGAAGCCTTATTTTCTCAGCGTCTGGAACACACTCCTCCTGCTCCCAAACTGCCTATCCAGTGTCTAATTGTCCTCGACACTCATCCTCTAAGTGCATATGTTGTCTCTACCACTCATTGTGGCATATAATCAAACCCTAATATGTGTAGAATAGTGGTGAAGAATGCAGTCTAGACCCAGACTACCTGTCTTGGGCAAATTATCAACTTTTTGGTGCTTCAGTGTCCTCATCTGAAACTGGGTATAATAATGGTATCCACTTCTTGGGTTTATTTATTTATTGTATTTTATTTTTTAAGTTTTTGCCAATGTTCCATAAGAAGGTTTATTTATTTTTTTAAATTTTATGTATTTTTTTTTTTTTGCCAGCATCTCACTCTGTTGCCAGGCTGGAGTGCAGTGGTGTGACCTTGGCTCACTGCAACCTCCACCTCCTGGGTTTAAGGGATTCTCCTGCCTCAGCCTCCCAAGTAGGTGGGACTACAGGCATGCACCACCACACCCAGCTAATTTTTGTATTTTTAGT
>NW_012110930.1:0-1124 GCF_000951035.1 Colobus angolensis palliatus | reverse complement strand
CAGACGGGGTTTCACCATGTTGGCCAGGCTGGTCTTGAACTCCTGACCTCAAGTGATCCACCCACCTCTGCCTCCCAAAGTGCTAGGATTACAGGTGTAAGCTACCGCACCCAGCCAAGATGAAATTTTAAAAACACAGTAGAAACAAAGTAAAGGGTTGATCACTGGTAGGAATCAGTAAACTTTTGAAAGATTTCAAAAACTCTCAATTCCTTTTTTTTTTTTGAGATAGAGTCTTGCCTCCTGGGTTCAAGCAAGTCTCCTGCCTCAGCCTCCTGAGTAGCTGGGATTACAGGTGCCTGCCACTACGCCTGGTTAATTTTTTTACTTATAGAGACGGGGTTTCGCCATGTTGGCCAGGTTGGTCTTAAACTACTGACCTCGTGATCCGCCCACCTCAGCCTTCCAAAGTGCTGGGATTATAGGCGTGAGCCAACGCGCCGGGCCTCAATTCCTATTCTTTAAGAGTTAAAATGAGTAGTATAGGAAAAGGATACCATTATGGGTGACCACATTAATTTTTTTTTTTTTTTTGGAGGCAGAGTGTCTGTCACCCAGGCTGGAGTGCAATGGCGTTATCTTGGCTCACTGCAACCTTTGCCTCCTGGGCTCAAGAGATTTTCCTGCCTCAGCCTCCCGAGTAGCTGGGATTTCACTGCCGACCACCATGTCCCGGTAATTTTTTTTTTTTTTTAGTAGAGATGAGGTTTCACCATGTTGGCCAGGCTGGTCTTGAACTCCCGACCTCAGGTGATTTGTCTTCCTTGGCCTCCCAAAGTGTTGAGATTACAGGTGTAAGTCACTGTGCCCAGTCAGACCACATAAATTCTTATAAAATAAAGTGGATGGAGGTAAACCGAATCATTTTTGGAAAGTGTAACAAAGTATAGCCAGGGGTAGTAATACACACAAGTTTAAAATGTAGCATGTGGATTAACATGTTGGCTGTAGATTTCTTACCCCTAAGGAAAAACTGTCATAATCTCCATGGAAAAAATCCACTTGTTAAATTTTAAAATTGGCCGGGCGCGGTGGCTTAAGCCTGTAATCCCAGCACTTTGGGAGGCCGAGACGGGCAGATCACGAGGTCAGGAGATGGAGACCATCCTGGCTAACACAGTGAA
>NW_012110929.1:0-1883 GCF_000951035.1 Colobus angolensis palliatus | reverse complement strand
ATAGAAAACTAGAAGTTTTATAAAGTCTATAAAACTAGAAGTATAAAGTCTGTAAGACTATAAGTTTTATAGGGCTATAGGTTACTTGACCTGCCCCCTTTAGCTCCTCTTACTCCTTGGAGAATCTGCTTTCAGTGGTTCTAGCTGTTTCTTCTAGTACTGACATCTGCAGTTCTAAGTAAGACACACGAACTGATATTTCATCTTTGTATCAGTTGTAGACATTATTTAGTCGCCATCATGTAAACGAGGTAAAATCTTCCCACGTAGTCTACAGTTTGTATTTAAATACTACTTTAAAATTTGTATCAGTTGTGTCTGTGTCAATATTGTTACTGCTGAATCAACTACTATAATCTGATTACACTTCCTTTCTTGCACAACTCTCATTTCTTCTGAAATTTATCAGTGTTCCATTTTAAAAATTTGCCTCATATTCTTTGAACTTATTGCTGAGTCTTCCTGAACTGTAAAAAGCTTGACAATATGATTTTTCCAGATGTGCAAACCAGTCATATAATCAGTATTTTAGTTGTATTTGCTGTACTTTTTCCTGGAGCCAGAGAAGTGATTCCAAGTTTTATGGGGACTGAGATGTATACAATTTTGGGGAGCCCTCTGTAAGAACAATTACAAAATTATGCATATAAAATTAAGCATAAAAATTACCATTTATTTAAATTAAAAAAACTACAAATTTCAAAAGCAGAAAGCTACCAGAAACATCACAGAATCTAGAAAATGCTATTTTATATACATATACATACAATTTATATACATATATATAAATTGTGTGTGTACATATACATATATATGTGTATAAACACACACACATATCTATATATATTTTTTTGAGACAAAGTCTTGCTCTGTCGTCCAGGCTGGAGTGTAGTGGCATGATCATGGCTCTCGGCAGCCTCAAACACCTGGGCTCAAGTGATCCTTCCACTTCAGCCTCCCAAGTAGCTGGGACTATAGGTGCATACCACCACACCTGGCTAGTTTTTACATTTTTTTATAATGACAAGGTCTCACTAAACTGGGTTCAAGACCAGAAGGCCTTCTGGTTCAAGACCAGTTTGAGCCTCCTGGTCTCAAATTCCTGCACTCAGGCGATCCACATGCCTCAGCCTCCCAAAGTGCCAGGTTTCCAGGGGTTGTTACAGGTAGTTAGGCGTGAGCAGGCAGGAGGGGGCTTTCCTACCCACTAGGAATGTTGGGTGACGGTTCGGCAATGATCACATCGCCTCTCTAGAAGTGATAAATTGGTAGCTGGTGTCAGGGAGAGGCCATTTCCTGAGGGACAACACCTGTTGCACTGAAGTGTCGATTGCATGCAGATTCCAGGGAGAAGCAACTCCCCGGGCACCCACATTAAGAGACAAAATGAGTGGGGCGCAGTGGCTCACGCCTGTAATCCCAGCACTTTGGGAGGCCGAGGCAAGCAGATCATGAGGTTAGGAGTTCGAGACCCGCCTGGTTAATATGGGGAAAACCCCTGCCTCTATTAAAAATAAAAAAATTAGGCTAGGTGCAGTGGCTCATGCCTGTAATCCCAGCATTTTGGGAGGCTGAGGCAGATGGATCACAAGGTCAGGAGATGGAGACCATCCTGGCTAACATGGTGAAACCCCGTCTCTACTAAAAATACAAAAAATTAGCCAGGTGTGTGATCACACCACTGCACTCTAGCCTGGGCAACAGAGCGAGACTCCATCTCAAAACAAATAAAAATAAAAATAAAAAAGTTAGCCAGGTGAGGTGGCGGGCGCCTGTAGTCCCAGCTACTCGGGAGTCTGAGGCAGGAGAATTGCTTGAACCTGGGAGTCGGAGGTTGCAGTGAGCTGAGATGGCACCACTGCACTCCAGCCTGGGCGATAGAG
>NW_012110928.1:0-1645 GCF_000951035.1 Colobus angolensis palliatus | reverse complement strand
GGGGGTTGTTCTCTGGCGGGCAGGAGTGGGGGTTACAAGGTGCTCAGTGGGGGAGCTTTTTGGGCCCAGATGAGCCAGGAAAAGGAATTTCACAAGATAATATCATTACTTAAGGCAAGGACTGGCCATTTTCACTTCTTTTGTGGTGGAATGTCATTGGTTAAGGCGAGGCAGGGCATTTGCACTTTTGTGATTCTTCAGTTACTTCAGGCCATCTGGGCGTATACGTGCAAGTCACAGGGGATGCGATGGCTTGGCTTGGGCTCAGAGGCCTGACATCATTGCCATCACTGGTTCAAGCGTAAACCAACTTTTACCCTAATCTACCTCTGAGGTCTCCTAACCAATCACCCAGTTTTTGCTTAATACTATTGATTTTCTACAAAGCAGCCAGTGAGGTTTTCTTTTTTAAAAAAAGTAAATTGGTTAAAAATCATTTCAATGACCTTCTTTCATGCTCAAAATAAAACCTAAACTTGCCTACAACACTTGCCTACATCTCCAATCTTGTCTGCTACCACCATTTCCCTTGTTCAGTCTACTCTAATAGCATTGACCTTTGTTACTGCTAAATTGTTAAGTTCCCTGAGAACTTGTATGCTTGCTTTACCTTCTGCTTGCACACTCTTCTCTAATCACTACATCGTTCATGCCCTCATTTACTCAGGTCTCTGCTCAACTCCCAGCTCCTTGGAGAGGCCTTCCCTGAACCAACCTGTTTGAAATCACTCACCCTTTTATCACTTTTTTTAAAAAAAGCAGCCTTAGTGAGCTGTATTTCCTTTTCTTTTTTTGAAACAGAGTCTCGCTCTGTCGCCCAGGCTGGTGTGCAGTGGCCGGATCTCACCTCACTGCAATCTCTGCCTCCCGGGTTCACGCCATTCTCCTGCCTCAGCCTCCCAAGCAGCTGGGACTACAGGTGCCTGCCACCTCGCCTGGCTAGTTTTTTGTATTTTTAGTAGAGACGGGGTTTCACCATGTTAGCCAGGATGGTCTCGATCTCCTAACCTTGTGATCCACCCGTCTTGGCCTCCCAAAGTGCTGGGATTACAGGCTTGAGCCACCGCGCCTGGCCTGTGAGCTGTATTTCATGTATCATAAAACTTACTTGTTTCAAGTGCAAAATTCAGTGATTGTTAGGAATTTTATTCAGTGTTGCAACAATCACGTAGATCAGTTTTGGGACATTTATCCCTTAAATGAGATCTCTATGCCCATTTATATTAATCCCCATCTCAACCCTAAGTCCCAAAAAACCATTAATCTACTTTCTGTCTCTATAAATTTTTCTGGATATTTCATGTAAGTAGAATCATGTAATGCAGATTTGTATCTGGATTCTTTTATTTAGCATGTTCTTGAGGTTCATCCACGACATAGCATGTGTCAGTAGTTTGTTCTTTTTTATTAATGAATAGTGTACCATTGTATTGATATACATTTTTTTTTCTTTTTCTTTTTTTTTGAGACAGAAGTCTCACTCTGTCACCCAGGCTGGAGTGCAGTGGCATGATCTCAGCTCACTGCAGCCTCCATCTCCCTGGTTCAAGTGATTCTCATGCCTCAGCCCCTGAGTAGCTGGGATTACAGGCGCATGCCACCATGCCTGGCTAATTTTTGTATTTTTAGTAGAGACAGAGTTTTG
>NW_012110927.1:0-1923 GCF_000951035.1 Colobus angolensis palliatus | reverse complement strand
AGCACAGATTTTCCTATGTAAGTCATTGGAATGATGATAAATGGGACTGTTCTTGCTTTCACACCTTGGTTTCTGGATGTATATTTTGTATACGTTGGGTCTGACAGAACCCAGCTTTTGATGGACAGTTCTAGTAATTGCTCAGGCATTAATGTTAATGTCAGGGGACCTTAACATCCTGGAGGATATTTTTCAAAAAAGCTTTATAATCTTTGACTACAGATGGTACAGCTTTGCCCAAGAAAAATAGGCGTTTGCACTGTGATTTTCTTATTAGGGTGCTTTTTACTGCTACAGATGTATTCAATACTGTAGCGTCTGCCAGATTGACGGCCCAAGTGCAGAGATAATTGTAATGTGGCCTAGACATGATGCTGAGCACTTCTCCTGCTCAGCACTTTTTTATTTATTCCATCATCTGTCATGGCCATTCTGACATTTCTACCTAATGCACTGTGAGCTGTGCATTGTCTCCAAACTTTTAAGAGCCATCCGAACAATGTGAAACTTCCATCTCAAAGGACTTTTGCCAAGAATTAAATCTTATTGTTCTCATATCAAGAAACTACCATATTAAGTTTTATGTTCTGCTCCTCTGGATCCTGACCCCCTGAAGTCCAGGCCCATCTGTACTCCCCCAAGGTCCAACTGTATGGTACAGATAGATCCTGAAGATTCTTTGGATGTGTGCCTTTTGGTGCTTTAGTAGACCGAGCATTTTCCTAGACATATTACGTTGTGGCAGTCTTAGTTTCTGTTGTGGTGGCAAGATGGGAAAGTGAAGGCAGATTCTGGAGGTGACTCACAATCTTTTGTAAGATATAGGTTTCTGCATCATCTTCATGCAGGAAGCATGGAGGGACAGTTTCTAAGAGTGTAGTAACGGTAAAAAACACCTAAATAAGAACTAGTACCAAATTCTACTAAACTTCTTTTTCATCAAACAGAGGAGGAAAGAACACTTCCTAATTCATTGTACAAAACCAGAAAAAGATATAAGAAAAGGAAACTATAGTTCAGTTCCTCATGATCATAGACACACACACAAGGTCATTAATCTGTAAGTATAATGGACCTTTTCTGAGGGAAAGTGTGTCTTCCATAAGGAAACTGAGCCCAAAGCCTGCATATGTGTTTATAATGTGGTGAGTTAAATTAATGTTAAAACTTACACAAATCTAAAAGAAAATGTGCCATGACTGCCTTATGTTTTACCATTACTTAAAAAAAAAATTAGTTGATTTACTAAATAATTATATAGAGAGCCTTCTGTTTGTGGAACCACAAAATAATTGTCCCTCTTCGTTAAAGGGAATGTGGTCTATTAAATAATAAGAATTTAAAAAGCTAATATTGCCAATAACCTACCTTGGGAAGAGATGGACTTCATGTTGGAAGGCTTCAGTTTAAATTTCAGCCTTTTTGAATGGAGTGTTGGGAAAAGTAAGCAAGTTACCTATTTATGAATAGTTTTAAAAGTTACCTATTTATGGCTGGGTGCGATGGCTTGTGCCTGTAATCCCAGCACTTTGGGAGGCTGAGGCGGGTGGATCACGAGGTCAGTATATCGAGACCATCCTGTCTAACGTGGTGAAACCCCGTCTCTCCTAAAAATACAAAAAAAAATAGCTGGGTGTGGTGGCAGGAGCCTGTAGTCCCAGCTACTCGGGAGGCTGAGGAAGGAGAACGGTGTGAACCTGGCAGGCAGAGCTTGCAGTGAGCTAAGATCGCGCCGCCGCACTCCAGCCTGAGCGACAGAGTGAGACTCCATCTCAAAAAAAAAAAAAAAAAGTTACCTATATATGAACTCTAGGTAAATTTCCCACAGATGTATCTGTCTTACCAATTGTCACATAATATTTGTATTGATAACTTATTTTTAGAAACACATTCACAAAAAGATCTGTGATATTTTGGAAGATC